>NC_090728.1:57877254-57902254 GCF_036898095.1 Palaemon carinicauda | reverse complement strand
TAAAGAGCTATCGAATGGCCTCCTAGGTCCGAGTGCCTGACTTCAATGTCACCCAGAAAAACAAACAAATTTCCACAGATTTTGTCATGAGGTTTAGGTCAGTAGAATAGGTTTCAGATGTTCAAATATTAGCCTTTGGGGAATTGTATTATGTACAGATTGGCTAGGAACTCTCCAAGGGTACTGCAGTCTTCATAAGCAGTTTTTAAGGTTTAAAGGCCGCTCATGAATGGCAGGGGCCGGGGACAGTGACATTGCCCTATCAAGCAGGACAATGCCTTAGAGACTGACCATATATACATATGATCAGTGCCCAAGCCCACTCTCCACCCATGCTAGGACTAAAGAGGGACAGGCAATGGCTGCTGATAACTCAGCAGATAGACCTATAGGCTCCCCCAAACTCTCCATCCTTAGCTCACAAGGGTGGTGAGGTTACAGCGACCAAAAGGGCTATGAGTTCAAGTGGGACTCGAACCCCAGTCTAGCGATCACACGGTAAAGACGCTACCAGCAGGCCACTATTTGTAGATTGGATTATAATTGTCCATAGTTTATTATACGTACCATGAGATCAGTTCGTCTTGACTTTTTAATTTCATCAACAAATATTCATTTTTGGATTATTTTTATTTATATGTTATTATACTGTGTATATGTTACATACCGATTTTCACGAGGATTTAGTCATTCATTTCCTATATGCCACATCTGGCTACCATATGAACATAGGATATTTTGTATATACATAATAAAATCATTAGAATAATCTTGTCTTTTCCTTTTTGACAGGAAAAGCGAGCTGTTACAGCTTCAGACGCTTGCCATTGGGTGGTGAGTACAGGACAAGCACTATTTTGTTGTGTTTTGTAATAACGCTTAAATTTAGACCTTTAATTGAACACTTTCTTTTTATTCTTCTTAGTGTAGGTAGTAGTAGAAGAGAGAGAGAGAGAGGGAGAGAGAGAGAGAGAGAGAGAGAGAGAGAGAGAGAGAGAGAGAGAGAGAGAGAGAGAGAGAGAGAGTGCCATTTGCAAGAAACAGATAAGGTTTAGAGTAAAGACAAGATGGTTTAATTTATCAAAAAGGCATATGTCACTTCAAACAGACATAAGAAAGCAACCTTATTGTTCCTTTTTATAAGGATCATTATAGCTTGGAGGTTGAAACGTACTACACTCGTCTTTTCACGTTTTTTTTTTTGCTTTATAAATATCACATCAAACTGAAGCTTTGATTCTCTCTCTCTCTCTCTCTCTCTCTCTCTCTCTCTCTCTCTCTCTCTCTCTCTCTCTCTCTCTCTCTCTCTCTCTCTCTCTCTTCCCCCAAGGTATACAATATTCTTGTTTACATGCTGTTATGAATATGTATCACTAACGCGAGTGATTTCCTTATTTCCTTTCCTCACTGAGCTATTTTTTCCTGTTGGAGCCCTTGGTCATAATTGGTTATAATCTCTTGTTTTTCCAACTAGGGTTGTAGCTTAGCTAGTAATAATAATGATAATAATAATAATAATAACAATAATAACGTCCCAATTTACAAGTTGTTGACAAACACTACGTATCAAGACTGCAGTATCCTTGGACAGTTCCTGACCAATCTATACAAAATACACTCCCTAAAAGGAGAATATCCGGACATCTGAAACCTAGTCTACTGATATAAACCTCATGACAAAATCCCTGGAAATTTGTTGGCCTTTCAGGGAGATACTTAAATCAGGCACTGGTGCCTGGGAGGCCGTTCAATAGCTTTGTGAAACTGGAGGAAACTCTGCAGTTGTTGTATGAAAGGAAGTCAAATGATTGGACAGCAAGATACAAGAAATAAAATGGAAACTGAAGTATAGTCGGAGGTTAAAATCTAGGTCCAGATAGGGGTCGAAATGACAATGCAAACATTTAAGTCATGCCTACAGTGCTCCTGCTTTAGGTGCATTGATGGCATTGTTCCTCCCTATGGAGAAGGTGGCACTAAAATGGTTTTAATTAGAGTACTTTATAAATGCTTATTCAGCTTTCATCCTTCACAGCTTATACAGATAAGCAAGAGAATACAAGTTTGATAAGTAAGTAAAATCTCGAGTCCCTTCATGATAACAGCCAGGACATTCACGCTCAAAGCTTGTTCACATCCTTCTGCAGGGACTTAAAAATGTGAGCTGGGAAGACCCTAAGATACTAGTATAACAGATGTAGAAAAGGCAACTATAACGTTCAGTATCTTATCCAGTTCAGGAGTTTTTGGAATTTATCATAGAGAAACATTAAACAGAATACCTGTTCGACTGCAGGATGCTAAAAGCCCAACGGCTCCAACAGGGAACATATAGACCAATGAGGAAAGGAAATAAGGAAACAGATAGAATAGTGTGCCTTAGTGTAATCTTAAACAAAATAAGGGGTAATAGTTCAGTTTCAAACTAGGAAAACAGAGCTAGCATATCTCATAAAACAATTACTTGCTAGCAGAGTTGGGAGATTTTGTCTATGAAATTTATGATGAAATTATTATTGCTACTTTCCATAAGTGTCTTCAAACGTAATGCATCTTATAAATTCAATCATAAATCAACTTCAACAATCTCTGAAGAGTCAGTACAATCAAAAGTTCTCTAATTCATTGGTCCAAATTCTGATGGCGAGGCTATGAAGCATACTTGAGCACTGTGTAGTCAGATAGTAACAGATACATAAAGTAAGTCACCATCAATAAACAGTGAGGTCCTCCCGTATGACATAGCCAATCGTACTTCCATTTCTGTGACCAGCCTCTTATGATATATTGGGCAGATGGGCAATTGAAACTGAGATATGGCAGGAGAAATGTATAACTCAGGTATGGAGAAAGGGACAAGGGCAGCTTATCAGGTTATATTGATATGTGATCTAATTAAGAAGCCAAAGCAATGAGGATAACATTTATCATTAAGTTTAGGTTGACAAAGAAACACTTTATTCCCAGAATACTAAACATGTTGCATGCTGTCTCATTTTTATATCAATTATCCCTTTATATGTCTTGGGTAGTGCTATAGCCTCTGTACCATGGCATTCCACTGTCTTGGGTTAGAGTTCTCTTGCTTGAGGGTACACTCGGGTGCAATATTCTATCTCATTTCTCTTCATCTTGTTTTGTTAAAGTTTTTACAGTTTATTTAGGAAATATTTATTCTAATGTTGTGACTTCTTAAAATATTCAATTTTTTCTTGTTTCCTTTCCTCACTGGGTTATTTTCCCTGTTGGGACCCCTGGGCTTATAGCCTCCTGCTTTTTCAACTAGAGTTGTAGCTAAACAAGTAATAATAATAATAATAATAATAATAATAATAATAATAATAATAATAATAATAATAATAATAATAATGTCTCATAAGAGATAGGACAGACACGTGGCACCACAAAATTAAACCTGGCTCTATACTCTCTTATGTTTTAGAATGCTGTTACTGCTATGATTAATATGAAAAGAAGATAACAATTCATATAATAGTTAATTTTTCTACTGATCATTCAGACACCTTTGGGAGAATTGGGCAAACAAATTGATTTTAAAATTTAGGTGTCATAAAGGTATCAGTAAAATAGTGTCCTAGTTCAACCAAGTAACTATATTCTGGATACTTATGTCCTATCTCATGATCTAATCACCCTTTCTCTCTTTCTTGAAACCAGCCATTTTTCTTTAGTCTTGGGTAGTGTCGTAGTCTCTGCACCATGATCTTCCACTGCCTTGGATTAGAGTTTTCTTGCTTGAGGGTAACCTACACTTGGACACACCATTCTCTCTCTCTCTCTCTCTCTCTCTCTCTCTCTCTCTCTCTCTCTCTCTCTCTCTCTCTCTCTCTCTCTCTCTCTCTCTCTCTCATTTTACCTTTTTGACGCTTTTATTGTTTATATAGGAAAGATCTATTTCAATGTTGTTAATGTGTTTAAAATGTCTTATTTGAATTGTTCATTTCTTCTCTTGTATTTTATTTCCATGTTTCATTTCCTTACTGGGCTACTTTCCCTTGCTGGAGCCCTTGGGCTCAAACCATCCTGTTTTTCCAACTAGGGTTTTAGCTTAGCTAATAATAATAATAATAATAATAATAATAATAATAATAATAATAATAATAATAATAATGAATCTGAATATTTACCTGAAGTCTTTAAATCAATATTGCCTGAGATTAACAGGTTGATTAGATTATAAATCTAGTACTTTTTCTTTCACAATGATTTTCTGACAGAATCCATATTGCGTAAAAGCACCAGACATAAATAGAGGTATTCCCTAATCATATTAATTTCATTCTGCCCTCATCAAGTTAAGTCAAAATCCTGCTTCCAGATTTGAACTCTGAGAAGAGCAACGCAAGAAGCCTTCGCTTGTTGGAGTCGTGAATCGAGTTCTCGAAGAAATGTAAACAAACAGATCATAGGAAATGAACATAAACTTAATTACTATTAAATACAAAACATGAATAGAAAACGTATATGACATTTAAGCAAATAAAAAGAATTAAAAACACATTCTTCATTTTTTAATTTTCGAATCTATGGAAATAAAACTTTCATTTGACTCGATGCAACTAATTGAATCAGCCTGCAATTGCGTGCCACTTGGCAAGTCAATGATTAATTTGCCCGTCTAAGGGTCGTTAAATTTGCTTCAACTTTAAAATAGCTCAATTATTAGTAATTGTGTCGTTAGATTTTATTTAACTTTAAAATAGCGCAATTATTAGTAATGTTAGTTCGTTTCTAATTTCGTATTTTCATCATTAACGAAAGAGACGATTGACTTCTTGAAGACTGTGCCATTGGCGTCCCTTTGAGGTAAATATTTAATTTTAAGATTATTAACATTTATATGCTGGTTTTTAGATATGAGAAATGCAATAGATATTTATTGAAGTTCTGTTTCCCTTTGTAGAATGAACATTATAGGTTGAGACGTAAAATTCCCCTTCCTAAAATGAAGAGTTTAGCCTAGGCCTAAGATTTCAACCAATATTTTTACTCGACGGATTTTGTTTTGGCTGATTTTTTATTTTTAGTTTTCTATTTATTTCATCTTTTGTAAAAGATCCTGGTTTTAGTCATTCTTCACCATCACTTAAGCCTATATGGTTAGTGTCAATGGACCCACAGTAATGAAGGAAGTTCGGGTTTTATTATAGTTACGGACGGAAAAAGCTTTTTTGCTATGAAACAGATTATTACTAGAGAAAAATGTCCATATTTTCCGAAAATGACACTTGATTATCTAATTACGTAAGAAATGATAATCAATGCGGTTAGCATACGCAGCTCAGCATGTACCGCTTGCCATTACATAGGAACTTGATGTTTTTCTTTTTCTGCGAGCGAAGCGATGACATGGCGGGGCAAAATCCATTGGCTTTCTAAAAAATTTCCCCATAACCGCCATTCTCTATGGTATTTATAAGGTATCCGCTCGTAGCAGTTGACTGCATTGCAAATTGGGGCGAAATGACTTGTGTACTAAGTGACATTGAAGCATTCAATGCATTTGGTGGAACATGAAATGCCAACTCATTGTGGAGGAATTAAGCAGTCTATATGCGCAAAGACTGACGAGCTGATTTTACCGAGATACACATCAACCGGCTAATCCTTATCGTGTATGCGCATTAAAAATTACAAACCTGGTGAGGGTAATTGTTTATAACACCACGCTCTCCATTTACTCCAAAGTAATGCAATCCTGCAGTTCTCATCTTCTTGCAAAGTAATTAGGTGGTTACTTAAATTCTGGGAAAGCAATAATTAGCAAGATATGTTGAGGAAGGGAGAAAGGGTTATACAAAGGAAATAGCTCGGTTTCCTCACTAAACAACTTGGAACTGATGTATCAACATAGTCAACCAAACAGAATTCGTGATGCCAGCGTACATGAACAGAAGTTCGTGATGCCATCGTACATTTGATATACTGTAGTGTATATTCAAAATATACTTAATAAAAAATTGAGTGATTACTCAAAAGTGCACTATTGTAACTTGCATATTTTATGGACACTTTTGAGTAATTAATCCATTTTTAATAATGTATATTTTGAAAATACAGTATATCAAATGTACGCTGGCATCACGAACTTCCGTTTATGTACACTGGCATGATGAATTCTGTTTGGTTGACGATGTTGACATGAGTTCCAAGTCATTTAGTGAGGAAACCAAGCGATTTTCTTTTTATAACCCCTTCCCCCCTCCTCAATATATCTTGCTAAGTATTGCTTTCCCAGAATTTAAAATAATCACCTAATTACTGTGCAAGAAGATGAGAACTGCAGGATTGCATTATTTTGGAGTAAATTGAGAGCGTGGTGTTGTAAACATTACCCCGGTGAGACTAGTTAGTCCTCATGTTCAATTGGACTATTCAGTCTCGCCAAGACTGGCAGTATCCCCTGCCAGTCTGTGGTGTGTGTGGAGAATGACTAGCATGACTTTTGGGTTGATTCCCCCATTTTGACACGTACAGTATTATATGGCATACCTCGTTCCTTGATCGGTGTGCTTTTCCAGCTGAAAATAAGTCTTTTAAAAAGATATGAGAATTAAAGTGTTATGAATACTCGTGTAAAAAAACAAGGGAGTATTATATGGGTAGATGCTAAATTAAGTAGCTGGCAATAACTATTTTTGATACAATACCTATGTACAGTATCTCTTTGCCGCATTTTCTTTCTGCCTACATATACACAATTCGGTGCTATTATAGTATGCTATCTACCGCCGATTTTGCTATCTACCACCCCTCTCTGACTATAGTATGATACCTACCATCAGTCCCTAAGGATACGGTCTACTTGCTAATCCGCCTCTAATAAGGAGGATCAATACCGACTTGATAACCCAACCTAACCTAACCTAACTCAACCCAACCTAACCTAACTTACAAACTGCTTATAATTATGCACCCATGTCCTAACATAGTCTAACCCAACCTAACCTAACCTACAAACTGTTTATAATTATGCATCCATTTTATCCTTCCAATAAATATTATTAAACTATCATTAAAGTCCAATTATGATAACATACTGGTGGTAAGTAATCTGTTTGATAATCCTCATCAACAGGAGGATTAACATTGACGGTAGATAACATACTTTGAGGTAGATAGCATACTGTAGTAGAAATTCGACGGTAGATAGCATACTATAATAGCACCCACAATTCTTTTCAAATGTCTGTAAATTAATACAAAAACAAGTACAGTCCTCAACAGCAAAATTAAAAGTGTAGTAGTGAATCAGCATGAGATAATCCCCAGAAAGGTGCAAATATCAAATTTATTACATTGCTCCCAGGAGACATTTGGACGTTCAGATTAAAAGGGATACAATAAACAGAAAAGGTAGTCCTATAATGACTACAGAGAAGTGCATTTGCACCACAACAGATGAAGGCGTTTAATCAACACCATGTAGAAACAGATAGGGGTTACTTATGAAAATTCTAGTAATAGCTCAGTGATGTATAATTGAAGGCGTTGCTTAAACAATGCAGACTAATGTGAATAAAGAATAATTTCTTGCCATCATATTCATACACAATAATAAGTGTAGTCATTATGTTTGCTTCATACCAATATACTGTATTGATAATTATACATTTGTAATGAATGTATCATAAATGAAAAGTATTTGGAATTTACTTAGTCATTAATCCTTTTTATAATGCCTTATTGTATTTGTTCCTACACGACATACAAATTCTCTTCCTTTAAGTAAGGAGACTTTCTGGCGCAAGCTGGAATTACTTGTTGAAATGGATAACAAGCAGTTATCCGATCAGTGAGGGAATGGGGCAAAGCTCTGCCGCCCCTCACAGCTGGTTCTCTATTCGCTTTTGCTTCGACTGTTGTGCTGTTCGCATGTGTGTGGAAGTTCTCTTTCAATCTGTGGATTAATTTTCTCTCGTGTGCTTGTTGGTCATGGAGTGGAAACTGGAAATTCTTGTTTTCCGGGGGAAGGGTGGGTGCTACAAAAGCTACATTTTTACTTAGCCTAGCCTGACCTAAATTGACCTAACCTATGCAAGGTGCCAATTTCTTGTTGTTGATGTGAACTTGGCCAAATAAGTGTTAAAGTCTCTTGAAAAGGGATGCATTCTAATTTAACCCTCCCTAATGTAACCTAACAAAGGAAGTCACTCAATCGGGCGCCAGTCACCAGGACCCTAATTAAATTTTATAAAGAAAGTGTGGTACGGTTGTCCATAGGATACCTTCTAACTTATTCTGATATGACCTAACCTAAGATGTCATATCCTACCTAGCCAGGCGTTTTACCCCTTACAACCCCTCTTAAGATTTTGCAAGTAGTTTGGCTGTTTTGATTGCAACGATGTATCTTAACCATCCCTAACCTGATATTATTATTATCATTATTATTATTATTATTATTATTATTAGCAGCTAAACTACAACCCTAGTTTGGAAAGCTGGATGCTATAATCCCAAGGGCTCCAACAGGGAAAATAGCCTCGTGAGGAAAGGTAATAAAGAAACAGAATAGTGTGCCTGAGTGTTGCCATTCCATGGTGAAGCCGATATAATCCATGTTGGATATACATCTCTGTAGGTTTTATGGGCTCTTTGAACATAAAGTAAAACTTTGAGGTATTTTCATGTAACGCCGTGAGTTACCCTTGTTCAAATAGGATGCTTTGTCAGAGTTAAATGTAGTGTACTGTACTCAATTGGAGCAAAGACCTCACCTAATGTTTTTTTTTTTTTTTTCTTTTTTGTCTTATAGGCCAAGAGGATACAAACTTCATCAAAATTTACTTAGGAAATGCTTGAAAAATTTCAACCTTAATGAAAATTTCTTCAGGAATTGATTGGGCATGTAATTAATTTGGTGCTATTATAGTATGCTATCTACCGCCGATTTTGCTATCTACCACCCCTCTCTGACTATAATATGATACCCACCATCAGTCCCTAAGGATACGGTCTACTTGCTAATCCGCCTCTAATAAGGAGGATCAATACCGACTTGATAACCTAACCTAACCTTACCTAACTCAACCCAACTTAACCTAACCCAACCTAACCTAACTTACAAACTGCTTATAATTATGCACCTATGTCCTAATCTAACCTAACCTAACCCAACCTAACCGAACCTATAAACTGTTTATAATTATGCATCCATGTTGTCCTTCCAATAAATATTATTAAACTATCATTAAAGTCCAATGAGGATAACATACTGGTGGTAAGTAATCTGTTTGATAATCCTCATCAAACAGGAGGATTAACATTGACGGTAGATAACATACTTTCTGGTAGATACCATACTATAGTCAAAATTCGATGGTAGATAGCATACTATAATAGCACCATTAATTTTCTGTTGTCTTGGAGTTACATATTGATAATTTTTTGTATTATGCTTCTTACTAATAATTTTTTTTTTTTTTTTTTTACAGATTCACGTACACCTTGAAAGGTAAGTCCACCATGATACACATGAGCCTTGAATTTGAGATTTTCTTTTATTGAATTTATCTATTTTTAGGTTTGGTGAAATTGCAGGTACTGTATAAAGATACTTTGTTATTACGAGGCACTGAATTATTTGGTTTATAATGTTGCGTTACTAATTGTGCTTTTGATTTTGTACTTTACAGTGTCATGAAGGTTAGTGTATGTTATGAGGTGATGATCTGGGAATTTATTTATTATATTACGGGTGATCCAGAAATGTTTAATGAAAGACATCCGTTATTCCGTGACTAATTTATACTTTTTTTAGTGGATAAGTATTCCGGTGACCGTATTTGTATTCCGTAACGTGTCTGTAATTCTATGGTTTATGAAAGTATCTTTATTAGCTTGATATTTGTGTTAGAAAATTTTATCAATGCCGACGCATTGAATTTCTCCTCTGGGAATTGAAAATAGTCGCAAGTCTATTTTCCATGTTTATCGATCAAATGGTTGTACGACACATTTACATTATGTACTGTATACTTTGCGGTTTTATTTACTGTGGTGATATTGAAGGTTTTCTGAATATTTGTGGTACCTGAATGCTCTTAATTGGGTTGTTCACATTGAATTTTTTACCATTTTATTTAACCCATTGTATATGTAATTGTGTTTTTGTGCTTTTGCATAATGTTGTGCATGGTAATTTTTTTAAGTCTAATGCGAGGATTTTTCTGTAATTGCTTATTCTTTTACTAGCAAAATGTGCAGTAAATAGTTTGCATGGTAGTCAAGGCTCTGTGTTAGATAAAACTTTGAAGGCTAACCTAAAGTAGGAGGTAATTATTCCAGTAACTATTTTCATTTGTTCATAAAAATCTTTGAGAACTACATTATATAAGATTTAATATGTCCTTTGTAATACTTGAAACTTATGTGAATCCCATTAAATTCTTGTTTAATTATAATTAAATGATGCAAGAAATGTGGAATATAACCAGACTTGCGATTCATTGAGTGTTGTACCGTTTAATGGAAATTGCAACTTTGTTTTAAATCCTGTTTAATGCTACTTTACTTTTTGAAAAGTATTGCAATCCTTAATTGGAAAGAGAACAGTGGAAAGATATCCTTGCTTGTTAAATGTTTCTACCTTAGTATGCTTACTATGTGTTTTTATGATATTTCTTATTCTTTTGTGAAATGATTTACTATAGTTACATCGTAATATTTTGCAACCTTGTTGTTTAGTCTTTGAAGATTAGTTAACGTAGACACTAATGAACTAAGTTTTTGATCACTATTTGAACCAGAAAATATTTTTCAAAATTTTTATATTAGTCAAGCAAGGTTTTGAGGACAACTAATAAGAACCTAAAAGCTTTAAAACTTTCTTTTTAATGTAATACAATTTTGGTAATGTAGCTCCAAAAATACTCGGAACTTCATGGGAAAATATTAAGATACCCCAAGTAGTAAAATTGAGATGATAAAAATAATTCAATGTCATTCAGTAATTTTGATGTTGTTTCTCATAAGTAGAATAATTTTTCAATTGAAACTTTAAAAATTTGTCGTTATCAAAATTTAAAATTTTTTTAATAAGGAAAAAAAAAGAAAAGCCTTCAAGGTTTCATCCATGGTGAAAGAAAATTGCTGATGCCTGCAGTTGGTAAGTGTTACACAATTATTTTTTCCCTATACGGATACAAACCTTTGTGATTTATTGGGGTTAGCTCTAGTGCAGTTTTGTTTTGACTAATTTGAAGAATTATCGTGGGTGTGGCAGCCTAGTATGACTGCCTCGTTAGCCCGCTATGCGCTTTGGTGTGCTGATACTAGTGACTGTGTGCTTCTTCTGCTCTTGGATGCGACAATGTTCAGTTCTCCGTTACTGACCTCTTTCCATGCTTTGTATTTTTTAAATATTAAACTTAGCCGGTGAATATATAAATAGCTTACGTCTCCGACGGTCGACAGATTCCAAAAACTCGCGAGCGATCGCCATGAAGGTTGTCGGGTGTGCCCACCAGCGCCGACTATCAGCCAGATACCGCATATACTTCTCAACCAAATCAGTTCTTCTCTGTCGGTGGTCCAGACAACATTGGTTCCGCTCGCGCTTGACTTCAAGTTTCTACCGATTGGTGAAGTACTTGGTTTTGGTTTTATTGCTTTCGCTGTGTTGGTTTTCTTCGATAAAACTCTTGAAACCCTTTTTTGATTATTGTTGATGAACTTGGCTTTCCTTTGGATTTTCTTTGGATTTTCATAATGGCTGACCGTTCTCCTGTCTATCGTAAATGTGCGAAAGACTGTAACAAACGTCTTCCGAAAGCTTCCCTCGATCCTCATTCTGTTTGTGCTAATTGCAGGGGTAAATCTTGTCAATTAGGGGATCGATGTGAGGAATGTGTTGTTTTATCGGAATTCGAGTGGTTGGAGTATGAGAAATATACTCGGAAACTCGAAAGAGATAGGGTGAGAAGAAGCTCTTCTAGATCTATAGATTTTTCCTCTTCCCATGCCCATGAACCTAATCCTTCTCCTGTAGTGGTTGTTTCAGAACCCCCTATTGGCACTCATGAACCTTCTATGCGTGAAATGTTATTGGCTATTCAAACGTTGGGTGAGAAGGTCGAAACCTTGGCATCGGACAGGAACCAGCTTATGTCCGACGTTAAACTTTTAAAGGATCAAAGTGGTAAAGTGGAAAGTGCGGCAAATGTGTTTAGTGTTGTAATGGAGGGTTCGTCTGTTCGTGCTTGTCACTTGCCTAATCCGAGACCTCTTTCAAGCTCCCCTGCACTAGGGAGAAGGAATGTCGTAGGACTTAAGGGAGTGAGAGGTGTAAACCAACATACAGACGTTCCCTCAAAGGTATCAGACGTTGCTCTTCAAGCACGTCCTTACCATAAGACGGGAGAAACTAAGTTCTCCTCGTCTTCCGATGATTCGTCTTATAAGAAGCCTTGGCGTAAGGTTTTCAAGACCTTTAAAACGCAAGTCAGTCCCTTCAGGACAGGTCCAGCGTCCTGGCTGTAGTCATTGGGACAGCTCTGACCATATTCAGTCATCGGATGGCTGTTCTCCTGTTAAGCGTAAACGTGACGCTGAGTCCGAGGGTCTCGTTCGGTGCGATGACTTGCATGCACAGACGTTGCCGATGTCACGGCCCGTTTCGACTCCCGTTGACCCTAAGTGGAGTGTCTTACAAGACATGCAGTTGAAACTTTCATCCTTAATGGAAGTTTATGATCATGACCAGGTTCGTAAAGATCCTTTGCTTGCGGTCCGTCAGTCCAGCAAGCGTGACACAGGTCTTCAACCGCCTAAGCGAGATTTGTCTCATCATTTTGACGTTAGCGCTAATGTTAGCGGTGCTGTTAAACGTGACTCTGATCGTGTTCCTCGTCAGTCACGTCAGTTACGTGACGTTGAACTTCAATTTCCGCAGTCACAGCGTGACGTTCAGCAGCAGTCACCGCAGTTCCGACGTGACGTTCGTCGGCCGACTCTGTTGTCCCAACGTGACGTCGAACGTCAGTCGCCACGGTCTGGTGTTGTTTTTCAACCTCAAGACCTGCAGTCTGTGCAGTCCCGACGTGACGTCGGACGTCAGTCGCCACAGTCTGTTGTTGTTTTTCAGCATCAAGACTTTCAGTCTTTGCAGTCTCGACGTGACGTCGTTACCTCTGCTTTTGCTGCGGCTCCTTCTCATATTGATGTAGCCTGTCAATCGTTGCCGCCTCGGCATGCTTTGTTTTCCCCGTGTCGCAAGACTTTGCCTTTGTCGGATGATATTCCTTCGGATGAGGAAGTTGTTGATCCCCTTCCTGCTGATGTTCCTTTGGGGATCCTTTCGGATGGAGAGGAGCCTAGGGTTGCCCAGCAATCCCTTGACTTTAAAAAGATAATGCTTATCTTTAGGGATCTGTTTCCCGATCATTTTGTTACTGCTGCTCCTCGTTCACCTCCGTCTGAATTCACGTTGGGCATGACTTCTTCGACTCCGTCGTTTACGAAGTTAGTGCTCTCTCGCTCTTCTAAGAGAGCCTTGCGTTTGTTGGGAGACTGGTTAATGTCCAGGAGGAGTTTAGGGAAGTCCTGTTTTGCCTTTCCCCCTTTCAAATTGGCTTCTCGTGCGAGCGTCTGGTATGACACGGGAGAAGTTCTCGGCTTGGGGGTGCCTGCCTCTGCCCAGGGAGACTTCTCAAGCCTTGTAGACTCTCCTCGTCGTCTGGCCATGAGACTCTCGAAGGTTTGCTGGTCCTCTACAGATCTGGATCATCTCCTTAAAGGAATTTTCCGTGCCTTCGAGGTTTTCAATTTTTTGGATTGGTCCCTGGGAGCCTTGAGTAGGAAAGTCTCGTCAGCGGACAGGGATGTCTCTATTCAGATAATGTCTTGCATGGACAAGGCAATAAGGGATGGCTCTAATGAACTGGCTGCTACGTTCACAGCAGGGGTTCTTGTCAGAAGTCAGAACTTCTCTTTGCTCCCTTATCTTCTAATTTGTTCCCTCAACAGCTTATTAGAGATATTGCGGCGTCTCTTGTTCAGAAGGACACTCATGATTTAATGGCCATGTCTGCTCGAAAGGTTTTACCTTCGTCTTCTCATGTCAGCAGACCTAAGTTTGACACGCCAGCGGCGAGGTTTATCCCGCCTTTTCGTGGCAGAGCCCCCAGTAGGGGAGGTTCTCGTGCCGATAGCGAGGCAAGAAGAGAGGATCTAGATCCTCACTTGGCAGAGTCTGACTGCCCACGTCCTCAGACAGCAGTAGGTGCCAGATTGACCAACTTCTGGCAGGCCTGGGAGAAGAGGGGTGCAGACCGGGAGTCTGTTTTGTTGCTGAAGGAGGGTTACAAAATTCCTTTTGTACGAAGACCTCCTCTTGTGAAAGTTCCGATAGACCTCTCTCCCAGGTATCGAGAGGAGACAAAGAGACAGGCGTTACATCTTCAGGTGTCTCTGTTGTTAGAAAAGGGGGCGGTGGTGAAAGTCTCGGACCTTCAATCCCCAGGTTTTTACAACCGTCTCTTCCTGGTTCCGAAGAACACAGGAGGTTGGAGGCCAGTGCTGGATGTAAGTGCTCTCAACGTGTTTGTTGTAAAAACAAAATTCACGATGGAGACCACCAAATCCGTTTTGGCAGCGGTCAGAGAGGGCGACTGGATGGTCTCTCTCGACCTGCAGGATGCGTACTTCCACATTCCGATACATCCAAATTCTCAACATTATCTGAGGTTTGTGTACAGGAAGGTGGTGTATCAATTCCGAGCACTGTGCTTCGGCCTCAGCCCTGCTCCTCTTGTTTTTACGAGGCTCATGCGGAATGTAGCGAAGTTCCTACATTTATCGGGGATCAGAGCCTCCCTGTATTTGGACGACTGGTTACTCAGAGCGTCGTCCCGTCATCGCTGTCTGCAGGACCTACAGTGGACTTTGGATCTTGCGAAAGAGTTAGGTCTCTTGGTGAACATGGAGAAGTTGCAACTGACTCCATCCCAGACCATTCTCTATTTGGGGATGGAGATACAGAGTCAAGTTTTTCCGGCTTTTCCGTCTGCCAACAGGATCGAGCAGGCTTTGCTCAAAGTCCGTCTCGTGCAAGAGAAAAACAGTTGCTCTGTGAGAGATTGGATGAGCCTCCTGGGGACTCTTTCGTCGCTGGAGCAGTTTATCTCTCTAGGGAGACTCAACCTGCGCCCTCTCCAGTTCCACCTAGTCATCCATTGGAACAAGGAGAAGGGTTTAGAGACGGTCTCGATTCCAATCTCCGATCCAGTCAAGACTTGTCTAGCTTGGTGGGACAGCAACATAAGACTTCGGGAAGGTCTTTCTCTGGCAGTCAAGAACCCAAACCATGTGTTGTTTTCAGACGCATCGGATTTGGGTTGGGGGGCGACTCTGGACAATCTGGAATGCTCGGGCCTTTGGTCCGCAGACCAGAGGAGTCTTCACATAAACTGCAAAGAGCTTTTAGCAGGTCATCTAGCGTTAAGGAGTTTCGAGAGTCTGGTTCGAAACAAGGTGGTGGAGGTGAATGCAGACAATACCACGGCCTTGGCTTACATATCAAAGCAAGGAGGCACTCACTCCCACTCTCTTTTCGTCATCGCAAGGGACCTTCTCATTTGGTCAAAAGATCGAAACATCTCTCTTTTGACGAGATTCGTCCAAGGGGAGTTGAATGTCTTAGCGGACTGTCTCAGTCGAAGAGGACAGGTGATTCCTACGGAGTGGACGCTCCACAAGGATGTGTGTGAGAGACTTTGGATGACTTGGGGTCAACCCACCATCGATCTCTTTGCGACCTCTCTGACAAAAAGGCTCCCGACTTATTGCTCTCCAGTCCCAGATCCAGAGGCGGCCCACATAGACGCTTTTCTTCTGGATTGGTCTCACCTGGACGATTATGCCTTTCCACCTTTCAAGATCCTAAACAAGGTGCTTCAGAAGTTCGCCTCTCACGAAGGGACCAGGTTGACGTTGGTTGCTCCCCTATGGCCCGCGAGAGTGGTTCACAGAGGTACTTCTATGGCTAGTAGACATTCCAAGAAGTCTGCCGTTGCGGATGGATCTCTTGCGGCAGCCTCACGTAAAGAGATTTCATCAAAGCCTCCCCGCGCTTCGTCTAACTGCCTTCAGACTATCGCAAGACTCTCTAGAGCTCGAGGGTTTTCGAAGGAGGCAGCTAGAGCGATCGCGAGGGCTAGAAGATCCTCTACCATCAGGATCTATCAGTCGAAATGGGAGGTATTTAGAGACTGGTGCAAGTCCTCCTCTATTTCCTCTTCCAGTGCCTCTGTAGCGCAGATTGCAGATTTTCTGCTTTATCTGAGAAACGGTCGCTCCCTCTCTGCATCTACCATTAAAGGCTACAGAAGCATGTTAGCTTCTGTTTTCAGGCATAGAGGTTTGGATCTTTCTAATAACAAAGATCTTCAAGACCTGCTTAAGTCTTTCGAGACTTCCAAGGAACGTCATATTTCAACTCCTGCTTGGAACTTGGACGTGGTCCTACAGTTCCTTATGTCAGACAGGTTTGAACCGTTAAATTCAGCCTCCCTGAAGGATCTTACCCTCAAGACACTTTTCTTGGTGAGCTTGGCTTCGGCAAAAAGGGTTAGTGAGATACATGCTTTTAGCAAGAATATCGGCTTCTCCGCTAATAAAGCAGTATGTTCTCTTCAACTTGGTTTTTTGGCCAAGAATGAACTTTCGTCTCGTCTTTGGCCTAAATCATTTGAAATCCCCAGTCTTTCTGAGATTGTGGGGAATGAAGTTGAAAGAGTGCTGTGCCCCGTTAGAGCTCTTAAATTTTATTTATCCAGAACTAAACCGCTGCGAGGTTGTTCAGATGCTTTATGGTGCTCCGTTAAAAAGCCCTCTTTGCCCATGTCGAAGAATGCGTTGTCTTATTTTATTAGACTTTTGATTAGAGAGGCACACTCTCATTTAAGTGAGAAGGATCGTAATTTACTTCAAGTCAAGGCTCATGAAGTTAGAGCTATAGCAACTTCGGTAGCGTTTAAGCAAAATAGATCCCTTAAAAGTATTATGGACGCGACCTTTTGGAGAAGCAAGTCGGTGTTCGCTTCATATTACTTGAAAGATGTCCAGACTCTTTATGAGGACTGCTACACGTTGGGACCATTCGTAGCAGCGAGTGCAGTAGTGGGTGAAGGTTCTACCACTACATTCCCTTAATCCCAATATCCTTTTAATCTACTCTTGAAATTTTTAATCTTGTTTTGGGTTGTACGGGAGACTAAGAAGTCTTTCGCAATCTTTTGATTTGGCGAGTGGTCAAAATATTGTTTCTTGAGAGCGCCCAGATTAAGGGTATTGATGAGGTCCTGTTGTAGGGGTGTTCGCCCTGGTTATAGCAGCTCCTGGGAAGTCTTTCAGCATCCTAAGAGGATCGCTGGGCTTTGTGAGGATAGTGGACTAATGAGGCAGAGTAATCATCAGAGTCAGCTTCCTTATCAGGTACCTATACTTAAGTTTGTTTTTTTGAATATTTGTCAAAAACTCTTGAGCATATACGCCTTTATTGTTTTAATACTGGTCTCTACCCACCACCATGGGTGTGAATCAGCTATTTATATATTCACCGGCTAAGTTTAATATTTAAAGATGATATTTTCAATTTGAAATAAATTTTTGAATATACTTACCCGGTGAAAATATATAATTAAAGGCCCTCCCTTCCTCCCCGATAGAGACCCTATGGACTGAGAAGAACTGGTTTGGTTGAGAAGTATATGCGGTATCTGGCCGATAGTCGGCGCTGGTGGGCACACCCGACAACCTTCATGGCAATCGCTTGCGAGTTTTTGGAATCTGTCGACCGTCGGAGACATAAGCTATTTATATATTCACCGGGTAAGTATATTAAAAAATTTATTTTAAATTGAAAATATATTTATTTTTCTTATACTTCTAGTATGATTGTTAAAAAAAGTGTTCATGAGAGCCTGCCCAGGCCTGGAAGGTCATTTGTGTGACACCTTCATGAGTCGAGTCCACATAGACCCACATCCCTTACGTCCCACATGTAGGAGACATAAGAGTAGATATGTTATGAATTTGCCTTGTGAATTTTGCTGGGAGTGGTCGCTCTCCCACTGGGAGAAGTTCAACAGCCATAGGATAAAGAAAATCAGGCGGGATCGTTGCCCTACGACAGCTTCCACCTCTACGCTAGACAAAACGTTGAAGGTTTTTTTCTACCCTGAACTTCCCTTGTCTTATTTATCATTATTAGAGTTTCCAAAAACCCCAGTGATGAAGGATAGCGACCAAGTTTTTGTGAACAAATATTTTGATGTCTCCTGCCCTTCTCAGTGAGGCCGAGAATGCTACAGTGGATCATGATCCTTTAGCATCTGCCTTTATCCCGATGGAGGGTAATGTATCAGTGGAAGTCCTTTTATCACCTGAATTGGAAAATCTTGCTCGTTCGCTGTCTCCTCCAGGTATGCTAAGCTCGTATGAGCAAGTTTTTATTGCAGATGGGGGAGACCAAGGAGATTTCTTGACTATTATTGCAGAAGTGTCCCCTGTGCGTGTGTTACACATATCCCCTCGACGTACTCCTAAGCTTGTCACTCCCCTGCAAGGTCTAATTATTGGTCAGCCCTTCCTGTTACCGCATGGGGTCCTAGAGGTCCAGCTCCCCCCCTCCCCCGAAGGGAAATAGTGAAATATCATTCTTCTAGAAAATCTCATTGTTCTGGAGATTTTACTAGCTGGCCAGGCGTCCGTACACCTACAAACCTCCCTGCGCCCTCTTTCCCACAAAGCCTCTGAGATGTGTCCGCCAGTGTATCCACAACATGAATACACCATATACCCTATCACACACGCACTGTCTGATTCCACCACAAGAATGTGCCAAGGGCCTTACTGCTTGAATGCCACATGAACGTGTCCCCGCCATCACATGTCTTACTCTCGGCTTACATGTCCTCCTACAGGCACACCTCCTGAGTCCGCTGCCACTAATACATGTCCTCCTGATGAACACGCCACAACAATTATGCGTCCTCCTGTTGTATGTGTCACCACCACTATGCATCCTGAACGTGCTGTTCTTATTACGCACGTTCCAACTTTTTGCCAAGATGGTTATTGTTCCAGGAACTCCTGCTTCCAGGACTTTGCCCTCTCCTCCAATAGCATCTTTGGAGGATAGCAAGCATTATGAACACATTTCACCTGAATATGATGCTTCTAATTGTGAGTATTCTCGTTCTCCATCTCTCTCCTCAGCTTATACGGGTGAGGTTCACCAGGGGCGTAAAGATGTCTCTGATAAGCGTAAGAATCCCAGGACATTTCCTAAGAGGAACCAACTTCTTCAGTGTCTAGGCCTAGAACCATGTCTCCAGATCCTTCATCCCTTATTGTAATAGAAGATTCTCCAGACCAGTCTGCTGAGGCAGATTCATCAGAAGTGACAGGTGTTGGTCCCCTGAAAGTCCCAGCTTCTGGCCCAGGGGAAGCATCCTCCTTTATGAAAATAATGAGTCATATTCGTCGTATCAAAGGACTTGGCGAAGCACCTTGTGCTCCAGTTGTTGGTAGATGCTGTCTCATTGATGGTTTCTTCCCAGATACTCAAAATGCCTGGCACAAGTTTGACATTCCCCTCTCTAGTCAAGCTAAAAATTTCCTTAGATCAGTCTGGTCGTCAAGATTGCTTCCTCCTGTTCTCTCCTGTCAAGGGCAGTTTTGTGTTCCTACGGGAGCACATCCGAATCCCCTATCTATTGATCCGGATGTAGCTTTCCTGACACTGGGGATGTCTAGTGATTGCCTTATTCAATAAACAGCTGTCTTTTCTGCTTCTTAGTTGCAGAATCTGGACTCTGGGGCTATGTTAGCTTTTCAGGCCTGCTCCTGGCTTGACTACTGCTCAGGGGCAGTGTGCTTCTACTCTTTTTCAGAGAATATCTTATGCTGATGTTCGTAAACAGTATGATGAACTTGTTCACTCTGGAGCAAATGCTCTCCAGTAAATCTTTCACCAGTGTGCATACATCAGGGGAAATTGTGTCCTCAAAAGAAGGGACACAGTCACTTCTAAGTTTACCTGACATATGGCTTCCAAGCATATATTGGCCCTTAGGAACACCAATGTAATTGATTACATGACCTTATTCTTACCTGGGGAAGCAGCCACAGCAGTAAAGAAGTGGGGGAAGTCCAGCCAAGCTACCTTTTTCAGGAAGGTAGCCGCAGCCTGCATATCTACTCCTTCCCCAACTATGCCTTGACTTTCTCCACTTGAACAGGCTCCTCAACAGCATCATCTTATGCCAGAGCCAGACCACTTGCAAAAGTTCAATAAACTGGGAGAACCCTCGTCCTCCTATCGGCGCAAAGGCTATCCTTCTTCCAGAAAGAGTATTGTAGAGTATGTTGTGTTGCCCGTTAGGGATGGCTTGTCCCACGACCCTCCACCTGTTGGGGGATGGTTGCAAAGTCATGTACAAGGTGGCAGTTCTATGGGGCAGAGCCCTGGCCGGTAGATATGCTCTGTTCAGGGTTTCAGACTGTCACCCTCCTCTGACTCAGACTTCATTGATCCCATCATTTTATTTGTTGGGATCCCAGAAAGACCTTTTTTTCACTTAAGTACTACTATAACAAAGATGATGGAGAAGAATGCCATTGAAGAAGTCTTCATCAGGTCCCAAGATTTTTTCAATAACCTCTTCCTAGTGGAGAAACTAACGCTAGGTTGGCAACCTTTGCCCCTGAAATTGGTTCCATCTCCAGACCCGGTTATATGGAGAAATCTCAGCACTGTCATCCAGGCCATTCAACAGAAATACTTCCTCCTGTCCATCAACCTTCAATGAAGTACATTACTGTATCTGTATTTTGCCTTCCAAGGAAGGGTATTTCAGTTTTGAGTGCTGTGATTTGGCCTGTCGACAGCTTCAGTGGTCTTTAATCGTCTCTTCACTAAGTCTCCTCTTGGGTACACACCATGAGAATTAGATTCCTGCATTACTTGGACTACTGGCTATACCCAGAGCACAATATCTTTCTGGTTACATGAGACAATTTTGAAAGCTTATAAACCTTTGGGAGAAGCATCTACTGGGAGAGGCGTCTACTGGAGCCCCTCCAAATCACATGATATCTGTGGAATTGCCGCAACCCTGGCGTTCCTCAAGAACTACTAAGTAGCACAGTTACTTAGATCAGGGGTCTGGAAGAGATAGAGTACCTTCATTACTTGCTACCTTGGATACCTTTTCTTTAGGTCCTGTTGTGGCCCCCAATAGTTGTTGTAAAGGCTTATACCCCTGTAGGACAGCTAGTATTGTGTTACATCAGTTACTTATAGGTATTTGTGCTGGTATGAGAGTTGAATTGCTGACTTTTTTTCCTCTTCTGGTTCTCTCTCCCTTGGGAATATCTTTTCTAATCGGACACATATGTAGGTAAACACATCACCATGGATGAAATTTATAATCCTTCAATCGTTTATTCCGTTGTTCTTACACTTTATTATACCTTCTCATCAAGCCGTGACTCTGCTGCTTACCTTCAAGTCTCGTGAGGCTTCAATGTCATTTCCTTCGCCTCTAATCAGAGGCTGGTATGATCATTCCGGGTTATGGGTCTAACAAACGCTCTTCTTGTCATTGGGGACTTCCTCCCTCCTAAGGAAAACTCCCCAATAAATCAAGTTTTTATCCACATTATTCCTTGGTATATAAACCTGGGTCATTTACTGCTATAACCTGCCTCAGCCACCCCACATGTCCTGACTAGAGTGAACACACCAAGTAAGCACACAGTTGCTAGCATCAACACGCCGAAGTGCATGGTGGGCCCATGAGGCAGCCATACCAGGCTGCTAGACCCACTATAAGGCTTCAATCTGGTCGTAACAAAGCTGCACCAGAGCTAACTCCAATAAATGACAAAGGTTTGTATAGCTAGGAAAATAAGAATTATTTTAAAAATTTGTAGCATTTCACGGTTTTTCACATTTATATTTCATAATTTTTCCATTGTTCCATCACCTTTAATAGAATAAGATTTTTTGGATTTGTATTAATCTATTTGTACAGGAGAATACAATTTTTTTTTGGAGTTAGGTTCTTTGGGTTTGATATCCATTTTACTCTTATATCTATTTTACTTTTAGTCTTTATATGAGTAAAGACGCTCTAGTTCAATTGAAGGGGTTCTGTGGGTTTGGGATTTTGACACCATTATTTACTAAGTCTAAAATTGGTGGAAATTTTTGAGCTGATACTGAATACTTATAAGTACCATTCATGCCCTTAATGCAATTGAATTGCAAGGCATTAATCGTTTTCCATTTTGGTATATTTATTAGCTAAACGTTTCAGAGTTAGAGGTAACCTTTGATTTCATACTGAACGTTTATAGGTTACTGACATGCGTTTGACTTAATTGAGGGATTTTCAGGTTTGGATGATATGGTGTTGTATTTTTCCTAACCATATAAACCTTAGCTATTTACTCATATTTGCCCGCCAGCCCTGTCCCCCAAGTCAAGTCCTACCTCTAAGTGAAGTGAGACATTTCACCGGTGTGTGAGGGGGGAGGGGTAGCGAGCTACCCCTCCCCCTACCCCTGCTAACTAGCGTGGGGTAATAAACCCTCGTTAAAATCTAATGGCTCGTCAATTTCAGCTACGCCGAAAGTAAACCCAATGTAAATAGCTAAGGTTTGTATGGTTAGGAAAAATACAAATTATCTCTGAATTTGTCATTTTGGAGGATCTGGTGTTGTACTCTTATATTTATTGTACTTGTATGGATACAATGTTTTGAAGCGAGAACATATCAAAGTTCATAAAACTCTGTGTTATCTCATGCATAGTAGTACCGCTAATACAAACTAGTGATATGTGTACCATTTAGTTATTTTATTGGAATTTTTTTCTGCTACTTCCCAATCTTTAAGGCTTTATGATAGCTTGAATAAGTGGTACACATCGAGTTATTTCCTATTAGCATTGGATTTGGGACTTTACTTACACTTGTAGATCTTTTTGTCTGTTTTGAGCTTTGATATATTCATTGGCATCTTTTCTTCAGTGTTCTTTCCTTTCTGACACTAGTCCTTATGTTAGTTCTTTTAGGCCTCTTGAGTGCCAACCTTTCAACCAAATAATGTGGCACTCAAGCCCCTAGCCGTTTCTTGGATATTTTTCCTAACTCGTTGTAGCACAAAATATGTGAGATAGGACTTTGCAATATTTATTATCATATAGCTGAAAGAATTTCCTGTCCATTAGTTTATAATGAGAAATATTACTGGTAATTACAGAATGTAAAATACGTTGTGGTACAAAAGGGAGTAGAAAAATTATATGTAAATGACGTCCTGTGGTGCTCAAAGGTTAAAATCCTCTTGTGCTGTTGTTCCATCACTCATTTGACTCACCGTCCAAGTAGGTAGGGAGTACTGGATCTCTCCTAAACATTGCAGTGAAGTGTGGGGTGGGTTGGAGGCAGTAATACTAGTGCTGGTGTGGCTGGACGTGAGATATCCGAACAGTGTTCTTTTCATGTTTAAATCCTTGTCATTTTGCTTATCATTGACACAGTGGATAAACGCTTCCTCAAGCATCTGAATATATTCTCTCTACTGTACCAACCGTGTTTCACACAATTGTACATAATTCCTTTTGTATATATTATGCTTGTATCTTCGCTCTTCCCTCGCACTAAAACGAACATGAAAATTCATGTCTGGTTTTTCCTCTGTAATATTGTCTGTCTTGTGAACTTGTTATGTCCTGTTGCCTTGAGGTTTTGTATATAAGGAGAATGTTCTACAATAATATAACTCAGTCGTTTCCAACCTGCCTTTGAGTTCACACCTTACTCGGCGCCGTCACACTGCAATCCATTTGCTTGCGGTTGGTAGGATTAAGCAATTTTTATTGTAACGCTTTGCTAAGAATTTTATTTACCTCGCTAACAAATTACTGTACTGCCTTTGGTCAGTAATCGGGGTTTCTATTGATCCAAAATCCTACACAGCATCTAAATTGAATTGGGCTACAACTGGAAATTTTGAGAATAACCTGTCATAAGGGAGCAAAGGATCATTCCCCTTTAGGACCACCCTTATTTTGGACCGGGCGCTGGATCCAAAACTCAGGAGCTTAGATTGAAGGGTTATTACTTGCTCTCTGGGTGTAGGATTTGTCAACTTTAATTGATCTAATATTTAGCAGTTATCTTTCCAAGAGTTTTATCTCTCCCCATACGTACTCTGCTATGCCCATTGTGGAGAGCTATATAATTTTTTTCACTTGCTTTTTCGTTAACACTTGATATAAATGAAATTTATCGTTTGCGTATTATTTATGCTTTAAACAATCTTTAACACAAAACACTTCACACATATCCTAATATCAAGTTTGTTCCGGCCCTAAATACAAACTCTTTCGCTCATTACAGTGGATATTATTTCGGCGACAGCTGAAAACTAGCTGAAAGACTTGTTACCGAGGTATAACTACCCACTGCTAGTTAAGGGGGTTATACTTACCACCCCGCTCGCACCAGTAATTTGACGCCACTTTTTTTTTGGCTTACTGGAGAACGGACGTGCTGTTATTCTCTCCTGTTAATTCTCATTTTCTTGTTTGAACGATTAAATGGCCTAAACTTTGTTTCGATTACTTTCAGGTTAATTGTAATGTGTGGCTCCACTATACAGGTTTGTCCTGGCATAGAGGAGCGTTTGTGCAACACTTTTATATCAGCCGTTGAGATGAATCTTCACATCCTTTGTCCTGCATGTAGTGGTCACTTCTGTACGCATTTGCTCTTAGGAACGTGTGTAGGGAGTGGCCATCCTCCCAGTGGTTTAGCTTCGGAAAGTGGCTGAAAAATAAGGTTAAGAAGGACTCTTTTCCTTAAAGTTTATCCGGGAAGGTGAATAAACCTCGCCATATAATCCCGTCGGCTCGTTTCTGTCACTCTGACTGCTTGATTAGTCTCCTCTGGAGAACGGTTGA
>NC_090728.1:57857254-57872254 GCF_036898095.1 Palaemon carinicauda | reverse complement strand
TATAGCAGAGTCAGAAGCATAAGTCTACGGGTTCCACAACGCAGATTTCAGTATCTCCTAGCCCAGTCCATCTCGGTCCTGCAGAAATTCATTTCTTATAGCAGAGTCAGAAGCATAAGTCTACGGGTTCCACAACGCAGATTTCAGTATCTCCTAGCCCAGTCCATCTCGGTCCTGCAGAAATTCATTTCTTATAGCAGAGTCAGAAGCATAAGTCTACGGGTTCCACAACGCAGATTTCAGTATCTCCTAGCCCAGTCCATCTCGGTCTTGCAGAAATTCATTTCTTATAGCAGAGTCAGAATCATAAGTCTACGGGTTCCACAACGCAGATTTCAGTATCTCCTAGCCCAGTCCATCTCGGTCCTGCAGAAATTCATTTCTTATAGCAGAGTCAGAAGCATAAGTCTACGGGTTCCACAACGCAGATTTCAGTATCTCCTAGCCCAGTCCATCTCGGTCCTGCAGAAATTCATTTCTTATAGCAGAGTCAGAAGCATAAGTCTACGGGTTCCACAACGCAGATTTCAGTATCTCCTAGCCCAGTCCATCTCGGTCCTGCAGAAATTCATTTCTTATAGCAGAGTCAGAAGCACAAGTCTACGGGTTCCACAACGCAGATTTCAGTATCTCCTTGCCCAGTCCATCTCGGTCCTGCAGAAATTCATTTCTTATAGCAGTCAGAAGCATAAGTCTACGGGTTCCACAACGCAGATTTCAGTATCTCCTAGCCCAGTCCATCTCGGTCCTGCAGAAATTCATTTCTTATAGCAGTCAGAAGCATAAGTCTACGGGTTCCACAACGCAGATTTCAGTATCTCCTAGCCCAGTCCATCTCGGTCCTACAGAAATTCATTTCTTATAGCCGAGTCAGAAGCAAAAGTCTACGGGTTCCACAACGCAGATTTCAGTATATCCTAGCCCAGTCCATCTCGGTCCAGCAGAAATTCATTTCTTATAGCAGTCAGAAGCATAAGTCTACGGGTTCCACAACGCAGATTTCAGTATCTCCTTGCCCAGTCCATCTCGGTCCTGCAGAAATTCATTTCTTATAGCAGTCAGAAGCATAAGTCTACGGGTTCCACAACGCAGATTTCAGTATCTCCTAGCCCAGTCCATCTCGGTCCTGCAGAAATTCATTTCTTATAGCAGTCAGAAGCATAAGTCTACGGGTTCCACAACGCAGATTTCAGTATCTCCTAGCCCAGTCCATCTCGGTCCTGCAGAAATTCATTTCTTATAGCCGAGTCAGAAGCAAAAGTCTACGGGTTCCACAACGCAGATTTCAGTATCTCCTAGCCCAGTCCATCTCGGTCCTGCAGAAATTCATTTCTTATAGCAGTCAGAAGCACAAGTCTACGGGTTCCACAACGCAGATTTCAGTATCTCCTTGCCCAGTCCATCTCGGTCCTGCAGAAATTCATTTCTTATAGCAGTCAGAAGCATAAGTCTACGGGTTCCACAACGCAGATTTCAGTATCTCCTAGCCCAGTCCATCTCGGTCCTGCAGAAATTCATTTCTTATAGCAGTCAGAAGCATAAGTCTACGGGTTCCACAACGCAGATTTCAGTATCTCCTAGCCCAGTCCATCTCGGTCCTGCAGAAATTCATTTCTTATAGCAGTCAGAAGCATAAGTCTACGGGTTCCACAACGCAGATTTCAGTATCTCCTAGCCCAGTCCATCTCGGTCCTACAGAAATTCATTTCTTATAGCCGAGTCAGAAGCAAAAGTCTACGGGTTCCACAACGCAGATTTCAGTATATCCTAGCCCAGTCCATCTCGGTCCAGCAGAAATTCATTTCTTATAGCCGAGTCAGAAGCATAAGTCTACGGGTTTCACAACGCAGATTTCATTATCTCCTAGCCCAGTCCATCTCGGTCCAGCAGAAATTCATTTCTTATAGCCGAGTCAGAAGCATAAGTCTACGGGTTTCACAACGCAGATTTCAGTATCTCCTAGCCCAGTCCATCTCGGTCCAGCAGAAATTCATTTCTTATAGCCGAGTCAGAAGCATAAGTCTACGGGTTTCACAACGCAGATTTCATTATCTCCTAGCCCAGTCCATCTCGGTCCTACAGAAATTCATTTCTTATAGCCGAGTCAGAAGCATAAGTCTACGGGTTCCACAACGCAGATTTCAGTATCTCCTAGCCCAGTCCATCTCGGTCCAGCAGAAATTCATTTCTTATAGCCGAGTCAGAAGCATAAGTCTACGGGTTCCACAACGCAGATTTCAGTATCTCCTAGCCCAGTCCATCTCTGTCCTGCAGAAATTCATTTCTTATAGCAGTCAGAAGCATAAGTCTACGGGTTCCACAACGCAGATTTCAGTATCTCCTAGCCCAGTCCATCTCGGTCCTGCAGAAATTCATTTCTTATAGCCGAGTCAGAAGCATAAGTCTACGGGTTCCACAACGCAGATTTCAGTATCTCCTAGCCCAGTCCATCTCTGTCCTGCAGAAATTCATTTCTTATAGCCGAGTCAGAAGCATAAGTCTACGGGTTCCACAACGCAGATTTCAGTATCTCCTAGCCCAGTCCATCTCGGTCCTGCAGAAATTCATTTATAGCCGAGTCAGAAGCATAAGTCTACGGGTTCCACAACGCAGATTTCAGTATCTCCTAGCCCAGTCCATCTCTGTCCTGCAGAAATTCATTTCTTATAGCCGAGTCAGAAGCATAAGTCTACGGGTTCCACAACGCAGATTTCAGTATCTCCTAGCCCAGTCCATCTCGGTCCTGCAGAAATTCATTTCTTATAGCCGAGTCAGAAGCATAAGTCTACGGGTTCCACAACGCAGATTTCAGTATCTCCTAGCCCAGTCCATCTCTGTCCTGCAGAAATTCATTTCTTATAGCCGAGTCAGAAGCATAAGTCTACGGGTTCCACAACGCAGATTTCAGTATCTCCTAGCCCAGTCCATCTCGGTCCTGCAGAAATTCATTTCTTATAGCCGAGTCAGAAGCATAAGTCTACGGGTTCCACAACGCAGATTTCAGTATCTCCTAGCCCAGTCCATCTCGGTCCTGCAGAAATTCATTTCTTATAGCCGAGTCAGAAGCATAAGTCTACGGGTTCCACAACGCAGATTTCATTATCTCCTAGCCCAGTCCATCTCGGTCCTACAGAAATTCATTTCTTATAGCCGAGTCAGAAGCATAAGTCTACGGGTTCCACAACGCAGATTTCAGTATCTCCTAGCCCAGTCCATCTCGGTCCTACAGAAATTCATTTCTTATAGCCGAGTCAGAAGCATAAGTCTACGGGTTCCACAACGCAGATTTCAGTATCTCCTAGCCCAGTCCATCTCGGTCCTGCAGAAATTCATTTCTTATAGCCGAGTCAGAAGCATAAGTCTACGGGTTCCACAACGCAGATTTCAGTATCTCCTAGCCCAGTCTATCTCGGTCCTGCAGAAATTCATTTATAGCCGAGTCAGAAGCATAAGTCTACGGGTTCCACAACGCAGATTTCAGTATCTCCTAGCCCAGTCCATCTCGGTCCTGCAGAAATTCATTTATAGCCGAGTCAGAAGCATAAGTCTACGGGTTCCACAACGCAGATTTCAGTATCTCCTAGCCCAGTCCATCTCGGTCCTGCAGAAATTCATTTCTTATAGCAGAGTCAGAAGCATAAGTCTACGGGTTCCACAACGCAGATTTCAGTATCTCCTAGCCCAGTCCATCTCTGTCCTGCAGAAATTCATTTCTTATAGCCGAGTCAGAAGCATAAGTCTACGGGTTCCACAACGCAGATTTCAGTATCTCCTAGCCCAGTCCATCTCGGTCCAGCAGAAATTCATTTCTTATAGCCGAGTCAGAAGCATAAGTCTACGGGTTCCACAACGCAGATTTCAGTATCTCCTAGCCCAGTCCATCTCTGTCCTGCAGAAATTCATTTCTTATAGCCGAGTCAGAAGCATAAGTCTACGGGTTCCACAACGCAGATTTCAGTATCTCCTAGCCCAGTCCATCTCGGTCCAGCAGAAATTCATTTCTTATAGCCGAGTCAGAAGCATAAGTCTACGGGTTCCACAACGCAGATTTCAGTATCTCCTTGCCCAGTCCATCTCTGTCCTGCAGAAATTCATTTCTTATAGCAGAGTCAGAAGCATAAGTCTACGGGTTCCACAACGCAGATTTCAGTATCTCCTAGCCCAGTCCATCTCTGTCCTGCAGAAATTCATTTCTTATAGCCGAGTCAGAAGCAAAAGTCTACGGGTTCCACAACGCAGATTTCAGTATCTCCTAGCCCAGTCCATCTCTGTCCTGCAGAAATTCATTTCTTATAGCCGAGTCAGAAGCATAAGTCTACGGGTTCCACAACGCAGATTTCAGTATCTCCTAGCCCAGTCCATCTCGGTCCTGCAGAAATTCATTTCTTATAGCCGAGTCAGAAGCATAAGTCTACGGGTTCCACAACGCAGATTTCATTATCTCCTAGCCCAGTCCATCTCGGTCCAGCAGAAATTCATTTCTTATAGCCGAGTCAGAAGCATAAGTCTACGGGTTCCACAACGCAGATTTCAGTATCTCCTAGCCCAGTCCATCTCGGTCCTGCAGAAATTCATTTCTTATAGCAGAGTCAGAAGCATAAGTCTACGGGTTCCACAACGCAGATTTCAGTATCTCCTAGCCCAGTCCATCTCGGTCCTGCAGAAATTCATTTCTTTTAGCCAAGTCAGAAGCATAAGTCTACGGGTTCCACAACGCAGATTTCAGTATCTCCTAGCCCAGTCCATCTCTGTCCTGCGGAAATTCATTTCTTATAGCCGAGTCAGAAGCATAAGTCTACGGGTTCCACAACGCAGATTTCAGTATCTCCTAGCCCAGTCCATCCCGGTCCTGCAGAAATTCATTTATAGCAGAGTCAGAAGCATAAGTCTACGGGTTCCACAACGCAGATTTCAGTATCTCCTAGCCCAGTCCATCTCGGTCCTGCAGAAATTCATTTCTTTTAGCCAAGTCAGAAGCATAAGTCTACGGGTTCCACAACGCAGATTTCAGTATCTCCTAGCCCAGTCCATCTCTGTCCTGCAGAAATTCATTTCTTATAGCCGAGTCAGAAGCATAAGTCTACGGGTTTCACAACGCAGATTTCAGTATCTCCTAGCCCAGTCCATCTCTGTCCTGCAGAAATTCATTTCTTATAGCCGAGTCAGAAGCATAAGTCTACGGGTTCCACAACGCAGATTTCAGTATCTCCTAGCCCAGTCCATCTCTGTCCTGCAGAAATTCATTTCTTATAGCCGAGTCAGAAGCATAAGTCTACGGGTTCCACAACGCAGATTTCAGTATCTCCTAGCCCAGTCCATCTCGGTCCTGCAGAAATTCATTTATAGCAGAGTCAGAAGCATAAGTCTACGGGTTCCACAACGCAGATTTCAGTATCTCCTAGCCCAGTCCATCTCGGTCCTGCAGAAATTCATTTATAGCAGAGTCAGAAGCATAAGTCTACGGGTTCCACAACGCAGATTTCAGTATCTCCTAGCCCAGTCCATCTCTGTCCTGCAGAAATTCATTTCTTATAGCCGAGTCAGAAGCATAAGTCTACGGGTTCCACAACGCAGATTTCAGTATCTCCTAGCCCAGTCCATCTCGGTCCTGCAGAAATTCATTTCTTATAGCAGAGTCAGAAGCACAAGTCTACGGGTTCCACAACGCAGATTTCAGTATCTCCTAGCCCAGTCCATCTCGGTCCTGCAGAAATTCATTTATAGCAGAGTCAGAAGCATAAGTCTACGGGTTCCACAACGCAGATTTCAGTATCTCCTAGCCCAGTCCATCTCGGTCCTGCAGAAATTCATTTATAGCAGAGTCAGAAGCATAAGTCTACGGGTTCCACAACGCAGATTTCAGTATCTCCTAGCCCAGTCCATCTCGGTTCTGCAGAAATTCATTTCTTATAGCCGAGTCAGAAGCATAAGTCTACGGGTTCCACAACGCAGATTTCAGTATCTCCTAGCCCAGTCCATCTCGGTCCTGCAGAAATTCATTTCTTATAGCAGAGTCAGAAGCATAAGTCTACGGGTTCCACAACGCAGATTTCAGTATCTCCTAGCCCAGTCCATCTCGGTCCTGCAGAAATTCATTTCTTATAGCAGAGTCAGAAGCATAAGTCTACGGGTTCCACAACGCAGATTTCAGTATCTCCTAGCCCAGTCCATCTCGGTCCTGCAGAAATTCATTTCTTATAGCAGAGTCAGAAGCATAAGTCTACGGGTTCCAGGACACAGATTTCAGTATCTCCTAGCCCAGTCCATCTCGGTCCTGCAGAAATTCATTTCTTATAGCCGAGTCAGAAGCATAAGTCTACGGGTTCCACAACGCAGATTTCAGTATCTCCTAGCCCAGTCCATCTCGGTCCTGCAGAAATTCATTTCTTATAGCAGAGTCAGAAGCATAAGTCTACGGGTTCCACAACGCAGATTTCAGTATCTCCTAGCCCAGTCCATCTCGGTCCTGCAGAAATTCATTTCTTATAGCAGAGTCAGAAGCATAAGTCTACGGGTTCCAGGACACAGATTTCAGTATCTCCTAGCCCAGTCCATCTCGGTCCTGCAGAAATTCATTTCTTATAGCAGAGTCAGAAGCATAAGTCTACGGGTTCCACAACGCAGATTTCAGTATCTCCTAGCCCAGTCCATCTCGGTCCTGCAGAAATTCATTTCTTATAGCAGAGTCAGAAGCATAAGTCTACGGGTTCCACAACGCAGATTTCAGTATCTCCTAGCCCAGTCCATCTCGGTCCTGCAGAAATTCATTTCTTATAGCAGAGTCAGAAGCATAAGTCTACGGGTTCCAGGACACAGATTTCAGTATCTCCTAGCCCAGTCCATCTCGGTCCTGCAGAAATTCATTTCTTATAGCAGAGTCAGAAGCATAAGTCTACGGGTTCCACAACGCAGATTTCAGTATCTCCTAGCCCAGTCCATCTCGGTCCTGCAGAAATTCATTTATAGCAGAGTCAGAAGCATAAGTCTACGGGTTCCACAACGCAGATTTCAGTATCTCCTAGCCCAGTCCATCTCTGTCCTGCAGAAATTCATTTCTTATAGCCGAGTCAGAAGCATAAGTCTACGGGTTCCACAACGCAGATTTCAGTATCTCCTAGCCCAGTCCATCTCGGTCCTGCAGAAATTCATTTATAGCAGAGTCAGAAGCATAAGTCTACGGGTTCCACAACGCAGATTTCAGTATCTCCTAGCCCAGTCCATCTCTGTCCTGCAGAAATTCATTTCTTATAGCCGAGTCAGAAGCATAAGTCTACGGGTTCCACAACGCAGATTTCAGTATCTCCTAGCCCAGTCCATCTCGGTCCTGCAGAAATTCATTTATAGCAGAGTCAGAAGCATAAGTCTACGGGTTCCACAACGCAGATTTCAGTATCTCCTAGCCCAGTCCATCTCGGTCCTGCAGAAATTCATTTATAGCAGAGTCAGAAGCATAAGTCTACGGGTTCCACAACGCAGATTTCAGTATCTCCTAGCCCAGTCCATCTCTGTCCTGCAGAAATTCATTTCTTATAGCCGAGTCAGAAGCATAAGTCTACGGGTTCCACAACGCAGATTTCAGTATCTCCTAGCCCAGTCCATCTCTGTCCTGCGGAAATTCATTTCTTATAGCCGAGTCAGAAGCATAAGTCTACGGGTTCCACAACGCAGATTTCAGTATCTCCTAGCCCAGTCCATCTCGGTCCTGCAGAAATTCATTTCTTATAGCCGAGTCAGAAGCATAAGTCTACGGGTTCCACAACGCAGATTTCAGTATCTCCTAGCCCAGTCCATCTCGGTCCTGCAGAAATTCATTTCTTATAGCCGAGTCAGAAGCATAAGTCTACGGGTTCCACAACGCAGATTTCAGTATCTCCTAGCCCAGTCCATCTCGGTCCTGCAGAAATTCATTTCTTATAGCAGAGTCAGAAGCATAAGTCTACGGGTTCCACAACGCAGATTTCAGTATCTCCTAGCCCAGTCCATCTCGGTCCTGCAGAAATTCATTTATAGCAGAGTCAGAAGCATAAGTCTACGGGTTCCACAACGCAGATTTCAGTATCTCCTAGCCCAGTCCATCTCTGTCCTGCAGAAATTCATTTCTTATAGCCGAGTCAGAAGCATAAGTCTACGGGTTCCACAACGCAGATTTCAGTATCTCCTAGCCCAGTCCATCTCGGTCCTGCAGAAATTCATTTATAGCAGAGTCAGAAGCATAAGTCCACGGGTTCCACAACGCAGATTTCAGTATCTCCTAGCCCAGTCCATCTCGGTCCTGCGGAAATTCATTTATAGCAGAGTCAGAAGCATAAGTCTACGGGTTCCACAACGCAGATTTCAGTATCTCCTAGCCCAGTCCATCTCGGTCCTGCAGAAATTCATTTATAGCAGAGTCAGAAGCATAAGTCCACGGGTTCCACAACGCAGATTTCAGTATCTCCTAGCCCAGTCCATCTCGGTCCTGCGGAAATTCATTTATAGCAGAGTCAGAAGCATAAGTCTACGGGTTCCACAACGCAGATTTCAGTATCTCCTAGCCCAGTCCATCTCTGTCCTGCGGAAATTCATTTATAGCAGAGTCAGAAGCATAAGTCCACGGGTTCCACAACGCAGATTTCAGTATCTCCTAGCCCAGTCCATCTCGGTCCTGCGGAAATTCATTTATAGCAGAGTCAGAAGCATAAGTCTACGGGTTCCACAACGCAGATTTCAGTATCTCCTAGCCCAGTCCATCTCTGTCCTGCAGAAATTCATTTATAGCAGAGTCAGAAGCATAAGTCTACGGGTTCCACAACGCAGATTTCAGTATCTCCTAGCCCAGTCCATCTCGGTCCTGCAGAAATTCATTTATAGCAGAGTCAGAAGCATAAGTCTACGGGTTCCACAACGCAGATTTCAGTATCTCCTAGCCCAGTCCATCTCTGTCCTGCAGAAATTCATTTCTTATAGCCGAGTCAGAAGCATAAGTCTACGGGTTCCACAACGCAGATTTCAGTATCTCCTAGCCCAGTCCATCTCGGTCCTGCAGAAATTCATTTATAGCAGAGTCAGAAGCATAAGTCCACGGGTTCCACAACGCAGATTTCAGTATCTCCTAGCCCAGTCCATCTCGGTCCTGCAGAAATTCATTTATAGCAGAGTCAGAAGCATAAATCTACGGGTTCCACAACGCAGATTTCAGTATCTCCTAGCCCAGTCCATCTCGGTCCTGCAGAAATTCATTTATAGCAGAGTCAGAAGCATAAATCTACGGGTTCCACAACGCAGATTTCAGTATCTCCTAGCCCAGTCCATCTCGGTCCTGCAGAAATTCATTTATAGCAGAGTCAGAAGCATAAGTCTACGGGTTCCACAACGCAGATTTCAGTATCTCCTAGCCCAGTCCATCTCGGTCCTGCAGAAATTCATTTCTTATAGCTGAGTCAGAAGCATAAGTCTACGGGTTCCACAACGCAGATTTCAGTATCTCCTAGCCCAGTCCATCTCTGTCCTGCAGAAATTCATTTCTTATAGCTGAGTCAGAAGCATAAGTCTACGGGTTCCACAACGCAGATTTCAGTATCTCCTAGCCCAGTCCATCTCTGTCCTGCAGAAATTCATTTCTTATAGCTGAGTCAGAAGCATAAGTCTACGGGTTCCACAACGCAGATTTCAGTATCTCCTAGCCCAGTCCATCTCGGTCCTGCAGAAATTCATTTATAGCAGAGTCAGAAGCATAAGTCTACGGGTTCCACAACGCAGATTTCAGTATCTCCTAGCCCAGTCCATCTCGGTCCTGCAGAAATTCATTTATAGCAGAGTCAGAAGCATAAGTCTACGGGTTCCACAACGCAGATTTCAGTATCTCCTAGCCCAGTCCATCCCGGTCCTGCAGAAATTCATTTCTTATAGCAGAGTTAGAAGCATAAGTCTACGGGTTCCACAACGCAGATTTCAGTATCTCCTAGCCCAGTCCATCTCGGTCCTGCAGAAATTCATTTCTTATAGCCGAGTCAGAAGCATAAGTCTACGGGTTCCACAACGCAGATTTCAGTATTTCCTAGCCCAGTCCATCTCGGTCCTGCAGAAATTCATTTATAGCAGAGTCAGAAGCATAAGTCTACGGGTTCCACAACGCAGATTTCAGTATCTCCTAGCCCAGTCCATCCCGGTCCTGCAGAAATTCATTTCTTATAGCAGAGTTAGAAGCATAAGTCTACGGGTTCCACAACGCAGATTTCAGTATCTCCTAGCCCAGTCCATCTCGGTCCTGCAGAAATTCATTTCTTATAGCCGAGTCAGAAGCATAAGTCTACGGGTTCCACAACGCAGATTTCAGTATCTCCTAGCCCAGTCCATCTCGGTCCTGCAGAAATTCATTTCTTATAGCAGAGTTAGAAGCATAAGTCTACGGGTTCCACAACGCAGATTTCAGTATCTCCTAGCCCAGTCCATCTCGGTCCTGCAGAAATTCATTTCTTATAGCTGAGTCAGAAGCATAAGTCTACGGGTTCCACAACACAGATTTCAGTATCTCCTAGCCCAGTCCATCTCGGTCCTGCAGAAATTCATTTCTTATAGCTGAGTCAGAAGCATAAGTCTACGGGTTCCACAACACAGATTTCAGTATCTCCTAGCCCAGTCCATCTCGGTCCTGCAGAAATTCATTTATAGCAGAGTCAGAAGCATAAGTCTACGGGTTCCACAACGCAGATTTCAGTATCTCCTAGCCCAGTCCATCTCGGTCCTGCAGAAATTCATTTCTTATAGCTGAGTCAGAAGCATAAGTCTACGGGTTCCACAACACAGATTTCAGTATCTCCTAGCCCAGTCCATCCCGGTCCTGCAGAAATTCATTTCTTATAGCAGAGTCAGAAGCATAAGTCTACGGGTTCCACAACACAGATTTCAGTATCTCCTAGCCCAGTCCATCTCGGTCCTGCAGAAATTCATTTCTTATAGCTGAGTCAGAAGCATAAGTCTACGGGTTCCACAACACAGATTTCAGTATCTCCTAGCCCAGTCCATCTCGGTCCTGCAGAAATTCATTTATAGCAGAGTCAGAAGCATAAGTCTACGGGTTCCACAACGCAGATTTCAGTATCTCCTAGCCCAGTCCATCTCGGTCCTACAGAAATTCATTTTTATAGCCGAGTCAGAAGCATAAGTCTACGGGTTCCACAACGCAGATTTCAGTATCTCCTAGCCCAGTCCATCTCGGTCCTGCAGAAATTCATTTCTTATAGCAGAGTCAGAAGCATAAGTCTACGGGTTCCACAACGCAGATTTCAGTATCTCCTAGCCCAGTCCATCTCGGTCCTGCAGAAATTAATTTCTTATAGCAGAGTCAGAAGCATAAGTCTACGGGTTCCACAACGCAGATTTCAGTATCTCCTAGCCCAGTCCATCTCGGTCCTACAGAAATTCATTTCTATAGCCGAGTCAGAAGCATAAGTCTACGGGTTCCACAACGCAGATTTCAGTATCTCCTAGCCCAGTCCATCTCGGTCCTGCAGAAATTCATTTCTTATAGCAGAGTCAGAAGCATAAGTCTACGGGTTCCACAACGCAGATTTCAGTATCTCCTAGCCCAGTCCATCTCGGTCCTGCAGAAATTCATTTCTTATAGCAGAGTCAGAAGCATAAGTCTACGGGTTCCACAACGCAGATTTCAGTATCTCCTAGCCCAGTCCATCTCGGTCCTGCAGAAATTCATTTCTTATAGCAGAGTCAGAAGCATAAGTCTACGGGTTCCACAACGCAGATTTCAGTATCTCCTAGCCCAGTCCATCTCGGTCCTGCAGAAATTCATTTATAGCAGAGTCAGAAGCATAAGTCTACGGGTTCCACAACGCAGATTTCAGTATCTCCTAGCCCAGTCCATCTCGGTCCTGCAGAAATTCATGTCTTATAGCAGAGTCAGAAGCATAAGTCTACGGGTTCCACAATGCAGATTTCAGTATCTCCTAGCCCAGTCCATCTCGGTCCTGCAGAAATTCATGTCTTATAGCAGAGTCAGAAGCATAAGTCTACGGGTTCCACAATGCAGATTTCAGTATCTCCTAGCCCAGTCCATCTCGGTCTTGCAGAAATTCATTTCTTATAGCAGAGTCAGAAGCATAAGTCTACGGGTTCCACAACGCAGATTTCAGTATCTCCTAGCCCAGTCCATCTCGGTCCTGCAGAAATTCATGTCTTATAGCAGAGTCAGAAGCATAAGTCTACGGGTTCCACAACGCAGATTTCAGTATCTCCTAGCCCAGTCCATCTCGGTCTTGCAGAAATTCATTTCTTATAGCAGAGTCAGAAGCATAAGTCTACGGGTTCCACAACGCAGATTTCAGTATCTCCTAGCCCAGTCCATCTCGGTCTTGCAGAAATTCATTTCTTATAGCAGAGTCAGAAGCATAAGTCTACGGGTTCCACAACGCAGATTTCAGTATCTCCTAGCCCAGTCCATCTCGGTCTTGCAGAAATTCATTTCTTATAGCAGAGTCAGAAGCATAAGTCTACGGGTTCCACAATGCAGATTTCAGTATCTCCTAGCCCAGTCCATCTCGGTCTTGCAGAAATTCATTTCTTATAGCAGAGTCAGAAGCATAAATCTACGGGTTCCACAATGCAGATTTCAGTATCTCCTAGCCCAGTCCATCTCGGTCCTGCAGAAATTCATGTCTTATAGCTGAGTCAGAAGCATAAATCTACGGGTTCCACAATGCAGATTTCAGTATCTCCTAGCCCAGTCCATCTCGGTCTTGCAGAAATTCATTTCTTATAGCAGAGTCAGAAGCATAAATCTACGGGTTCCACAATGCAGATTTCAGTATCTCCTAGCCCAGTCCATCTCGGTCTTGCAGGAATTCATTTCTTATAGCAGAGTCAGAAGCATAAATCTACGGGTTCCACAATGCAGATTTCAGTATCTCTTAGCCCAGTCCATCTCGGTCTTGCAGAAATTCATTTCTTATAGCTGAGTCAGAAGCATAAGTCTACGGGTTCCACAATGCAGATTTCAGTATCTCCTAGCCCAGTCCATCTCGGTCTTGCAGAAATTCATTTCTTATAGCAGAGTCAGAAGCATAAATCTACGGGTTCCACAATGCAGATTTCAGTATCTCCTAGCCCAGTCCATCTCGGTCTTGCAGAAATTCATTTCTTATAGCAGAGTCAGAAGCATAAATCTACGGGTTCCACAATGCAGATTTCAGTATCTCCTAGCCCAGTCCATCTCGGTCTTGCAGAAATTCATTTCTTATAGCAGAGTCAGAAGCATAAATCTACGGGTTCCACAATGCAGATTTCAGTATCTCCTAGCCCAGTCCATCTCGGTCCTGCAGAAATTCATGTCTTATAGCTGAGTCAGAAGCATAAGTCTACGGGTTCCACAACGCAGATTTCAGTATCTCCTAGCCCAGTCCATCTCGGTCCTGCAGAAATTCATTTATAGCAGAGTCAGGAGCATAAGTCTACGGGTTCCACAACGCAGATTTCAGTATCTCCTAGCCCAGTCCATCTCGGTCCTGCAGAAATTCATTTATAGCAGAGTCAGAAGCATAAGTCTACGGGTTCCACAACGCAGATTTCAGTATCTCCTTGCCCAGTCCATCTCGGTCCTGCAGAAATTCATTTCTTATAGCTGAGTCAGAAGCATAAGTCTACGGGTTCCACAACGCAGATTTCAGTATCTCCTAGCCCAGTCCATCTCGGTCCTGCAGAAATTCATTTCTTATAGCAGAGTCAGAAGCATAAGTCTACGGGTTCCACAACGCAGATTTCAGTATCTCCTAGCCCAGTCCATCTCGGTCCTGCAGAAATTCATTTCTTATAGCAGAGTCAGAAGCATAAGTCTACGGGTTCCACAACGCAGATTTCAGTATCTCCTAGCCCAGTCCATCTCGGTCCTGCAGAAATTCATTTCTTATAGCAGAGTCAGAAGCATAAGTCTACGGGTTCCACAACGCAGATTTCAGTATCTCCTAGCCCAGTCCATCTCGGTCCTGCAGAAATTCATTTCTTATAGCAGAGTCAGAAGCATAAGTCTACGGGTTCCACAACGCAGATTTCAGTATCTCCTAGCCCAGTCCATCTCGGTCCTGCAGAAATTCATTTCTTATAGCAGAGTCAGAAGCATAAGTCTACGGGTTCCACAACGCAGATTTCAGTATCTCCTAGCCCAGTCCATCTCTGTCCTGCAGAAATTCATTTCTTATAGCCGAGTCAGAAGCATAAGTCTACGGGTTCCACAACGCAGATTTCAGTATCTCCTAGCCCAGTCCATCTCTGTCCTGCAGAAATTCATTTCTTATAGCCGAGTCAGAAGCATAAGTCTACGGGTTCCACAACGCAGATTTCAGTATCTCCTAGCCCAGTCCATCTCTGTCCTGCAGAAATTCATTTCTTATAGCAGAGTCAGAAGCATAAGTCTACGGGTATCACAACGCAGGTTTCAGTATCTCCTAGCCCAGTCCATCTCTGTCCTGCAGAAATTCATTTCTTATAGCCGAGTCAGAAGCATAAGTCTACAGGTATCACAACGCAGGTTTCAGTATCTCCTAGCCCAGTCCATCTCTGTCCTGCAGAAATTCATTTCTTATAGCAGAGTCAGAAGCATAAGTCTACGGGTTCCACAACGCAGATTTCAGTATCTCCTAGCCCAGTCCATCTCGGTCCTGCAGAAATTCATTTCTTATTGCCGAGTCAGAAGCATAAATCTACGGGTTCCACAACGCAGATTTCAGTATCTCCTAGCCCAGTCCATCTCGGTCCTGCAGAAATTCATTTCTTATAGCAGAGTCAGAAGCATAAGTCTACGGGTTCCACAACGCAGATTTCAGTATCTCCTAGCCCAGTCCATCTCGGTCCTGCAGAAATTCATTTCTTATAGCAGAGTCAGAAGCATAAGTCTACGGGTTCCACAACGCAGATTTCAGTATCTCCTAGCCCAGTCCATCTCGGTCCTGCAGAAATTCATTTCTTATAGCAGAGTCAGAAGCATAAGTCTACGGGTTCCACAACGCAGATTTC
>NC_090728.1:57841322-57856754 GCF_036898095.1 Palaemon carinicauda | reverse complement strand
CTACACAACGCAGATTTCAGTATCTCCTAGCCCAGTCCATCTCTGTCCTGCAGAAATTCATTTCTTATAGCCGAGTCAGAAGCATAAGTCTACGGGTTCCACAACGCAGATTTCAGTATCTCCTAGCCCAGTCCATCTCTGTCCTGCAGAAATTCATTTCTTATAGCCGAGTCAGAAGCATAAGTCTACGGGTTCCACAACGCAGATTTCAGTATCTCCTAGCCCAGTCCATCTCGGTCCTGCAGAAATTCATTTATAGCAGAGTCAGAAGCATAAGTCTACGGGTTCCACAACGCAGATTTCAGTATCTCCTAGCCCAGTCCATCTCGGTCCTGCAGAAATTCATTTATAGCAGAGTCAGAAGCATAAGTCTACGGGTTCCACAACGCAGATTTCAGTATCTCCTAGCCCAGTCCATCTCGGTCCTGCAGAAATTCATTTCTTATAGCAGAGTCAGAAGCATAAGTCTACGGGTTCCACAACGCAGATTTCAGTATCTCCTAGCCCAGTCCATCTCGGTCCTGCAGAAATTCATTTCTTATAGCAGAGTCAGAAGCATAAGTCTACGGGTTCCACAACGCAGATTTCAGTATCTCCTAGCCCAGTCCATCTCGGTCCTGCAGAAATTCATTTCTTATAGCAGAGTCAGAAGCATAAGTCTACGGGTTCCACAACGCAGATTTCAGTATCTCCTAGCCCAGTCCATCTCGGTCCTGCAGAAATTCATTTCTTATAGCAGAGTCAGAAGCATAAGTCTACGGGTTCCACAACGCAGATTTCAGTATCTCCTAGCCCAGTCCATCTCGGTCCTGCAGAAATTCATTTCTTATAGCAGAGTCAGAAGCATAAGTCTACGGGTTCCACAACGCAGATTTCAGTATCTCCTAGCCCAGTCCATCTCGGTCCTGCAGAAATTCATTTCTTATAGCAGAGTCAGAAGCATAAGTCTACGGGTTCCACAACGCAGATTTCAGTATCTCCTAGCCCAGTCCATCTCGGTCCTGCAGAAATTCATTTCTTATAGCAGAGTCAGAAGCATAAGTCTACGGGTTCCACAACGCAGATTTCAGTATCTCCTAGCCCAGTCCATCTCGGTCCTGCAGAAATTCATTTCTTATAGCAGAGTCAGAAGCATAAGTCTACGGGTTCCAGGACACAGATTTCAGTATCTCCTAGCCCAGTCCATCTCGGTCCTGCAGAAATTCATTTCTTATAGCAGAGTCAGAAGCATAAGTCTACGGGTTCCACAACGCAGATTTCAGTATCTCCTAGCCCAGTCCATCTCGGTCCTGCAGAAATTCATTTCTTATAGCAGAGTCAGAAGCATAAGTCTACGGGTTCCACAACGCAGATTTCAGTATCTCCTAGCCCAGTCCATCTCGGTCCTGCAGAAATTCATTTCTTATAGCAGAGTCAGAAGCATAAGTCTACGGGTTCCAGGACACAGATTTCAGTATCTCCTAGCCCAGTCCATCTCGGTCCTGCAGAAATTCATTTCTTATAGCAGAGTCAGAAGCATAAGTCTACGGGTTCCACAACGCAGATTTCAGTATCTCCTAGCCCAGTCCATCTCGGTCCTGCAGAAATTCATTTCTTATAGCAGAGTCAGAAGCATAAGTCTACGGGTTCCACAACGCAGATTTCAGTATCTCCTAGCCCAGTCCATCTCGGTCCTGCAGAAATTCATTTCTTATAGCAGAGTCAGAAGCATAAGTCTACGGGTTCCACAACGCAGATTTCAGTATCTCCTAGCCCAGTCCATCTCGGTCCTGCAGAAATTCATTTCTTATAGCAGAGTCAGAAGCATAAGTCTACGGGTTCCACAACGCAGATTTCAGTATCTCCTAGCCCAGTCCATCTCGGTCCTGCAGAAATTCATTTATAGCAGAGTCAGAAGCATAAGTCTACGGGTTCCACAACGCAGATTTCAGTATCTCCTAGCCCAGTCCATCTCTGTCCTGCAGAAATTCATTTCTTATAGCCGAGTCAGAAGCATAAGTCTACGGGTTCCACAACGCAGATTTCAGTATCTCCTAGCCCAGTCCATCTCGGTCCTGCAGAAATTCATTTATAGCAGAGTCAGAAGCATAAGTCTACGGGTTCCACAACGCAGATTTCAGTATCTCCTAGCCCAGTCCATCTCTGTCCTGCAGAAATTCATTTCTTATAGCCGAGTCAGAAGCATAAGTCTACGGGTTCCACAACGCAGATTTCAGTATCTCCTAGCCCAGTCCATCTCGGTCCTGCAGAAATTCATTTATAGCAGAGTCAGAAGCATAAGTCTACGGGTTCCACAACGCAGATTTCAGTATCTCCTAGCCCAGTCCATCTCGGTCCTGCAGAAATTCATTTATAGCAGAGTCAGAAGCATAAGTCTACGGGTTCCACAACGCAGATTTCAGTATCTCCTAGCCCAGTCCATCTCTGTCCTGCAGAAATTCATTTCTTATAGCCGAGTCAGAAGCATAAGTCTACGGGTTCCACAACGCAGATTTCAGTATCTCCTAGCCCAGTCCATCTCGGTCCTGCAGAAATTCATTTCTTATAGCCGAGTCAGAAGCATAAGTCTACGGGTTCCACAACGCAGATTTCAGTATCTCCTAGCCCAGTCCATCTCGGTCCTGCAGAAATTCATTTCTTATAGCCGAGTCAGAAGCATAAGTCTACGGGTTCCACAACGCAGATTTCAGTATCTCCTAGCCCAGTCCATCTCGGTCCTGCAGAAATTCATTTCTTATAGCCGAGTCAGAAGCATAAGTCTACGGGTTCCACAACGCAGATTTCAGTATCTCCTAGCCCAGTCCATCTCGGTCCTGCAGAAATTCATTTCTTATAGCAGAGTCAGAAGCATAAGTCTACGGGTTCCACAACGCAGATTTCAGTATCTCCTAGCCCAGTCCATCTCGGTCCTGCAGAAATTCATTTATAGCAGAGTCAGAAGCATAAGTCTACGGGTTCCACAACGCAGATTTCAGTATCTCCTAGCCCAGTCCATCTCGTCCTGCAGAAATTCATTTCTTATAGCAGAGTCAGAAGCATAAGTCTACGGGTTCCACAACGCAGATTTCAGTATCTCCTAGCCCAGTCCATCTCGGTCCTGCAGAAATTCATTTATAGCAGAGTCAGAAGCATAAGTCCACGGGTTCCACAACGCAGATTTCAGTATCTCCTAGCCCAGTCCATCTCGGTCCTGCGGAAATTCATTTATAGCAGAGTCAGAAGCATAAGTCTACGGGTTCCACAACGCAGATTTCAGTATCTCCTAGCCCAGTCCATCTCGGTCCTGCAGAAATTCATTTATAGCAGAGTCAGAAGCATAAGTCCACGGGTTCCACAACGCAGATTTCAGTATCTCCTAGCCCAGTCCATCTCGGTCCTGCGGAAATTCATTTATAGCAGAGTCAGAAGCATAAGTCTACGGGTTCCACAACGCAGATTTCAGTATCTCCTAGCCCAGTCCATCTCTGTCCTGCGGAAATTCATTTATAGCAGAGTCAGAAGCATAAGTCCACGGGTTCCACAACGCAGATTTCAGTATCTCCTAGCCCAGTCCATCTCGGTCCTGCGGAAATTCATTTATAGCAGAGTCAGAAGCATAAGTCTACGGGTTCCACAACGCAGATTTCAGTATCTCCTAGCCCAGTCCATCTCTGTCCTGCAGAAATTCATTTATAGCAGAGTCAGAAGCATAAGTCTACGGGTTCCACAACGCAGATTTCAGTATCTCCTAGCCCAGTCCATCTCGGTCCTGCAGAAATTCATTTATAGCAGAGTCAGAAGCATAAGTCTACGGGTTCCACAACGCAGATTTCAGTATCTCCTAGCCCAGTCCATCTCTGTCCTGCAGAAATTCATTTTATAGCCGAGTCAGAAGCATAAGTCTACGGGTTCCACAACGCAGATTTCAGTATCTCCTAGCCCAGTCCATCTCGGTCCTGCAGAAATTCATTTATAGCAGAGTCAGAAGCATAAGTCCACGGGTTCCACAACGCAGATTTCAGTATCTCCTAGCCCAGTCCATCTCGGTCCTGCAGAAATTCATTTATAGCAGAGTCAGAAGCATAAATCTACGGGTTCCACAACGCAGATTTCAGTATCTCCTAGCCCAGTCCATCTCGGTCCTGCAGAAATTCATTTATAGCAGAGTCAGAAGCATAAATCTACGGGTTCCACAACGCAGATTTCAGTATCTCCTAGCCCAGTCCATCTCGGTCCTGCAGAAATTCATTTATAGCAGAGTCAGAAGCATAAGTCTACGGGTTCCACAACGCAGATTTCAGTATCTCCTAGCCCAGTCCATCTCGGTCCTGCAGAAATTCATTTCTTATAGCTGAGTCAGAAGCATAAGTCTACGGGTTCCACAACGCAGATTTCAGTATCTCCTAGCCCAGTCCATCTCTGTCCTGCAGAAATTCATTTCTTATAGCTGAGTCAGAAGCATAAGTCTACGGGTTCCACAACGCAGATTTCAGTATCTCCTAGCCCAGTCCATCTCTGTCCTGCAGAAATTCATTTCTTATAGCTGAGTCAGAAGCATAAGTCTACGGGTTCCACAACGCAGATTTCAGTATCTCCTAGCCCAGTCCATCTCGGTCCTGCAGAAATTCATTTATAGCAGAGTCAGAAGCATAAGTCTACGGGTTCCACAACGCAGATTTCAGTATCTCCTAGCCCAGTCCATCTCGGTCCTGCAGAAATTCATTTATAGCAGAGTCAGAAGCATAAGTCTACGGGTTCCACAACGCAGATTTCAGTATCTCCTAGCCCAGTCCATCCCGGTCCTGCAGAAATTCATTTCTTATAGCAGAGTTAGAAGCATAAGTCTACGGGTTCCACAACGCAGATTTCAGTATCTCCTAGCCCAGTCCATCTCGGTCCTGCAGAAATTCATTTCTTATAGCCGAGTCAGAAGCATAAGTCTACGGGTTCCACAACGCAGATTTCAGTATTCCTAGCCCAGTCCATCTCGGTCCTGCAGAAATTCATTTATAGCAGAGTCAGAAGCATAAGTCTACGGGTTCCACAACGCAGATTTCAGTATCTCCTAGCCCAGTCCATCCCGGTCCTGCAGAAATTCATTTCTTATAGCAGAGTTAGAAGCATAAGTCTACGGGTTCCACAACGCAGATTTCAGTATCTCCTAGCCCAGTCCATCTCGGTCCTGCAGAAATTCATTTCTTATAGCCGAGTCAGAAGCATAAGTCTACGGGTTCCACAACGCAGATTTCAGTATCTCCTAGCCCAGTCCATCTCGGTCCTGCAGAAATTCATTTCTTATAGCAGAGTTAGAAGCATAAGTCTACGGGTTCCACAACGCAGATTTCAGTATCTCCTAGCCCAGTCCATCTCGGTCCTGCAGAAATTCATTTCTTATAGCTGAGTCAGAAGCATAAGTCTACGGGTTCCACAACACAGATTTCAGTATCTCCTAGCCCAGTCCATCTCGGTCCTGCAGAAATTCATTTCTTATAGCTGAGTCAGAAGCATAAGTCTACGGGTTCCACAACACAGATTTCAGTATCTCCTAGCCCAGTCCATCTCGGTCCTGCAGAAATTCATTTCTTATAGCAGAGTCAGAAGCATAAGTCTACGGGTTCCACAACACAGATTTCAGTATCTCCTAGCCCAGTCCATCTCGGTCCTGCAGAAATTCATTTCTTATAGCTGAGTCAGAAGCATAAGTCTACGGGTTCCACAACACAGATTTCAGTATCTCCTAGCCCAGTCCATCTCGGTCCTGCAGAAATTCATTTCTTATAGCAGAGTCAGAAGCATAAGTCTACGGGTTCCACAACACAGATTTCAGTATCTCCTAGCCCAGTCCATCTCGGTCCTGCAGAAATTCATTTCTTATAGCTGAGTCAGAAGCATAAGTCTACGGGTTCCACAACACAGATTTCAGTATCTCCTAGCCCAGTCCATCTCGGTCCTGCAGAAATTCATTTATAGCAGAGTCAGAAGCATAAGTCTACGGGTTCCACAACGCAGATTTCAGTATCTCCTAGCCCAGTCCATCTCGGTCCTACAGAAATTCATTTTTATAGCCGAGTCAGAAGCATAAGTCTACGGGTTCCACAACGCAGATTTCAGTATCTCCTAGCCCAGTCCATCTCGGTCCTGCAGAAATTCATTTCTTATAGCAGAGTCAGAAGCATAAGTCTACGGGTTCCACAACGCAGATTTCAGTATCTCCTAGCCCAGTCCATCTCGGTCCTGCAGAAATTAATTTCTTATAGCAGAGTCAGAAGCATAAGTCTACGGGTTCCACAACGCAGATTTCAGTATCTCCTAGCCCAGTCCATCTCGGTCCTACAGAAATTCATTTCTATAGCCGAGTCAGAAGCATAAGTCTACGGGTTCCACAACGCAGATTTCAGTATCTCCTAGCCCAGTCCATCTCGGTCCTGCAGAAATTCATTTCTTATAGCAGAGTCAGAAGCATAAGTCTACGGGTTCCACAACGCAGATTTCAGTATCTCCTAGCCCAGTCCATCTCGGTCCTGCAGAAATTCATTTCTTATAGCAGAGTCAGAAGCATAAGTCTACGGGTTCCACAACGCAGATTTCAGTATCTCCTAGCCCAGTCCATCTCGGTCCTGCAGAAATTCATTTCTTATAGCAGAGTCAGAAGCATAAGTCTACGGGTTCCACAACGCAGATTTCAGTATCTCCTAGCCCAGTCCATCTCGGTCCTGCAGAAATTCATTTATAGCAGAGTCAGAAGCATAAGTCTACGGGTTCCACAACGCAGATTTCAGTATCTCCTAGCCCAGTCCATCTCGGTCCTGCAGAAATTCATGTCTTATAGCAGAGTCAGAAGCATAAGTCTACGGGTTCCACAATGCAGATTTCAGTATCTCCTAGCCCAGTCCATCTCGGTCCTGCAGAAATTCATGTCTTATAGCAGAGTCAGAAGCATAAGTCTACGGGTTCCACAATGCAGATTTCAGTATCTCCTAGCCCAGTCCATCTCGGTCTTGCAGAAATTCATTTCTTATAGCAGAGTCAGAAGCATAAGTCTACGGGTTCCACAACGCAGATTTCAGTATCTCCTAGCCCAGTCCATCTCGGTCCTGCAGAAATTCATGTCTTATAGCAGAGTCAGAAGCATAAGTCTACGGGTTCCACAACGCAGATTTCAGTATCTCCTAGCCCAGTCCATCTCGGTCTTGCAGAAATTCATTTCTTATAGCAGAGTCAGAAGCATAAGTCTACGGGTTCCACAACGCAGATTTCAGTATCTCCTAGCCCAGTCCATCTCGGTCTTGCAGAAATTCATTTCTTATAGCAGAGTCAGAAGCATAAGTCTACGGGTTCCACAACGCAGATTTCAGTATCTCCTAGCCCAGTCCATCTCGGTCTTGCAGAAATTCATTTCTTATAGCAGAGTCAGAAGCATAAGTCTACGGGTTCCACAATGCAGATTTCAGTATCTCCTAGCCCAGTCCATCTCGGTCTTGCAGAAATTCATTTCTTATAGCAGAGTCAGAAGCATAAATCTACGGGTTCCACAATGCAGATTTCAGTATCTCCTAGCCCAGTCCATCTCGGTCCTGCAGAAATTCATGTCTTATAGCTGAGTCAGAAGCATAAATCTACGGGTTCCACAATGCAGATTTCAGTATCTCCTAGCCCAGTCCATCTCGGTCTTGCAGAAATTCATTTCTTATAGCAGAGTCAGAAGCATAAATCTACGGGTTCCACAATGCAGATTTCAGTATCTCCTAGCCCAGTCCATCTCGGTCTTGCAGGAATTCATTTCTTATAGCAGAGTCAGAAGCATAAATCTACGGGTTCCACAATGCAGATTTCAGTATCTCTTAGCCCAGTCCATCTCGGTCTTGCAGAAATTCATTTCTTATAGCAGAGTCAGAAGCATAAATCTACGGGTTCCACAATGCAGATTTCAGTATCTCCTAGCCCAGTCCATCTCGGTCTTGCAGAAATTCATTTCTTATAGCAGAGTCAGAAGCATAAATCTACGGGTTCCACAATGCAGATTTCAGTATCTCCTAGCCCAGTCCATCTCGGTCTTGCAGAAATTCATTTCTTATAGCAGAGTCAGAAGCATAAATCTACGGGTTCCACAATGCAGATTTCAGTATCTCCTAGCCCAGTCCATCTCGGTCTTGCAGAAATTCATTTCTTATAGCAGAGTCAGAAGCATAAATCTACGGGTTCCACAATGCAGATTTCAGTATCTCCTAGCCCAGTCCATCTCGGTCCTGCAGAAATTCATGTCTTATAGCTGAGTCAGAAGCATAAGTCTACGGGTTCCACAACGCAGATTTCAGTATCTCCTAGCCCAGTCCATCTCGGTCCTGCAGAAATTCATTTATAGCAGAGTCAGAAGCATAAGTCTACGGGTTCCACAACGCAGATTTCAGTATCTCCTAGCCCAGTCCATCTCGGTCCTGCAGAAATTCATTTATAGCAGAGTCAGAAGCATAAGTCTACGGGTTCCACAACGCAGATTTCAGTATCTCCTTGCCCAGTCCATCTCGGTCCTGCAGAAATTCATTTCTTATAGCTGAGTCAGAAGCATAAGTCTACGGGTTCCACAACGCAGATTTCAGTATCTCCTAGCCCAGTCCATCTCGGTCCTGCAGAAATTCATTTCTTATAGCAGAGTCAGAAGCATAAGTCTACGGGTTCCACAACGCAGATTTCAGTATCTCCTAGCCCAGTCCATCTCGGTCCTGCAGAAATTCATTTCTTATAGCAGAGTCAGAAGCATAAGTCTACGGGTTCCACAACGCAGATTTCAGTATCTCCTAGCCCAGTCCATCTCGGTCCTGCAGAAATTCATTTCTTATAGCAGAGTCAGAAGCATAAGTCTACGGGTTCCACAACGCAGATTTCAGTATCTCCTAGCCCAGTCCATCTCGGTCCTGCAGAAATTCATTTCTTATAGCAGAGTCAGAAGCATAAGTCTACGGGTTCCACAACGCAGATTTCAGTATCTCCTAGCCCAGTCCATCTCGGTCCTGCAGAAATTCATTTCTTATAGCAGAGTCAGAAGCATAAGTCTACGGGTTCCACAACGCAGATTTCAGTATCTCCTAGCCCAGTCCATCTCTGTCCTGCAGAAATTCATTTCTTATAGCCGAGTCAGAAGCATAAGTCTACGGGTTCCACAACGCAGATTTCAGTATCTCCTAGCCCAGTCCATCTCTGTCCTGCAGAAATTCATTTCTTATAGCCGAGTCAGAAGCATAAGTCTACGGGTTCCACAACGCAGATTTCAGTATCTCCTAGCCCAGTCCATCTCTGTCCTGCAGAAATTCATTTCTTATAGCAGAGTCAGAAGCATAAGTCTACGGGTATCACAACGCAGGTTTCAGTATCTCCTAGCCCAGTCCATCTCTGTCCTGCAGAAATTCATTTCTTATAGCCGAGTCAGAAGCATAAGTCTACAGGGTATCACAACGCAGGTTTCAGTATCTCCTAGCCCAGTCCATCTCTGTCCTGCAGAAATTCATTTCTTATAGCAGAGTCAGAAGCATAAGTCTACGGGTTCCACAACGCAGATTTCAGTATCTCCTAGCCCAGTCCATCTCGGTCCTGCAGAAATTCATTTCTTATTGCCGAGTCAGAAGCATAAATCTACGGGTTCCACAACGCAGATTTCAGTATCTCCTAGCCCAGTCCATCTCGGTCCTGCAGAAATTCATTTCTTATAGCAGAGTCAGAAGCATAAGTCTACGGGTTCCACAACGCAGATTTCAGTATCTCCTAGCCCAGTCCATCTCGGTCCTGCAGAAATTCATTTCTTATAGCAGAGTCAGAAGCATAAGTCTACGGGTTCCACAACGCAGATTTCAGTATCTCCTAGCCCAGTCCATCTCGGTCCTGCAGAAATTCATTTCTTATAGCAGAGTCAGAAGCATAAGTCTACGGGTTCCACAACGCAGATTTCAGTATCTCCTAGCCCAGTCCATCTCGGTCCTGCAGAAATTCATTTCTTATAGCAGAGTCAGAAGCATAAGTCTACGGGTTCCACAACGCAGATTTCAGTATCTCCTAGCCCAGTCCATCTCGGTCCTGCAGAAATTCATTTCTTATAGCCGAGTCAGGAGCATAAGTCTACGGGTTCCACAACGCAGATTTCAGTATCTCCTAGCCCAGTCCATCTCGGTCCTGCAGAAATTAATTTCTTATAGCAGAGTCAGAAGCACAAGTCTACGGGTTCCACAACGCAGATTTCAGTATCTCCTAGCCCAGTCCATCTCGGTCCTGCAGAAATTAATTTCTTATAGCAGAGTCAGAAGCACAAGTCTACGGGTTCCACAACGCAGATTTCAGTATCTCCTAGCCCAGTCCATCTCGGTCCTGCAGAAATTCATTTCTTATAGCAGAGTCAGAAGCACAAGTCTACGGGTTCCACAACGCAGATTTCAGTATCTCCTAGCCCAGTCCATCTCGGTCCTGCAGAAATTCATTTCTTATAGCAGAGTCAGAAGCACAAGTCTACGGGTTCCACAACGCAGATTTCAGTATCTCCTAGCCCAGTCCATCTCGGTCCTGCAGAAATTCATTTCTTATAGCAGAGTCAGAAGCACAAGTCTACGGGTTCCACAACGCAGATTTCAGTATCTCCTAGCCCAGTCCATCTCGGTCCTGCAGAAATTCATTTCTTATAGCAGAGTCAGAAGCATAAGTCTACGGGTTCCACAACGCAGATTTCAGTATCTCCTAGCCCAGTCCATCTCGGTCCTGCAGAAATTCATTTCTTATAGCAGAGTCAGAAGCATAAGTCTACGGGTTCCACAACGCAGATTTCAGTATCTCCTAGCCCAGTCCATCTCGGTCCTGCAGAAATTCATTTCTTATAGCAGAGTCAGAAGCATAAGTCTACGGGTTCCACAACGCAGATTTCAGTATCTCCTAGCCCAGTCCATCTCGGTCCTGCAGAAATTCATTTCTTATAGCAGAGTCAGAAGCATAAGTCTACGGGTTCCACAACGCAGATTTCAGTATCTCCTAGCCCAGTCCATCTCGGTCCTGCAGAAATTCATTTCTTATAGCAGAGTCAGAAGCATAAGTCTACGGGTTCCACAACGCAGATTTCAGTATCTCCTAGCCCAGTCCATCTCTGTCCTGCAGAAATTCATTTCTTATAGCAGAGTCAGAAGCATAAGTCTACGGGTTCCACGACGCAGATTTCAGTATCTCCTAGCCCAGTCCATCTCGGTCCTGCAGAAATTCATTTCTTATAGCCGAGTCAGAAGCATAAGTCTACGGGTTCCACGACGCAGATTTCAGTATCTCCTAGCCCAGTCCATCTCGGTCCTGCAGAAATTCATTTCTTATTGCCGAGTCAGAAGCATAAATCTACGGGTTCCACAACGCAGATTTCAGTATCTCCTAGCCCAGTCCATCTCGGTCCTGCAGAAATTCATTTCTTATAGCCGAGTCAGAAGCATAAATCTACGGGTTCCACAACGCAGATTTCAGTATCTCCTAGCCCAGTCCATCTCGGTCCTGCAGAAATTCATTTCTTATAGCCGAGTCAGAAGCATAAGTCTACGGGTTCCACAACGCAGATTTCAGTATCTCCTAGCCCAGTCCATCTCGGTCCTGCAGAAATTCATTTCTTATAGCCGAGTCAGAAGCATAAGTCTACGGGTTCCACAACGCAGATTTCAGTATCTCCTAGCCCAGTCCATCTCGGTCCTGCAGAAATTCATTTCTTATAGCCGAGTCAGAAGCATAAGTCTACGGGTTCCACAACGCAGATTTCAGTATCTCCTAGCCCAGTCCATCTCGGTCCTGCAGAAATTCATTTCTTATAGCCGAGTCAGAAGCATAAGTCTACGGGTTCCACAACGCAGATTTCAGTATCTCCTAGCCCAGTCCATCTCGGTCCTGCAGAAATTCATTTCTTATAGCCGAGTCAGAAGCATAAGTCTACGGGTTCCACAACGCAGATTTCAGTATCTCCTAGCCCAGTCCATCTCGGTCCTGCAGAAATTCATTTCTTATAGCCGAGTCAGAAGCATAAGTCTACGGGTTCCACGACGCAGATTTCAGTATCTCCTAGCCCAGTCCATCTCGGTCCTGCAGAAATTCATTTCTTATAGCCGAGTCAGAAGCATAAATCTACGGGTTCCACAACGCAGATTTCAGTATCTCCTAGCCCAGTCCATCTCGGTCCTGCAGAAATTCATTTCTTATTGCCGAGTCAGAAGCATAAATCTACGGGTTCCACAACGCAGATTTCAGTATCTCCTAGCCCAGTCCATCTCGGTCCTGCAGAAATTCATTTCTTATAGCCGAGTCAGAAGCATAAGTCTACGGGTTCCACAACGCAGATTTCAGTATCTCCTAGCCCAGTCCATCTCGGTCCTGCAGAAATTCATTTCTTATAGCCGAGTCAGAAGCATAAGTCTACGGGTTCCACAACGCAGATTTCAGTATCTCCTAGCCCAGTCCATCTCGGTCCTGCAGAAATTCATTTCTTATTGCCGAGTCAGAAGCATAAATCTACGGGTTCCACAACGCAGATTTCAGTATCTCCTAGCCCAGTCCATCTCGGTCCTGCAGAAATTCATTTCTTATTGCCGAGTCAGAAGCATAAATCTACGGGTTCCACAACGCAGATTTCAGTATCTCCTAGCCCAGTCCATCTCGGTCCTGCAGAAATTCATTTCTTATAGCAGAGTCAGAAGCACAAGTCTACGGGTTCCACAACGCAGATTTCAGTATCTCCTAGCCCAGTCCATCTCGGTCCTACAGAAATTCATTTCTTATAGCAGAGTCAGAAGCACAAGTCTACGGGTTCCACAACGCAGATTTCAGTATCTCCTAGCCCAGTCCATCTCGGTCCTGCAGAAATTCATTTCTTATAGCCGAGTCAGAAGCACAAGTCTACGGGTTCCACAACGCAGATTTCAGTATCTCCTAGCCCAGTCCATCTCGGTCCTGCAGAAATTCATTTCTTATAGCCGAGTCAGAAGCATAAGTCTACGGGTTCCACAACGCAGATTTCAGTATCTCCTAGCCCAGTCCATCTGGGTCCTGCAGAAATTAATTTCTTATAGCCGAGTCAGAAGCATAAGTCTACGGGTTCCACAACGCAGATTTCAGTATCTCCTAGCCCAGTCCATCTGGGTCCTGCAGAAATTAATTTCTTATAGCCGAGTCAGAAGCATAAGTCTACGGGTTCCACAACGCAGATTTCAGTATCTCCTAGCCCAGTCCATCTGGGTCCTGCAGAAATTAATTTCTTATAGCCGAGTCAGAAGCATAAGTCTACGGGTTCCACAACGCAGATTTCAGTATCTCCTAGCCCAGTCCATCTGGGTCCTGCAGAAATTAATTTCTTATAGCCGAGTCAGAAGCATAAGTCTACGGGTTCCACAACGCAGATTTCAGTATCTCCTAGCCCAGTCCATCTGGGTCCTGCAGAAATTAATTTCTTATAGCCGAGTCAGAAGCATAAGTCTACGGGTTCCACAACGCAGATTTCAGTATCTCCTAGCCCAGTCCATCTGGGTCCTGCAGAAATTAATTTCTTATAGCCGAGTCAGAAGCATAAGTCTACGGGTTCCACAACGCAGATTTCAGTATCTCCTAGCCCAGTCCATCTCGGTCCTGCAGAAATTCATTTCTTATAGCAGAGTCAGAAGCATAAGTCTACGGGTTCCACAACGCAGATTTCAGTATCTCCTAGCCCAGTCCATCTGGGTCCTGCAGAAATTCATTTCTTATAGCAGAGTCAGAAGCATAAGTCTACGGGTTCCACAACGCAGATTTCAGTATCTCCTAGCCCAGTCCATCTGGGTCCTGCAGAAATTCATTTCTTATAGCAGAGTCAGAAGCATAAGTCTACGGGTTCCACAACGCAGATTTCTCTTATAGCAGAGTCAGAAGCATAAGTCTACGGGTTCCAGGACACAGATTTCAGTATCTCCTATCCCAGTCCATCTCGGTCCTGCAGAAATTCATTTCTTATAGCAGAGTCAGAAGCATAAGTCTACGGGTTCCAGGACACAGATTTCAGTATCTCCTAGCCCAGTCCATCTCGGTCCTGCAGAAATTCATTTCTTATAGCAGAGTCAGAAGCATAAATCTACGGGTTCCAGGACACAGATTTCAGTATCTCCTAGCCCAGTCCATCTCGGTCTTGCAGAAATTAATTTCTTATAGCCGAGTCAGAAGCATAAGTCTACGGGTTCCACAACGCAGATTTCAGTATCTCCTATCCCAGTCCATCTCGGTCCTGCAGAAATTCATTTCTTATAGCAGAGTCAGAAGCATAAGTCTACGGGTTCCACAACGCAGATTTCAGTATCTCCTAGCCCAGTCCATCTCGGTCCTGCAGAAATTCATTTCTTATAGCAGAGTCAGAAGCATAAGTCTACGGGTTCCACAACGCAGATTTCAGTATCTCCTATCCCAGTCCATCTCGGTCTTGCAGAAATTCATTTCTTATAGCTGATCCTCACTGGACAGTGTCTATAGAGGGGGTGCAGAATATTAATCGCCAAATATATTTACAAAAACAAACACACACACAAACATACACACAGGTAAAACATAATCTCCTTACAACTTCGTTGGCGGAAGTAACTACGCACAAGTGTTCTAACACTAAATTGGCAACAATAGAACCAAGATGTAAGAAAAAAAGTCCCCAAAATCACTTTATTTATTACAGCCAAATTACTTTAAGAACAATAAGCCACTGCAGTAACTGCTTCCATATATCTCATAGATATACCTAGAGCTTAGTTCATTATGATATATAGATTAAATAATGATTATGATGATAAAACGATGAAGTAAAACACTGCTAGGAATTGTAAACAACCATAAAATTTTTCTCAAAACAAAACTTTTGCTGATAACGAGATAGGAGTAATTAGAATACATCTGGAATTCTTAAATAGTTACTTCTAAAATAGGCTAAAATTCGATTTTGGTTCAATTTATATTTGGGTACATACATACATATACCAAAGGCACTTCCCCCAATTTTGGGGGGTAGCCGACATCAACAATGAAACAAAACAAAAACAAAGAAGGGGACCTCTACTCTCTACGTTCCTCCAGCCTAATCAGGGACTCAGCTAAGTTCAGCTGGTACTGCTAGGGTGCCACAGCCCACCCTCCCACATTATCCACCACAGATGAAGCTTCATAATGCTGAATCCCCTACTGCTGCTACCTCCGCGGTCATCTAAGGCACCGGAGGAAATACCTTATACTCTATTTTGGTCATGTCATGATCATCTTATTGAAAACAAATATGCCAGTAATTTTTATCAAAATTCAGTGAAAAACCCCTGAGGGAACTAATTAAATTTTCAGCGACTGCAGTTTGCTATATTTATACTTCTTAAATGGCAAATTCTCTCTCTCTCTCTCTCTCTCTCTCTCTCTCTCTCTCTCTCTCTCTCTCTCTCTCTCTCTCTCTCTCTCTCTCTC
>NC_090728.1:57833822-57838822 GCF_036898095.1 Palaemon carinicauda | reverse complement strand
TGTAACGTGTTCGCCTAGCATTAGCATGGCAGCAGATCGATCCCTGCCCGGGACTGTGAGTTTAAGCTGTTTACAGGGGAAGACACTGCTGTGGTAGGGCACCATATTGGGGGTTTAGGCTTACCCGGCTGACGTTCTGGTGAGCATCTATTCTGATCGAACTGGAACTGAAACCAGACACCTTTAACCTTTTAAAAAGAATTTATCATTCCACGGGCTCTCAATGGTCGATACTAAAAATAGGGAACTATGTCACAATGGCTTTTCTTTGCGGCTCAATTTGGAATCCTTATGAATGATAAAGACCACCCTTTCAAGTCACTTACCTTTGAAATGGCGTGGGGTAAGGGGCTGGGGGGGGGGGGGGGGCGGGTTGCCGGAACCTTATTTCGTGTGCTGGTAGTAGGAACTGACGATATCCCTTTGTATTCCCCCTATATAGTGAAGAGTAAATGTCCGGCTATATATATATATATATATATATATATATATATATATATATATATATATATATATATATATATATTTATTTATTTATATATATTTATATATATATGTATATATATATATTTATATATATATATATTTATTTAAATATTTATATATTTATTTATTTATTCATATATATATATATATGTATGTGTGTATATATATATATATATATATATATATATATATATATATATATATATATATATATATATATTTATTATGCCCTTCTGACAGGGAGGTGAGTACGTGTGTGTGCATTTCGAAGTATTTAGATGTCATTATTGTCGGGTCGCGTACACTAATCAGAGAGTATTTCCTCATTCTAAATGGAACTTTATCTTGAGAATCATATATAGTGTAATTTTCCCTTTTTTTTTTATTATTGAAAGTCATAAAATATATCAATAAATCTAACATGAATTTAAGTTTAAATCAGTATTTAATTGTTCTGGCATTCTAATTACACTGGACCAATGATTGAAATTAATTGCAGGAACATTAATTAACCCTTTCACTGTCAGTGGTTAATTTGAAGAAATTTTTAATGTACCAAAATCTTTCAAGACCAGAACGATCTTAACTTGTTGACATTTATTGAAAATCTGTCTTCAAAACCGTTCTAATAAATTATTATTGTTAATATTATTGTTATTATTATTATTATTATTATTATTATTATTAGCTAAGCTACAACCCTAGTTGGAAAAGCAAGATGCTATAAGCCCTAAGAATCCAACAGGAAAAAATAGCCCAGTGAGGAAAGGAAATAAGTTAATAAATAAACGATGTAAGAAGTAATGAAAAATTAGAATAAAATATTTTAAAAACATTAACAACATTAAAACAGATATTTGATATATAAACTATAAGAGGACTTATGTAAGCCTGCCTGTTCAAAATAAAAGGGGCGGGGGGAACATTTGATATAGTTTGGGTGATTTTAAAAGACTTCCCCATTTGAAATTCTAGTTAAGTTACCTGTGGTATTGAAAGGGTTAAACTCACCTCCTCTCTATCCAATCAAATGTTTATTTTTAATTTTCGTCAATTGAATATAGGCCTAATAAACACGTTAAAGACCGACTGATTCCAGACCGAGTGGGAGATATCTTCGCCCGCTCACTCCAACTGACTATCCTCTGCGGTGAGAGAGAGAGAGAGAGAGAGAGAGAGAGAGAGAGAGAGAGAGAGAGAGTTTGCGCCACACTAATCGATGCCATTGTGACTGCCATCTTGTCAGTACCACAGTTTAAGAAATGTCATGTATTCCCTTCTCGTCTTTGTATTCTTTATTCAATTTGTATCGATTTGTTTATTACGTATTTTGATTAAATAGTTAATAATGTATTCTTTTCTACTTCGGGTTAAATTCCTGTAACTGTTATTTCAAAGGCTTTTTGATAATCGAAATGTTAAAGTTTGATATATATTAATATTCCTATGTATCATTACATCTAGTTTTAAGAAACATATACCTTCATAACTATGCGATAATGATTACTTTCCATATAGTGTATTCTATTACTCATTAATGTAATAAACACTGGAAAATTTCAAGGTATTGTGATGTCTGGAGGTACTTGGCAACTGTTTCCAGGCGGTGGAAGCGGCCTGGCCAGTTCAGTAGCGGGCCGCATATGGTTTGAGAACCATTCTTAGTCGTGTTTGGTGTCTGTGTACGTGTGTGTGTGTGTAGTATGCACCAACTAGCTTAAATGTGTATCACTGTATAAACCTCTATCCCATTGTTATCATACCAACCACTCTAGATATACATATATATATAGCCCTCGTGTGTTATATTATATATAAATTTATATATACAGTATACTGCTAGCTCATATCGACACCCGCAAAGGTATTGTATAGACCTAATTCTTGCTTGCTGCTTAGAGGAAAAGACCTCGCCCAATTTCTTTTAGCATTGACAGAGATTTTGCACATGCAAGTTTTTTTTTCTTGACCTCCATAGGCATGTAGTAACCCCTCCCCCCCTCCCCCCATTTTTCAAAAAAGGGACAAAGAAAAATAATATTTTTATGCACTGAGCAACTTTTTTGTCTCAAGATTTTAGATTTTATTTATACCAGTTTTATTTTTGCATGGCTGGCTCTCTTAAGATTTTGATTTGGACGTCTAGTTTTTTGAGAGCTCTCCCCACAGTTCGAAATCAGGTTTTTCTATAGATATCTTATATTACTGAAGAGATTTTCAAGCACTTTTTTGGTTTAACTCAGTCCCTTGCCATGCTGAGGAACATAACCAATTTTTTATCAATAAATCTACCCCTTGTCCTGTATCTTCACTGAATGCGCCTTGTGACATCAAAGAGTTCAGTATTCTACTATCTGACAGGACGAGAATTAGACTCTGCAATGCAGTTTCCTTTAGATTTGCCGCCATCTTCCCCCCCCCCATACCACAATCCCCACCTCAATCCCCAGGTTGTGCTTCCCCACCCTAACGTCCACATCCCCTTGTTACTCCAAGGTCCAGTCACAGTGTTCTCTGAAACCCTGGAGTTCTCTGGTTTCATTTCATTGATACTTTGTTTATACAGATTGAACCTCCACTGGATTTAATCCAGATTTAGCAACATATCATACTACACTGTTAAAAAACCTTATTTTAATTGGAAATTCTCTGTAAAAATTTACTGTTCTCAGACGATTTCAGTAAAATACAGGCTACCTTAATTTCACCATACTTGATTATTATCTTTTACTGGTTGGTGACCCTAATATTACTCCTAAAATTACTGCCAGATCTATGCTCAGATAGCATCTATAACATTTACAACTCTTCCAGAAGGCTAGATTCACTGCCAGATATTTGCTCCGTCAATATATCAGTTTTGAAACGGTAAAATTCCTGGAATGAAAGTTGCCAGATATATACGGTTTTTTAATGCAAATTTTTAACAGTGTAGAGATTCCAATTTTCTTCATTTTCATATTAGGTGATTTACCTTTGTGTACATGTGTTATTCATAATTTTTCAGTCTCTTAGAGGTTTAGAAACATATCCCATTAGATATTTCAAGTTTCTTCATTTCCTTTTGAGTGATTTCTCTTTGTGTACATGTACCAATTCATCATTTTTCAGTCTCTTAGAGGTTTAAAAACATATCCTACTAGTTATTCCAAGTTTCTTCATTTCATTTTAGGTGATTTCCCTCTGTATACATGTACTTCTTCATCCCTTTTCGATCTCTTAGAGGTTTAGAAACATCCTACTAGATATTCCAAGTTTCTTCATTTCATTTTAGTTGATTTACCTTTGTGTACATGTACTAATTCATACATTTTCAGTTTCTTAGAGGTTTAGAAATACATCCTATTATATATTCCAAGTTTATTCATTCCATTTTAGGTGATTTACCTTTGTGTACATGTGTTGTTCATAATTTATTCAGTCTCTTAGAAGTTTAGAAACATATCCCATTAGATATTCCAAGTTTCCTCATTTCCTTTTGAGTGATTTCACATTGTGTACATGTACTTATTCATCCTTTTTCATTAGGTATTTTCCCCCTAGGAGCAGTATATGAATAACATTTCTTTTACATTGCCTTAGGCATCGTTTCCTTTTGAGTGATTTCTCTTTGTGTACATGTCTTATTCATCCTTTTTCAGTCTCTTAGATATTCCTAGTTTATTCATTTCATTTTGAGTAATTTCTCTTTGTGTACATGCATTCTTCATCATTTTATAGCCTCTTATAGGGTTAGAATCATATCCTACTAGTTATTCCAAGTTTCTTCATTTCATTTTAGGTGATTTACCATTGTGTAAATGTATTATTCATCATTTTCCGTCTCTTAGAGGTTTAAAAACATATCCTACTAGATATTCCAAGTTATTCATTTTCTTTTAGGTGATTTACCTTTGTGTACATGTTCTTATCCATCATTTTTAGTCTCTTTGAGGTTTAGAAACATATCCTATTAGATATTCCGTTTCTTCATTTCGTTTTAGGAGATTTACCTTTCTGTACATGTACCAATTCATCATTTTTCAGTCTCTTTTAGGGTTAGACACATAGCTTATTAGATATTCCAAGTTTCTTCATTTCATTTTAGGTAATTTCTCTTTGTGTACGTGTCTTATTCATCCCTTTTCAGTCTCTTAGAGGTTTAGGAACATATCCTACTAGATATTCCAAGTTATTCATTTTCTTTTAGGTGATTTTCCTTTGTGTACATGTCTTATTCATCCCTTTTCAGTTGGCATTTTCCCCCAGGGATTAGTACATGAATAAAATTTCTTTTACATTGCCTTGGTCATCTGTTTCTCCTTAGTCCTCAACCCTCCATGTTTGAAAGAGACAGTCCTATTTAGTAGTCTCTGTGTTTCAATGTCACAGACTTCATCCACTCCAATGAATTTTCATCACAATAAATAAAAGCATTTTTAGTGTCTCAAAAGTTTATTTTTAACCCTTCACGTCCTCCAACTTTAAAAAAAAAAAAAAAAAAAAAAAAAAAAAAAAAAAAAAAAAAAAAAGTT
>NC_090728.1:57818822-57828822 GCF_036898095.1 Palaemon carinicauda | reverse complement strand
GATGATGATAATAATAGTAATAATAATAATAATAGTACTAATAATAATAATAATTATTATTTTTTTACTGTTCTTTAACTATTTTCTTTGTCCATGTTTCCTTTCATCACTGGGCTATTTTCCCTGTTGGAGCCCTTGGGCTTATCAGCCTCCTTTCATTTATCATTTGTTACTGTTCTTTGGGTATTTTCTTTTTCTTTGTTTCCTTTCCTCACTGGGCTATTATTCCCTGTTGGGGCCCTTGGCCTTATCAACCTCCTTTCATTTATCACTTATCATTGGTTACTGTTCTTTAACTATATTCTTTTTCCTTATTTCCTTTCCTCACTGGGCTATTATTCCCAGTTGGACCCCTTGGGCTTATAGCATCATGCTTCTGCAACTAGGGTTGTAGTTTAGCAAGTAATAATAATAATAGTAATAATAATGATAATAATAATAATAATAATAATAATAATAATAATAATAATAATAATAATAATAATAATAATAATAATAGTAACGTTTATCATTTGTTACTGTTCTTTAAATATTTTCTTTTTTCTTGTGTCCTTTCCTCACTGGGCCATTTTTCCTGTTAGAGCCCTTGGACTTATAGCATCCTGCTTTTCCAACTAGGGTTGTAGCTTAGCAAGTAATGATAATAATAATAATAATAATAATAATAATAATAATAATAATAATAATAATAATATCGTTTCACCTTTTTTCAGAACAATATAATTCTTTGATATTTTCTTTAATCCTAGTGTACGCGACCTATGAAAAATGATGTCGAAATAAATACATAGATATGAACACAAATGCACACGTAGGCGATACCAAGTAGATATTATTATTATTATTATTATTATTATTATTATTATTATTATTTTTATTATTATTATTACCTGCTAAGCTACAACCCTAGTTGGGAAAGCAGGATGCTATAAGCCCAGGGGCTCCAACAGGGAAAATAGCCCAGTGAGGAAAGGAAACAAGGAAAAATAAAAATTTAAGAAGAGTAACAACATTAAAATAAATATTTCCTATATAAACTATAAAAACTTTAACAAAACAAGAGGAAGAGAAACAAGACAGAACAGCGTGCCCTAGTGTACCTTCAAGCATGAGAACTCTAACCCAAGACAGTGGAAGACCATGGTACAGAGGCTATGGCACTATCCAAGACTAGAGAACAATGGTTTGATTTTGGAGTGTCCTTCTCCTGGAAGAGTCTCTTCTATCCTTAGCAAGAGGAATGTGGCCACTGAACAATTACAGTTCAGTAATTCCTTGGGTGAAGAATTGTTTGGTAATCTCAGTGTTGTCAGGTGTATGAGGACAGAGGAGAACGTGTAAAGAATAGGCCTGACTATTCGGTGTGTGTGTGTGTAGGCAAAGGGAAAATGAACCGTAACCAGATAGAAGGATCCAATGTAGTACTCTCTGGCCAGTCAAAGGTCCCCATAACTCTCTAGCGTTAGTATCTCAATGGGTGGCTGGTGTCCTAGCCAACCTACTGGCAATGCCCCTGAGTGTGACCATATATATATATATATATATATATGTGTGTGTGTGTGTGCGTGTGTGTGTGCGTGTGTACACACTATACACACACACTCAAACACACTACCACTCGTATTTAACGGCGTCTTAAGTAGAAAGTTGAGACTTTTTCCACTGCTCTTCAAATATATCATTAATTGGATAATGTCATAATAATAGACTATTTTCATGAGACTCAAAATATCTATTTGGATTACAGCTTAAACGTCACATCTTTTGGGTCTTGCAATTTGTATTTACTGCCCAGAAAATAACCGAGTTTTCTTGGAATAAGATTAATCTTCCTTGGGTCACGGCGGGAAGGTGAGGGAGAAGTAAATACATCGTTAGCAACGAAAGAGAGAAATAGAAATAATGGAGAAAGGATAAAGAATGAAGAAGACAAGAAAACGATTCAATTTACCGAGATACAAATTTGTTTTCCTAGTAGAATAAGAGGATGAAACATCTCTCTCTCTCTCTCTCTCTCTCTCTCTCTCTCTCTCTCTCTCTAGAATACGTTTTAATTTACAGATACAAATTTATTTTGCAAGTAGAATAAGCGAATGAAAAATCTCTCTCTCTCTCTCTCTCTCTCTCTCTCTCTCTCTCTCTCTCTCAAGAAAACGTTTTAAATCACTGATCCAAATTTATTTTGCAGGTAGAACAAGCGGTTGAAAAAGGTCTCTCTCTCTCTCTCTCTCTCTCTCTCTCTCTCTCTCTCTCTCAAGAAAACGTTTTAATTCACTAATGCAAATTTATTTTGCAGGTAGAACAAGCGGTTGAAAAAGTTCTCTCTCTCTCTCTCTCTCTCTCTCTCTCTCTCTCTCTCTCTCTCAGACGTTTTAATTTACTGAGATTCAAATTTATTTTGCAAATAAAATAGCCGGATGAAAAATTATCTCTCTCTCTCTCTCTCTCTCTCTCTCTCTCTCTCTCTCTCTCTCTCTCTCTCTCAGAGTGTTCATACCAAGTGAAATGCTTTATCGTCTTTCATCTCCCACTTAATACTCAGCGCAAAATTAATTATCAAGAACACATCTAAAATACGAAAACCATTACAGCGACACATGTTAAAACATTATTTACTTTTAATATCCAGATGTTATCAAGATCTTGGAAGGTGTTGAAAGATGGGGGAAATAAGCTGCAAATTAAGTTAATTGGTCTGAATTAAATTATAAGACTTACCTTATCAAATAACTCTTTCATGCTAAAACAAACCTTATATGATTTAAAATTCATTATGAAATCTTTTAAGGTGAAGGACCAATTTTGATTTTTTTTTCATTTTTATATATCATTAATGTTTTAAATCTGATGAAAAGTTTAAATATTTTGACATTTCTATGCTATTGACTTACTGATATCATAGATAATGATAATGAGAAAAATACTTTATTTATTTTGATAAATATTCTTTTTGTGGAAATAAATTTCTCGTACCTTTGTTGAGAGATGTGAAAAATATCATGAAGAATATCTTATTAGTTTATTGATGGTATTAAGTTATTTATTGCTAGTAGATTATAGTTCATACATTTATTTTATTATTTGCATTAGAATAATGACCATTATTAAAAGCTTATTAACGTTAATGGACAATTTTGCCGTTAGGTTTCTTAAAGCTAATGGATCTATGTTGTCATTATGAGAAAAATAATGGAATAGTTAAAGTAATCTCCTCGAATATTTGAAGTGAGAAATTGCAATTAGGGAAAGCTGCTTCTATGAAAATAAGCCTTTAGAGATATATCAAGATTAAGGAGAGAATGTATCTGTATTGTTCGATATTTTAATGTAAATATAGTTCAACATTTGTATGAAAATGTAATACCCTTTCTGAGAGTGGATACCTTAACGTTGTTAAGGGCTTTGTGCATCGACATGATCAGCAAAGCTGTACTAGTCAGGGCCACCCATATCTTGTACTACGTACAGGATGGTACACCGTTGGAAGATCCTTATTATTATTATTATTATTATTATTATTATTATTATTAACTATTATTATTATTATATTATTATTATCATTATTATTATTATTATTATTATTATTATTATTGTTATCATCATCATCTAAGATACAACCCTAGGTGGAAAAGCAGGATACTAGCTCAAGGTTATTATTATTATTATTATTATTATTATTATTATTATTATTATTATTATTATTATTATTATTATTATTATTAGCTAAGCTACAACCCTAGGTGGAAAAGCAGGATACTAGCTCAAGGGCTCCAACAGGTAAAAATACCCCAGTGAGAAAGGGAAATAAGGTAACAGATAGGATAGTCTGGCTAAGTGTACACCTTCAAGCAAGAGAGCTCTAACCCAAGACAGTGAAAGACCATGGTACAGAGGCTATGGCACTACCCAAGACAATGATTTGATATTAAGATTGTCCTTCTAGAAAAGCTGCTCACCAAACTAATGAGTACTAAGTGGAAATTAACCACAGTGCAATAGTTAACCCCTTGTGAAGGAGAATTTTTTGGTTATTTTAGTGTTGTCAGGATTATGGGGAAAGCGAATAAAGTATAAATAATAGGCCAGACTATTCGGCGTATGTGAAGGCAAAGTAAAAATGAGCCGTAACCTGAGGGATGCAATGTTGCAGTGTCTGGTCAGTCAAAAGACTCAGTAATACTCTTGGGGTAGTATCTCAATGGGTGGCTGGTGCCTTGGCCAGAATGGATCAAAATAATAAGTAAGACAGTAAAAGGGTACTAAAATGACAGATTCTTGTATACCCAACATCACGTATTTCAAATTTCAAATACACCTAAATTTGGTTCTTTGCTTTAAGGTTCAGTAAAAATGAGCCGTAACCCGAGGGATCCAATGTTCCAGTGTCTGGTCAGTCAAAGGACCCAGTAACACTCTAGCGGTATTATCTCAACGGGTGGCTCGTGCCTTGGCCAAAATTGATCACTTGTTTGAGGGTACACTCGGGCACACTATTCTATCTAATTTATCTTCCTGTTGTTTTGTTAAAGTTTTTATAGTTTATATAGGAAATATTTATTTAAATGTTGTCACTGTGCTTAAAATATTTTATTCTTCCTTGTTTCCTTTCCTCACTGGGCTATTTTCCCTGTTGGGTCCCCTGGGCTTATAGCATCTTGCTTTTCCAACTAGGGTTGTAGCTTAGCAAGTAAAAATAATAATAATAATAATAATAATAATAATAATAATAATAATAATAATAAGACAATGAAGAGACATTAAAAAGACAAATTTTTATGTACCCAACATCATATATTTCAAATTTAGAAGACACCTAAATTTGTTTCTTTGCTTCAAGGATCAGGCAATAAAAATTACGCAGTAGAGAAACAAACAAAAATATTCAATCCTCAATTTAAAGTTCGTGCAGTCAAAGCCACGCAACAGTATTTGTTTGGGGTTCTTAATTAAAGGAATACCGGACTATAATATGAAACAGACAATTGGTATAGCTCTGAATAATGAGTAGCATATCTCATGATAATTTCATAAATTGCTTTTATGTTTTGTATCTCGTATTATATACGATTTTAGAAGTACAGTCTCACTAAATATCATATTATTATTATTATTATTATTATTATTATTATTATTATTATTATTATTATTATTATTATTATTATTTGCTAAGCTACAACCCTAGTTGGAAAAGCTGGATGCTACAAGCCAGAGGTCCCAACAGGGAAAATAGCCCAGTGATTAAAGGAAACAAGGAAAAATAAATGTTTTAAGAACAGTAACAACATTAGAATAAATATTCCCTATATAAACTATAAATACTTTAACAAAACAAGAGAAAGAGAAATAAGATAGAATAGTGTGGCTGAGTGTACCCTCAATTAATGAAATTCTTTTACGTAGAAAACACTGGACTCAACGAGAGTTCTAATTCAATTGTATGAAGTTGATAAGAGATAATCCAGATGTTAAATTCAGGAAGGTGATTATTTCTCGTCTTATTAAATGGAATGTAAAACAACTTAGTCTCGTGTATTATTATATAACTAGTGTATGCGATCCGTCAAAATTGACGGGTAAATATTTTGAAAGATATTCTCACACAGATTCAGCCATTCAACCCCCTCCCCCTTTCCTATTTACAACACGATAGTAGTGGTTTCCGAGTGTACCTGTTGGGATACCCTCTCACACCAAGATAAGACTACTCCCTCTCCCCCCTACCCAAGGAGAGAACAGTGAGATAATGAGTAGTTATACGTCTGGCAATGCTGCCAAGCGTCACCGGAAAGATATATTTGTGATAAATAAGATAATCCACAATTTATGAATTTGTTTTCTGAAGAGAGAGGGAGATGTTCCCTTCGAAAGCTCAATCAATTTATTTTTTCTAAGTTGTGGGTTATTTTATTTATCATAAATTCACGGAAAATTGTGTATTTTGATCAAAGATATATTTTAATATATATATATATATATATATATATGTATATATATATATATACATATATATATATATGTGTGTGTGTGTGTGTATATATCTACATATATATATATATAAATGTGTGTATATATATACTTATATATAATCAAATATACACATATATTATTATTATTATTATTATTATTATTATTATTATTATTATTATTATTATTACTACTTGCTAAACTACAACCCTAGTTGGAAAAGCAGGATGCCCTAAGCCCAATGGCTCCAACAGGGAAAATAGCCCAATGAGGAAAGGAAAAAAAAGGAAAAATAACATTTTAAAAGAGTAACAGCATTATAATAAATATCTCCTATATAAACTATACAAACCTTAACAAAGGTTAATGTATTTAATGTATCTCCAGACACTTGCTCTTTAATGTATAGGGGAGAATCAAAAAATTCTTTAATAGTAAAATATCAACAGCAATTGGAATTAAATCAGATTCTCTTGTGCTTCTTGAAGGAGTACGGATACCTTGTTAAGCCTCGTCAAGTGGAAGGCAATTTGAAGGGGATTATTTTCTGTCTCTCTGGTCAGGAGGTAAATTCTTTAAAATAGAGGTTGATAAGTCGTAATATTTATCTGAAGACCATTAATTACATTAAAATTCAAGTATTATTCACTATTCTTAATGTACTATTCACTATCCTTGATATACTATTCACTATCCATGATGTACTATTCTCTATCCTTGATGTACTACTCACTATCTTGAATGTAATTACTTCGCAAATAACTAGATAAAATGTAATTTTCTTTTTTCCTTCATTATGTAGAATTATTCATATGAAGCGCATGTAATTCTCTCCAAAATCTAGCTTTTATAATGTACCGCTAAAAAACTTTAAAAATCTCTCTAAAATCTAGCTTTTAGAATGTACTTCTAGCTTTTATAATGTACTGCTAAAAACTTAAAAATTCTCTCCTAAATGTAGCTTTTAGAAAGTACCGCTAAAAACCCCCAACAATAGAATTGGGTTTATTATAAATCCAACAGGATTGATGTCCTTTTCATAGTTCCACTTAATCCTTTTTACGTATAATGGTCTGTAATGCCGAATGCAACCCACCATATAGGAAAATAAAAAGTAATACTATAAGTATTAGCATATTGAACTTATCTCCATACGACTTGGGACTTGATACAGCTTAGGGCGGTCTGTCTGTGTCATCCTGTGAAACAGAATATTATAATCCTATGAAGCCTCTATGGAGTAATGTAAGCGTTTGCGATCCACCAGTGAAATATGACTCTCACAGCTTCACTTTGGGAAATGGAAATTCTAGAGGTGCAGTGTAGTAGAAAGTAATCCCATGGAATCTCCATAGATATCCTCAATTTCATAAAACCTGAGGAGGTTATTTTTTTGGAATAGATATATCGGTAACGTTTATGTAAACATGAAATTGTAGGTTTTTATGTATAAATCGGTAACTGGGCTCTAAGACGAGAAGAGGAGCAAAGCTTGTGAGAACAGAGATGATAATGCTGAAGATTATGGGAATATCACTGCTTGAAAGATTGGAAAATGATGTAATAAGAAGAATGGCAGGCGTAGTAAAGATTACAGAGGTGATAGGAGTCTTATGACTGATATGTAGTGGGCATATTTTGAGGATGAATGGTGGGGAAGGAGTTAGGAGGACTTGGGAGGAACCTGTTAAAGGAAGAAGATTGAGAGGGAGGTAGAAAACTAGATGGCGAGAGAAGGTGAAGGATGATATGGAGAGAAAAGTTTAGGTAGATGAGGACACTTTTGATAGAAGGATAGAAGGTCTTGGAGATGGCATATCGGGCAACTGACCCCTTAATGTAGTGATAACAGTAGGAAAGAAGATAGGATTTTGCTGCCCACTAGTGATAGAAGACCTTGGAGATGTCGTATCGGGCAACCGACCCCTTAATGTAGTGACAACGATGTCAAAGAAGATAAGATTTTTTCTACCCATGAGTGATAGAAGGTCCTGGAGATGGCATATCAGGCAACCGACCCCTTAATGTAGTGATAACGGTAGGAAAGAAGACAGGATTTTGCTGCCCATGAGAGAGAGAAGGTCTTGGCCTATCAGGCAACCGACCCCTTAATGTAGTGATAACGGTAGGAAAGAAGACAGGATTTTGCTGCCCATGAGAGAGAGAAGGTCTTGGCCTATCAGGCAACCGACCCCTTAATGTAGTGATAACGGTAGGAAAGAAGACAGGATTTTGCTGCCCATGAGAGAGAGAAGGTCTTGGCCTATCAGGCAACCGACCCCTTAATGTAGTGATAACGGTAGGAAAGAAGACAGGATTTTGTTGCCCATGAGAGAGAGAAGGTCTTGGCCTATCAGGCAACCGGCCCCTTAATGTAGTGATAACGGTAGGAAAGAAGACAGGATTTTGCTGCCCATGAGAGAGAGAAGGTCTTGGCCTATCAGGCAACCGACCCCTTAATGTAGTGATAACGGTGGCAAAGAAGACAGGATTTTGCTGCCCATGAGAGAGAGAAGGTCTTGGCCTATCAGGCAACCGACTCCTTAATGTAGTGATAACGGTGGCAAAGAAGACAGGATTTTGCTGCCCATGAGAGAGAGAAGGTCTTGGCCTATCAGGCAACCGACTCCTTAATGTAGTGATAACGGTGGCAAAGAAGACAGGATTTTGCTGCCCATGAGAGAGAGAAGGTCTTGGCCTATCAGGCAACCGACCCCTTAATGTAGTGATAACGGTAGGAAAGAAGACAGGATTTTGTTGCCCATGAGAGAGAGAAGGTCTTGGCCTATCAGGCAACCGACTCCTTAATGTAGTGATAACGGTGGCAAAGAAGACAGGATTTTGCTGCCCATGAGAGAGAGAAGGTCTTGGCCTATCAGGCAACCGACCCCTTAATGTAGTGATAACGGTAGGAAAGAAGACAGGATTTTGCTGCCCATGAGAGAGAGAAGGTCTTGGCCTATCAGGCAACCGACCCCTTAATGTAGTGATAACGGTAGGAAAGAAGACAGGATTTTGCTGCCCATGAGAGAGAGAAGGTCTTGGCCTATCAGGCAACCGACCCCTTAATGTAGTGATAACGGTAGGAAAGAAGACAGGATTTTGCTGCCCATGAGAGAGAGAAGGTCTTGGCCTATCAGGCAACCGACTCCTTAATGTAGTGATAACGGTGGCAAAGAAGACAGGATTTTGCCACCCACGAGTGATAGAAGGTCTTGGAGATGGCGCATCCGGCAACCGACCCCTTAATGAAGTGATAACGATGTCAAAGAAGATAGGATTTTGCTGCCCATGAGTGAAGTCCTGTATACGTTCGTGTATGCTTTTGCCTGGATCAGGTATACTTTCCCTTAGGTCAGCTTTTTCCCAAAGCTGATTCTCCGATGAAAGGCCTCGTGACCTGATCCCTAATATTTGCATAAGACGATGAGACCATGAGGTTTACCTCGACTTCATTACTGGGCGCAGCTTGATCATAAAAAATACATTGCGAGGTTTGGGAAAATTCGATAAGATTTACATTCTCGCGCAATTTTGACATAGATGAATAGATAAAAACTTGAATTTTTTTCAGAAATGGCTTCTTTTTTACCGAATATTTTGAGGTGAGTTGTAGCTCCATCTTGCAAAGAGACAGGCAATAACTAAATTGATTGTTATTTTACAAAGCAGCTTAGTAAATTGTTGTGAAGCTCAAATTAAATTTCCAATCATGACGTTGATTGTTTAAGCGCATAATTAACGCAATTACGTAAATAAATTGCCGTTAATCACTTGATTAAACATGCACATATTTAGCGTAATTAGAAAAATTTACAGTTAATCACTTAATTAAACATGTACTATAGTCCATTTCTTTTAGCGATGCATATTTGCACCGACTCGCAGCGGTGCCCTTTTAGCTCGGAAATGTTTCCTGATCGCTGATTGGTTGGACAAGATAATTCTAACCAATCAGCGATCAGGAAACTTTTCCGAGCTAAGAGGGCACCGCCGCGAGTCGGTGCAAATATGCATCGCTAAAAGAAATGGACTA
>NC_090728.1:57803822-57813822 GCF_036898095.1 Palaemon carinicauda | reverse complement strand
TATATATATATATATATATATATATATACATATATATATACATACATATATATATATATATATATATATATATATATATATATATATATATATATATATCGTCACGCCCAGCTCTTCCCATCCCTCCGGTATGGTGGAGCGGAAGTATTCATACCCTGGTAAGAGGAAGGTTGAGTGTATGAGCATATCCGAATATTTAGCCATCATTATTGACGGGTTGCGTACACTAGTTAGAATATAAAAAGCCAAACTGGTGGTTCGTGATCCTTTTAATTAAAATCCGTTCGCTTTCAAAACTATTTAGATTAACTCCGAATTTTTTTGCTGGTCCGATTGTTTCTCGCAATTGTGGAGTGTCAGCCTCCACAGTAAACAAGAATTCTATTTTCATTACTTTTCAAAATAAAGTTTAAAGTGAAGATTAATTTTATTCGCATGAATTAAAGGTATTACTTCCACCAACGAAGTTGGAAGGAGGTCATGTTTTTGCCCCTGTTGCCTCCACAGTAAACAAGAATTCTATTTTCATTATTTTTCAAAATGAAGATTGAAGTGAAGATTAATTTTATTCGCATGAATTAAAGTTATTTACCTCCGCCAACAAAGTTGGAAGCAGGTTATGTTTTTGCCCCTGTTCCCTTCTTAGTAAACAAGAAAACAAGAATTGTATTTGCGTTATTTTTCAAAATCAAGTTTAAAGTGAAGATTAATTCTATTCGTATGAATTAAAGGTATTACCTCCGCCAACAAAGTTGGAAGGAGGTTATGTTTTTGCCCCTGTTGCCTTCTTAGTAAACAAGAAAACAAGAATTCTATTTTCATTATTTTTCAAAATAAAGTTCGAGGCGAAGATTAATTTTATTCGCATGAATTAAAGGTATTACCTCCGCCAACAAAGTTGGAAGGAGGTTATGTTTTTGCCCCTGTTGCCTTCTTAGTAAACAAGAAAACAAGAATTGTATTTGCATTATTTTTCAAAACAAAGTTTAAAGTGAAGATTAATTCTATTCGCATGAATTCAAGTTATTTACCTCCGCCAACAAAGTTGGAAGCAGGTTATGTTTTTGCCCCTGTTGCCTTCACAGTAAACAAGAAAACAAGAATTGTATTTGCATTATTTTTCAAAATGAAGATTGAAGTGAAGACTAATTTTATTCGCATGAATTAAAGTTATTTACCTCCGCCAACAAAGTTGGAAGGAGGTTATGTTTTTGCCCCTGTTGCCTTCACAGTAAACAAGAAAACAAGAATTGTATTTGCATTATTTTTCAAAATGAAGATTGAAGTGAAGATTAATTTTATTCGCATGAATTAAAGTTATTTACCTCCGCCAACAAAGTTGGAAGCAGGTTATGTTTTTGCCACTGTTGCCTTCTTAGTAAACAAGAAAACAAGAATTGTATTTGCATTATTTTTCAAAATGAAGATTGAAGTGAAGATTAATTTTATTCGCATGAATTAAAGTTATTTACCTCCGCCAACAAAGTTGGAAGCAGGTTATGTTTTTGCCACTGTTGCCTTCTTAGTAAACAAGAAAACAAGAATTGTATTTGCATTATTTTTCAAAACAAAGTTTAAAGTGAAGATTAATTCTATTCGCATGAATTAAAGTTATTTACCTCCGCCAACAAAGTTGGAAGGAGGTTATGTTTTTGCCCCTGTTGCCTTCTTAGTAAACAAGAAAACAAGAATTGTATTTGCATTATTTTTCAAAACAAAGTTTAAAGTGAAGATTAATTTTATTCGCATGAATTAAAGTTATTTACCTCCGCCAACAAAGTTGGAAGCAGGTTATGTTTTTGCCCCTGTTCCCTTCTTAGTAAACAAGAAAACAAGAATTGTATTTGCGTTATTTTTCAAAATGAAGATTGAAGTGAAGATTAATTTTATTCGCATGAATTAAAGTTATTTACCTCCGCCAACAAAGTTGGAAGCAGGTTATGTTTTTGCCACTGTTGCCTTCTTAGTAAACAAGAAAACAAGAATTGTATTTGCATTATTTTTCAAAACAAAGTTTAAAGTGAAGATTAATTTTATTCGCATGAATTAAAGTTATTTACCTCCGCCAACAAAGTTGGAAGCAGGTTATGTTTTTGCCCCTGTTCCCTTCTTAGTAAACAAGAAAACAAGAATTGTATTTGCGTTATTTTTCAAAATGAAGATTGAAGTGAAGATTAATTTTATTCGCATGAATTAAAGTTATTTACCTCCGCCAACAAAGTTGGAAGCAGGTTATGTTTTTGCCACTGTTGCCTTCTTAGTAAACAAGAAAACAAGAATTGTATTTGCATTATTTTTCAAAATGAAGATTGAAGTGAAGATTAATTTTATTCGCATGAATTAAAGTTATTTACCTCCGCCAACAAAGTTGGAAGCAGGTTATGTTTTTGCCCCTGTTCCCTTCTTAGTAAACAAGAAAACAAGAATTGTATTTGCATTATTTTTCAAAATGAAGATTGAAGTGAAGATTAATTTTATTCGCATGAATTAAAGTTATTTACCTCCGCCAACAAAGTTGGAAGCAGGTTATGTTTTTGCCACTGTTGCCTTCTTAGTAAACAAGAAAACAAGAATTGTATTTGCATTATTTTTCAAAATGAAGATTGAAGTGAAGATTAATTTTATTCGCATGAATTAAAGTTATTTACCTCCGCCAACAAAGTTGGAAGCAGGTTATGTTTTTGCCACTGTTGCCTTCTTAGTAAACAAGAAAACAAGAATTGTATTTGCATTATTTTTCAAAATGAAGATTGAAGTGAAGATTAATTTTATTCGCATGAATTAAAGTTATTTACCTCCGCCAACAAAGTTGGAAGCAGGTTATGTTTTTGCCCCTGTTGCCTTCACAGTAAACAAGAAAACAAGAATTGTATTTGCATTATTTTTCAAAATGAAGATTGAAGTGAAGACTAATTTTATTCGCATGAATTAAAGTTATTTACCTCCGCCAACAAAGTTGGGAGGAGGTTATGTTTTTGTCCCTGTTGCCTTCTTAGTAAACTAGAAAACAAGAATTGTATTTGCATTATTTTTCAAAACAATGTTTGAAGCGAAGATTAATTCTATTCGCATGAAATATAGTGATTACCTCAGCCAACGAAGTTGGAAGGAGGTTATGTTTTCGCCTCTCTTCGTGTGTTTGTTTGTTTGTGTGTGTGTGTGATTGTTTGTTTGTTAACAGCTTCCTGGCCACAATTTTCATTGTAGAGTAATGTAACTTGCTGGATTAACTGGTATGTAAAAAGCTGGAAATGATCAAATTTTGGAAGATGAAGATCCAGGTCACGGTCAAGCAAAATGTCCAATTCACCTAAAATGTCATAATGTTGAACATCGTTGTCTCAGAGACTTCAAACTTGGTTCATATTTGAGTGTATGAAAATCAACGCCAATTAATACATGTTAAGGTCAAAGGTCAAGGTTGAGAAATAAGCGTCCGCGGCGGAGGTACGCGCTCAACTGAGTGCCCCTCTAGTTGGTTATGTAATTGATTTAATTATTTCCAAATATAAAGTGAAAGTAGAAATAGGGTCATTCATAAGCCATATATATATATATATATATATATATATATATATATACAATATATATATGTATGTATGTATATATATATGTATGTATGTATATATATATATATATATTTATTTATATGTATATATATATATATATATATATATATATATATATATATATATATATATATATTTATATATATATATATATATATATATATATATATATATATACACATTTATATATATATATATAAATATATATATATATATATATATATATATATATATATAAATATAAATATATATCATTTCTAGCAACACGTGGAACATTTAAAAGAATTCAAGTGCAGACTACCTTTCATTATAAAACAATACTTAAAAAAATCTAAAAGAAGCGAGAATGTATTAATAAATTACTACGATAAAAACTTTAGTGCTTATTGCATAAATTCATCGATACACTCTAAATTCGCTTCAGTCGAGACGTCTGGTCCTTCATAATGATTCTTATGCATACATGAAAGCCCTCAATTTCAAGGTTTAAACTTTCAAGGTAATTACCTTAGTTTGAGGTAATTTGCATAGTTTCAGGGAAAATTGGAACAGTTTTAAGGTAATCTAAGGTAAAAAGCAGCAGCATCTAAGGTATTAGCCACCTGCAAAAGTTAAAACCCTGCCCCCTCATATCAACATTATGTGGTTATGTGGTTCTGAGGAGGAAAAAGCTAAGCGAAACTAGACCCTGACACGCACACTGCTGCGCATTGCGGATATGTTGATTAAATGAACAAAAAAGCTAATTTTACCACATTCTGATAATTAGAATTACTAAGATTCTGAGTAATTTCAACTTATTTGTGTCGTGTTTTGTACATACTTGAAGATGATTTCATTTATAGTTTTCTTGATATAATTGATAGGAATATGATATTCCTGGAGGTTTTGTTGATAGATGTACAATATATGACGTCTTGGTAGGCAGTGTGAGGCCATGGAAGAAGCCGAGGTGTGGATATGTTGATCTAATAAACAAAAAGCTACTTTTATTACATTGTGTTACTTTGAATTACTTAAATTCTAAGTAATTTCAACTTATTTGCTTCGTGTTTTGTACATACTTGAGGATAATTATCTTACACTTTTCTTGATAAAATTGATAGGAATATGATATTCCTGGAGGTTTTATTGATAAATGTACAATATATGACGTCTTGGTAGGCAGTGCGAGGCCATGGAAGAAGCCGAGGGGTGGATATGTTGATTAAATAAACAAAAAGCTACTTTTACAACATTCATTTACTTAGAATTACTAAAATGCTAAGTAATTTTAACTTATTTGTTTCGTATTTTGTAAATACTTGAGGTTGATTTATCTCATATTTTTCTTGATATAACTGTTAAGTTGAATCAGTGGAACTTCAAAAGTTCAAACTCGCAGCAAATGTTTTTATGTTGAACTGGCTTACATAAGTCTTTTTATAGTGTATATATAAAATATCTGTTTTAATGTTGTTAAATTTTTTTTTTAAATATATTATTTTAATTTTCATTACTTCTTATTTCGTTTATTTATTTCCTTATTTCCTTTCCTCAATGGGTTATTTTTCCCTGTTGGAGCCGTTGGGCTTATAGCATGTTGCTTTTCCAACTAGGGCTTTAGCTTAGCTAATAATAATAATGATGATAATGAGAATATGATATTCCTGGAGGTTCTGTTGATAAATGTACACCATATGACGTCATTGTAGGCAACTTGAGGCCATGGAAGAAGCCAAGGGGGAGGGGGGAAGAGAGGGGGAGGGAGAGGAGAGGGTGATGAAGAAGAAGGAAAGGGAGAGATAGAAGTAGGTGAGGGAGTAATCGAACCGGGTGTGGCGTGTGAAGAAAGTAGTGGGGCTGTCAACGTTGAATCTTGCCTTATTGATCAGCTGTTGGGTATAGCATGGCATGATTCTCTCTCTCTCTCTCTCTCTCTCTCTCTCTCTCTCTCTCTCTCTCTCTCTCTCTCTCTCTCTCTCTCTCTCTCTCTCTCAATTCTTAAAGAAATAACAATTGTAGATTACAGCAATCTAATCACACTTAGCACAAATTAGTCCTGAGGTAACAGATACAAAATTGAAAAAATACAACACCACTCAATGTGGCAATTTCTTTACATACAAAATAGCAAATACTTGGAATAAACTTCCAGCGAATGTAATAAACAGTAACACACTAAAAGGGTTCAAGAATTAGTTAGACAAGATAATAAGAACTCTCTAAATGGTTAAACTAAATCGCTCTACCAAAGAGCAAATGGTCACCGCGAATGGGCTAAAAAGTCTTTGAGACATCCAAAATTGTTGTAACACTCTCTCTCTCTCTCTCTCTCTCTCTCTCTCTCTCTCTCTCTCTCTCTCTCTCTCTCTCTCTCTCTCTCTCTCTCTCTCTCTCTCAAAACTATCAAGCATTAGTTGACTGTATAGCAGGAAATATGTAAAGGTAATTTTGAAAATACTACAAAATAAACTGTTACAACACGAACTAGCGTTAAACTTTAAATATCGTATGAAAAGAATGATTTTCATTGTTAATACATTATTTTTATAGGAATTATTACAATTAACTCGTAATTAACTATAATTTAGTAAAGCATTTAACCCACAAGAGAAGAATTTTTTTTCTTTTTTAATCATTGAACCCTCTAGGGAAAAAGATTCTTTAGTTTTAGGGAGTCTATGAAACATTTAACAAATATAAAAAATGCCTATTACTCCAGTGATGCCTTTGAATGAACTAAATTATGCATACTTGTATAAGTTCTGTATGCTAATAGCGTTATTCAAGGCTCTCAGCAACAATTTATTAGGATATCCAGGAACATTAACGTTAAAAAAACCAACGATCGAAAGACAGAAAATATTTTAGATTTTCCAAGAAAATTTATTATCCTTAGAGTTTATATTTTATTTTATTTATAATTTATCATTAATATAAATGATATTTTTAACCTCCTTGGTACTAACATAATCAAACCATTGTTCTCTAGTCTTGGGTAGTGCCATAGCCTCTTACCATTGGGTTAGTTGGGTTAGTTCTTTTCTTGAGGGTAAATTTGGGCACACTATTCTATCTTATTTCTTTTCCTCTTGTTTATTCAAGTTTTTATTGTTTATATAAGAGATATTTATTTTAATGTATTTACTGTTCTTAAAATATTAAATTTTTCCTTGTTTCCTTTCTTCATTGGGCTATTTTCTTTGTTGGAGCCCCTGTGCTTATAACATCCTGCTTTCCCAACTAGGGTTGTAGCTTAGCATGTAATAATAATAATAATAATAATAATAATAATAATAATAATAATAATAATAATAATAATTCAATCACTTAGAAGACGCATTGCTATTAGAGCATCGTCCATAATAAAGAAAGAGAAATAATTTCTTTCCTGGTGAACCTGAAATTAGGACACCAAGGAGAGGGACCGTATCCCAAGGTGATTTATCTCCATTCTTAATGTTTGTTTGCCAATGGAAAAGTTGGAAGTTTCAACCGTATTCTGAGTCGTAAATCGAGGTGAGAAATGATAGATTAAATTCTTTCTCGTTTCGTTGAGTAATTAACGAATGTAAAGAGAACGTCGTTGTAATTGCTGTGAACTGTTTGTTTGTTTGTTTATGTCTTCTTCGTTATCCTTCCATTAAGGGGTCGGTTGCCTGATGTGCCCTCTCCAATGCCTTCTATCAAAGTTTGTTTGTGTTTGTGATCAAATCATCCCTTTTGCATACTTTTAAAAACTGGTAAAAATCCTGGAATAAATGTTCCCAGGTATTTACCGTTTTAAAAACGGATATATTGACGTAAATTATTGATATTACGGTCACCAACCCGTAAAGGATAATAGCAAAGTAGGGTAAAAGTAACGCTCGCCTGAAATTTACTGAAATATGGCTGGAAATAGTATATTTTTACGGAGAATTTCTGATAGAAATTACGGGTTTTTTCTTTATAGTGTAGTTGTAGCTGGGATTACAATTATTTCATGAATAATTTGTTGAACAATTGCGAATAATTTCTTGCTCTTTCATCGTTTCTAATATATTTTATGCCTGATGTGTTTAAGAACCGCTCGTTATCCTTGTTGTTTAAAGACCGCTCATGAATGGCAATGCCCTAGAAACTGACCATATATACATATGATCAGCGCTAAAGCCCCTTCTCCACCCAAGCTAGGACCAAGGAGGGCCAAGCAATGGCTGCTGATGACTCAGCAGATAGACATATAGGTTCCCCCCAAACTCTTATCCCAAGCTCACATGGATGGTGAGATTGCAGCGACAAAAGGAACAAACGAGTTTGAGCTTAAATCGAACCCCACACTTTTAGAAAAAAAAACAGTAATTTTAATAGGAAATTCTCCGTAAAAATATACTGTTCTCAGCCGGATTTCAGTAAAATACAGGTGACCGTAATTTTACTTTACTTTGTTATTATCTTTTACGGGTTGGTGACCGTAATATTACTCCTTTACGTCAATATATCCGTTTTTAAAACGGTAGAAATCCTGGAATAAATGTTGCCAGACATTTACCGTTTTTGAATGCCAATTTTTAACACTACAGTCTATTAATAACCAGGCGAGGACACTACCACTAGGCCTCCACAACCTAAACAAAAGTTGTTACAAGGTGCTGGCTGTCAGTGATATTACGCTAACATAAATAATGAATAATACATCACTATGAGGTTATTTTTTTGGATTACAGAATTCCAATAACGCCAATATAGCTATTTCGTATTGCGTCCGGATCATTCAAAATAATTGCAAAAATACCATTATTGGATATCCTAACCAAACGCTATTCGAGGAAAATAAAATGCATTCAATGACGAAGGTTTTATTGTAAAAAAAATAAACTTTATTGTTTCATCAAACGAAATGGGATTACATCGGGGTATATGGATGTTTTATTTCCTTTGTGTATAAATCCATAGTGAAATTAACGAGAGTTTCCCCTTGGTCCTTTTGTTTCAGTTTCCCCAAATTGACCACGATTTTTTCCCCTAGCTCTTTTCAACCCAATTTTATGAATTTAGGTGATAGAAGTGGCTAAAAAAAAGTGCCACACGCTTCCAGAAGACTAAAACTATTGCCAGATCTCCGACAGCTTCTATAACGTTTTAAAAGCTTCAAGAAAACTGAAATGACTGCCAGATCTTTGCTCATACAGCTTCTATACCGTTTAAAAAGCTTCATGAAAACTGAAATTTCTGCCAGATTGTTTTCTCAGACAGCTTCTATAATGTTTAAAAAGCTTCATGAAAACTGAAATTTCTGCCAGATTGTTTTCTCAGACAGCTTCTATAATGTTTAAAAAGCTTCATGAAAACTGAAATTTCTGCCAGATTGTTTTCTCAGACAGCTTCTATAATGTTTAAAAAGCTTCATGAAAACTGAAATTTCTGCCAGATTGTTTTCTCAGACAGCTTCTATAATGTTTAAAAAGCTTCATGAAAACTGAAATTTCTGCCAGATTGTTTTCTCAGACAGCCTATATAATGTTTAAAAAGCTTCAAGAAAACTGAAATTTCTGCCAGATTGTTTTCTCAGACAGCTTCTATAATGTTTAAAAAGCTTCCAGAAGACTAAAATTACTGCCAGATCTTTGCTCAGACAGCTTCTATAACGTTTAAAAAGCTTCAAGAAAACTGAAATGACTGCCAGATCTTTGATCAGACAGCTTCTATAACGTTTTTAAAAGCTTCCAGAAGACTAAAATTACTGCCAGATCTTTGCTCAGACAACATCTATAACGTTTAAAACGTTTCCAGAAGACTAAAATTACTGCCAGATCTTTGCTCAGACAACATCTATAACGTTTAAAACGTTTCCAGAAGACTAAAATTACTGCCAGATCTTTGCTCAGACAGCTTCTATAACGTTTAAAAAGCTTCAAGAAAACTGAAATGACTGCCAGATCTTTGATCAGACAGCTTCTATAACGTTTTTAAAAGCTTCCAGAAGACTAAAATTACTGCCAGATCTTTGCTCAGACAACATCTATAACGTTTAAAACGTTTCCAGAAGACTAAAATTACTGCCAGATCTTTGCTCAGACAGCTTCTATAACGTTTAAAAAGCTTCAAGAAAACTGAAATGACTGCCAGATCTTTGATCAGACAGCTTCTATAACGTTTTTAAAAGCTTCCAGAAGACTAAAATTACTGCCAGATCTTTGCTCAGACAACATCTATAACGTTTAAAACGTTTCCAGAAGACTAAAATTACTGCCAGATCTTTGCTCAGACAACATCTATAACGTTTAAAACGTTTCCAGAAGACTAAAATTACTGCCAGATCTTTGCTCAGACAACATCTATAACGTTTAAAACGTTTCCAGAAGACTAAAATTACTGCCAGATCTTTGCTCAGACAGCTTCTATAACGTTTAAAACGCTACCAGAATACTAAGCAATGTGAGAAAAGTGTGATCACACGTTTTCAC
>NC_090728.1:57786322-57798822 GCF_036898095.1 Palaemon carinicauda | reverse complement strand
GAATTTTTAGTTATCTGAATTTATAGTTATCTGAATTTATAGTTATCTGAATTTTTAGTTATCTGAATTTTTAGTTATCTGAATTTATAGTTATCTGAATTTTTAGTTATCTGAATTTTTAGTTATCTGAATTTTTAGTTATCTGAATTTTTAGTTATCTGAATTTATAGTTATCTGAATTTTTAGTTATCTGAATTTATAGTTATCTGAATTTATAGTTATCTGAATTTATAGTTATCTGAATTTTTAGTTATCTGAATTTTTAGTTATCTGAATTTATAGTTATCTGAATTTATAGTTATCTGAATTTTTAGTCATCTGAATTTTTAGTTATCTGAATTTATAGTTATCTGAATTTTTAGTTATCTGAATTTATAGTTATCTGAATTTTTAGTTATCTGAATTTATAGTTATCTGAATTTTTAGTTATCTGAATTTTTAGTTATCTGAATTTTTAGTTATCTGAATTTATAGTTATCTGAATTTATAGTTATCTGAATTTTTAGTTATCTGAATTTTTAGTTATCTGAATTTTTAGTTATCTTAGTGACGATTTCAATTCATTGAACTACTTCACCCCCTCCCCCTATTTTAATAAAAGTAATAATAAGACTTATGTGTGAGTCTGTATGACTAATTAAAGGCCTTTGCATTAATTCCAAAAATAAATAAGTCCTTTTGATAAAGGCTTTATGTGAGTGGTATTTGACTTTACAGACATGTGAAAATTGAGTAAATCGATTTTTTTTTCATTCTATCAAATCAAAATTCATTATATAAAAATTCATAATTATTTCTTCGGATTATGAAATTGACATTATAACTAAATGCATAAAAACATAATTAGAATAATTATATTAATTAAGAAATGACATTTTTTTACTTGTAATAATCTTCATAGAGTCTTACGAGACTAAATAATGAATTTTATAAGTAGAAATCTTTAGGTTAAAATCCTTAGTTTTCCTCTTTCCTATGGTAAGCAGCTCTTATAGGAGAAGGACACTCCAAAATTAAATCATTGTTCTTTAGTCTTTGGTAATGCCATAGCCTCTTTACCATGGTCTTTCACTGTCGTGGGTTAGAGTTCTCTTGCTTCAGGGTATACACGGGCACACTATTCTATATAATTTATCTTCCCCTTATTTTGTTAACGTTTTTATAGTTTATATAGGAAATATTTATTTTAATGTTGTTACTGTTCTTAGAATATTTTATTATTCCTTGTTTCCTTTCCTCACTGAGCTATTTTTTCCCGTTGGGCCCCATGGGCTTATGGTATTCTTCTTTTCCAACTAGGTTTGTAGCTTAGCAAGTAACAATAATGATATTAATAATAATAATAATAATAATAATAATAATAATTCAACTCCTGACCATTACTCAAAATAAGGATTAGCGAGGAACATTTATGATCTACCATAAAAGGGCAAATGGTACGACTATATCGCGAGAAGCGAAGACATTAAAATGAATTATTGCTGAAGGGGTTGTTCTTAATTGCCCATATTAAAGAGAATATTAACTAATGTTTCAGTTACCCTGGTAATGCGAATACTTACTGGCCTTTGCGAACAGGAGGAACAAATGATCAGTATCGTATATTCATTTATGATTTTGGGTTATTGTGGCCTGATTGGTAACGTCCCACTCAGACTTGTTTAGCTCCTTTAGTGTCTGCAACCGCACTATCCTTGTGAGCTAAGTTTGGAGGGTTTTCTCTGCCTGGTGTTTGCCAGTCGGAGGTTCGAGTCCCGCTCAGACTCATTAAGTTCCTTTAGTGTCTGCAACCTTACTATCCTTGTGAGCTAAGGTTGGAGGGTTTTCTCTGCCTGGTGTTTGCCAGTCGGAGGTTCGAGTCCCGCTCAAACTCGTTAAGTTCTTTAGGTTGCTGCAACCTCGCCATCCTTGTGAACTAAGGATGGGGGTTTAGAGGAGCCTATAGGTCTATCTGCTGTGTCATTATCAGTCATATCCGGTCCCTCCCTGGTCGTAGCTTGAGTGGAGAGGAGGCTTGGGTGCTGATCGTATAAGACATGGTAAGTCTCTAGGGCACTGGCCTGCTTGCTAGGGCAATGTCACTGTCCCTGGTCTCTGCAATGTCTACGATACAACTTTTAACCAAATTGCCTTTTTCTTATGATTTACGAAGACATGATCAAATGCCTGATTTCCAATTGCAGAATTGAATGGTCTGAACTCTTGCACAGTGAACAGGAATGGTTTTAATCATCTTAATATATATATATATATATATATATATATATGTATATATATATGTGTGTGTGTGAATATATATATATATATATATATATATATATCTTATAAAAGACGAAAACATCAATAAATTCTTCTTTACCTTCAGCCCTTGGAATAACAAAAAAAAAAAAAAAAAAACAATATCGAAGGACACCAGATAAGAAAAACAAATTAGAAATACAATAAAAGCAATGATACGAGTCATCGCTGTATCTCCTGCCAGAGAGAGAGAGAGAGAGAGAGAGAGAGAGAGAGAGAGAGATTCAGTTTAATGATTTTGCTGTCTTCAGTCCACATAATTAATAAAAATAGCAAGTCTTATTTAAAATCGTTTTAGTCTTTTGAAGGAATTAAATAAAAGATATCTGTTTGTATTCAGTGTGTATTGTTATGATTGAATTGCATAGTTTAAACATCCGCATACGTAAGCGATCAGACTTCATGGACTTTCTTTGTAAAAAATTAAGTTAATTGTAAGCTGTACCAACCATGTGTCACTCCGGGGTCACCAATGTGAGTCACAACCTTCTCTCGGCTCGTCACATTGGTGACCCCGGAGTGACACAAGGTTGGTACAAAGCTATAATGATTACTCTCGTTTTAAAGGATTAATTTTATGTCAATTATACAAACTTTCTAGTTATTTTATCTCTCTCTCTCTCTCTCTCTCTCTCTCTCTCTCTCTCTCTCGATGAGGCTACTAGCAAACTACATACACGCATACTCTCTCTCTCTCTCTCTCTCTCTCTCTCTCTCTCTCTCTCTCTCTCTCTCTCTCTCTCTCTCTCTCTCTCTCTCTCTCTCTCGATGAGGCTACTAGCAAACTACACACATGCATACACACTCTCTCTCTCTCTCTCTCTCTCTCTCTCTCTCTCTCTCTCTCTATCAAGCCAAAAATATACCTCCATTTCATTCCCTTACAAGACAAAGACTTCTCTTTTTAACCATCAAAAGTTGTATTTGTTTGTACACGTGTGTGCACATGCGTGGATGTGCATATCACTGTACATTTGTAAAATATTCATAATTTATATGATATTACTAGGGCAAATCCCCAATATTTTCTTGGGATATTTCATATCCATTATTCATTACTTTTCATGTAGTTATTTATTTCCTTATTTTCGTTTCTCATAGGTCCATTTTCCTTGTTGGAGCCTTGTAGCATTATGCTTTTCCAGCTAGGTTTGTAGCTTAGCAAATATCTTGTTGTTATTATTGTTATTATCATTGTTATCATTGCTCGAAATACATATTTGTATACAAACTTTTAACTATGCTCCACAAGGCACTAGATGAGTTGGAAGCCCCAGGCTTACATGGCTGAGGACTATGATAGTGCGAAATTGTAGATGATGAATGGAGAAATATTGATTTGAAAGCTGAAGATGGAGACGACTGTCGAAATCTAACCGAGGACCTTTGCCTCAATAGGCGTAGGATTAGATGATGATAATGATCATGATGATGATGATATTATATTTATATATATACATTTTATATATATATATATATATATATATATATATATATGTCCCGCTGAACGACAACAATCTCCAACAAATTGCCCAAAATTAGCGTGTTGCGGTTAGAATAAGCGTAGGAGGAGACGATGATGATGTACATAAAAAAAAATCGCAAATAATAGACGAAAGATGTAATACAAGGCCTTTGCTGATTTATTTTGCATTGTATCTATCACTGTATATGCCTGACAGTTAGATTATTCAGATAGATTTGCCTGAAACTGTAATTTGTTTCATTCTAGATCACTGTAAGGCTTAGCACATTCAGGCGTGAGTGAAGAGGTTGTTGTAAATTTGTGGTGTTTTCCTTTTATCTCATAACCTTACTGTATACATAAATTGACCATAAATAGAAGCGTTTGCAAGACGAATAGAAGACGAAAGATGTAATACTATATATTTATATTGTTTATCAAGGACATACATTGTCAAGGTTTCTGGTCTTGTTCTGCCTTGAGTCGATCGCGTGATTCTGGGGGTAATTTTGGAGCCATTCGTCTTTCTCGAACCGGTTTGATAATGCTGTAATCGATGGACATTCCACCGATAAAGGGTCAGGTCACCAAAGGTCACCTTTGCGTGACGTGATTCGTTAGGTCAACGTTAGCTTTTTTTTTTTTTTTTTTTTTTTTTTTTTTTTTTTTTTTTTTTTGCTCGATTTCTGGTTATTTTTATAATTTTGTTTTCATTTGTTTTTCTTTTGAGGCAGTGTGAAGTTGATTATGAAGTTAAGTAAGTTTTTTTCTATTCTTTATATATATATATATATATATATATATATATATATATATTTATTTATTCTTTTTCTTTTGAGGCAGCGTGAACTTGATTATGAAGTTTCATAAGAATTTTTTTACCAATATAGAAATTATTTTCCTTTTGAAACGTCTATCTTAAGTCATGAATATCAGATTTATATATTTTTGATACGTTATTGAAATCGTAGAAGAGGCCAACTCAAAAAAAAAAAAAAAAAGTTATAGTATTTTGTGAATCTTTCCTTAAGACATCTCGACTTACGTCTAATAATAGAGAGCTGATCGGTTTTTATTTACTATTAAAATTATAGTTTCCTCATACTATTTATTAATTTATATCATTCACAGATGGAATGAAATACCACTGAGTGAATTAATTTTCTAATATTTCGGAATCTTACTCATCAAGTAATCTTCTTAAACCTAGAGTCGTAATTCCTGATGCCTGATGGTGGAATTTCGTAATTGAAAAGCAAATTAATAATTGTGAAAGAGTAAAAAAATAAATGTTGATATAGTGTTTCAGTAAAATAGCTTTATAATACGCTGTGGTAGTTTGTGTATGCACACACACATATATATATATATATATATATATAAATATATATATATATATATATATATATATATATATATATATATATCGGAATTTTACTATTTATTTCTGGTTTTGTACCACCAAGAACTAACATTAATTGACAAACAAGGTGCTAATATATATATATATATATATATATATCTGTGTGTGTGTGTAATTTATTTGTTTATAAATAGGTTAACAACATGTCCTTGCGTCACTCGAGGGAGAAATGTGTTTAAATTCCGTTAATTGCAAAGCCCATTGTTCCCTTGTTAATTTTAGGTAATTAGTTAATTGTTTGTTAGTTATATGCCGTAGGTCAAGGGGGCGGTTAGGGAGTGGAGGTGCGCTAGCAAACTATTCCCAAAAAGTATATATATATATATATATATATATATATATATATATATATATATATATATATATATCAATATATATACACATATATTTATATCATATCATATCACGTACATAATATCATTATCATCATCATGAGCAGCAGCCTTCTCTAGTCCACTGCAGGACAAAGGCCACTGACATGTCCTTCCATTCGCATTTGTTTATGGTCTTTCTATGCATAGATGTGTATATATATATATATATATATATGTGTGTGTGTGTGCGTGTGTGTGTGTGTGTATAGACTATATACATATATATTCTGTATATCTATGAGTTTGTGTGATTTTGTTTATATATATATATATATATATATGTATATATATATATATATATATATGTATATATATATATATATATATACATATATATATATATATATATATATATACATATATCAGACCAATAGTATACATCAGATAATGTATAACCTTTATTCCTTTTTCATCTTGACAGTCATACATTTGTTGAGATTACGATACCAAAAAAATTTCTTATTTTTCTTTTTCTTTTTCAACTTTTAACCTTCCTCTTCCTTCCTGGGAAAGTGAGTTTGAAATCATCCCAGTAAACTTGCATGCGCTCACGCACATACACACACACACACACACGTGCGTGCACACGCTCATCTGCGCTCACAAAGACGGCATCGGGAAGTCAAGGCTGCAAGTTGATGGAATTTCGGAGTTGTTGGGAAAGATGGAGGAAGCGAGAGAGAGAGAGAGAGAGAGAGAGAGAGAGAGAGGGGGTTTATTGATTGATGTAAATTGGTGTCTTAACGAATGTGGGTATGGAATAACAGTAAGAATTAAAGCAAGTGAAGAAAAATAAAGATGGAAGAACATTAAGGAAGGGAATAAAAAAAGCAAGAAAAAGAGAAATAGAGATTATAATGGTAAATATGAAAATGGAAATTGGTGAGAAAAATATGAAACGAAAATGACATAGAAATGAAAGAAGTATAATAACAATAGAGGAAAAGGATAAAGGGCAGGAAAGATTATGGAAATCCGATTAAAAGGATATAAATTAGATAAAAGAATAAAAGGAAGAAATACAGATAAAAGGAGAAAGAAATTAAGCGTGAAACAGAAGGAAAGATAGAAAAGTAGTATATTTAACGGAGTGAAGGAAAAAGAATGATAGAAAGAAGTGAGAGATGGGAATAATGTCGGAATAAATTTGTTGGCAAATTATTTCGGGTATCCCACGTCATTATCATTTGAATAATATAAAACTTTTGCATATATTATATTTTGTGTCATCATCAGGTTCATGATCAAGTCAAATAAACTCCACCGGATTATATATGCGTGCGTATGTGTATGTATGTCTGTATGTATTTACATATATGTATATATATATATATATATATATATATATATATATATATATATATATATATATATATATATATTATATATATATCTATATATATATATATATATATATATATATATATATATATATATATATATATATATATATATATATATATATATATATATATATAGATATATATATATATATATATATATAGATATATATATATATATATATATCTATATATCTATCTATATATCTATCTATATACACACACACACACACACACACACATATATATATATATATATATAGAAATAGTTTCGAAATACTCATACTTTGTAATTTTCCATATCAATAGATGCAAAGTACTTACATACAAACGTACATGCATATATGGGTAGGAGAAAGACATGACTACAGGTTACTATACATATATCCATGGCTAAATAAAAGCTAGAATAGAAAAAAGAGTATGTGTCTTGATATAAAACACGTTGAGAGAACAAGCGGCCGAAGTATGTATAAGACCTCCAATCAATACATACCACAGAAGTTATAAATAAAATATCTGGTGCGGTAATTGAATCTTCATGTGAATAAACGGAGCCAACATACAACGAGGAGTATTAATAGAATATTTTGATACACGTTTCCTAAGCTATGCAGCAACAGCTGTAAACGTTTGGAAAGCTAAATACATTCGGAAAAGGCAGCAACAGCTGTAAACGTTTGGAAAGCGAAATACATTCGGAAAAGGCAGCAACAGCTGTAAACGTTTGGAAAGCGAAATACATTCGGAAAAGGCAGCAACAGCTGTAAACGTTTGGAAAGCGAAATACATTCGGAAAAGGCAGCAACAGCTGTAAACGTTTGGAAAGCGAAATACATTCGAAAAGGCAGCAACAGCTGTAAATTTTTGGAAAGGTAAATTCATTCGGAAAGAAACTGCTGACATAGCTATAGAAATAAAAACCTAAGACCTGTAAAGGCAAGTTAATCAAGGATGATATAAACTACTGCATTGCCGATCAATAAACTGATCTAGCTTGGTGGGCCAATGAAGCCTTGGAAGAGCCTCTTTAAAATCAAACAAACGAAAATGATGATTATGATGATGGTGATGTGAGGCGAGGATGATGCTTATGATTCATCATCGTCATCATCAGCTGTAACTATCCACTGTAGTACAAAGGCCTGAGACGTGTCCCTCCACTCGTGTCTGTTTATGGTTTCCTATGCCAGTTTATACCAGCAAATTTTCTTAGTTCGTCAGTCCATTAACTTATCTTCCTTCCCCCGCATCGTTTGCAATCTCTAGGGACCTATTATGTTATTCTTAGTGCTCATCTATTACATGTCATTCTCATTATGTGTCCTGCCCTTGTCAATTTCTGTAACTTACAGAATATGATCTTTAGTTTGCTCGTATCCATGTTGCTCTTTTTCTGTCTCTTAATGTTGTTCCCATAATTATTCTTTCCATAGCCCTTTGAGTTGTAATTAGCTTATGTTCTAAGGCTTTAGTAAAGCTCTAAGATTCTGATGCATAAGTTAATGCTGGTAGGACCATCTGAGTAAATGCTTTTCTTTTTAGAGAAAGTGACGATTTACTTTTCATAATCTCGTAGTTGTGAGAATCTGATGAATAAACATATTGGGCGTAGCTGCTGAATCTCCTAGGACAGTATAAGTTAATACTGGTAGGTACATCTGATAAAATACGTTTTTCTCTTTAGAGAAAGTGGCATTTCAATTTTCATAATCTCTATATTTCATAATTGCTAGAATCTGATGAATAAACATAGTCGGTTGTTGAATCTCTTAGGACAATATAAGTTAATACTGGTAGGACAAGCTGATAAAATACTTACGTTTTAGAGAAAGTGGTAATTTACGTTTCCAAATCTTTTAATTTCATAAACCTCGTAAGGTAATGTTGGTAGTACCTTCTGATTAAACACTTTTCTTATTTGAGAAAATTGTATTTTACTTTTCATAATCTTTTAATTTCTTAAACAGCATAAGTTAATACTGGCAGTACCGTCTGATTAGATACTTTTCTTTTTAGAGAAAGTGGTATTTTACTTTTCATACTCTTTTAATTTGATAAACAACATTAGTTGATACTGGTAGGACCGTCTAATGAAATACTTTTCTTTTTTAGAGAAAGTGGTATTTTACATTTCATAATCTTTTAATTTCATAAATAGCATGAGTTGATACTGGTAGTATCATCTGATTAAATATTTTTTAGCAAAAGTGGCATTTTACGTTTCATAATCTTTTAATTTTATAAACAGCATAAGTTAATACTCCTAGGAACATCTGATGAAATACTTTTCTTTTAGAGAAAGTGGCATTTTACTTTCCATAATCTTTTAATATCATAAACAGCAGAAGTTAATACTGGTAGGGCCAAATGATAAAATACTTTTCTCTTTTGAGAAAGTGGCATTTTAGTTTTCATAATTTTTCAATTTCATTAACAGCATAAGTTAATACTGGCAATACTATATTTTCTTTATAGAGAAAGTGGCATTTTACATTTCATAATTTCATAATTGTGAAAATATGACGAATAAACATAGCCGGCTGCTGAATCTCTCAGGACAGCTGAAAGTCGTATTTTACTTCTCATAATTTTTTAATTTCATTAACAGCATAAGTTAATACTGGCAGTACCACATTTTCTTTTTAGAGAAAGTGTCATTTTACATTTCATAATTTCATAATTGTGAAAATATGACGAATAAACATAGCCGGCTGCTGAATCTCCCAGGACAGCTGAAATCCCCTCCACCTCTCCCCACAGATATTAGCCAGACAGTTCCACAACTAATCGTCTTCCAATTACCTGAATGCATTCATTAGGGGTATATTAAATTCTCCTTCCGATATGAGGCAGTAATTGCGAATACAGAGGTTGTGACAGTTATCGTTGGTGTTTTGGTCGTTTATCTGATAGGTTCCCTTAGGATCTGTAATTCATTGTTCGAAATAAAGACATCGCTTATATTGAATTTTAAATGTTTCATTAAGTTATTCATTTTTTACTTTTGTCATAAGTTATTAATTCATTATTAAGCATTATGAATTTCAAATTATTGGACTTTGAATTCATATCAAAATTATGAATTTCAATTGATTAAACTTTGAATCCATATAAAAATTTTGAATTTCATATGATTTCAACTTTGAATTATCATCAAAATTATGAATTTCAAATGAATTCCACTTTGAGTTCAAATAAAATTTTGGATTTGAATATGAATTCAGCTTTGAATTCACATAAAGAATATTATGCTGACCTTTGTTAAAGGAAAGCTTCACGAAATTAGAATTGATCATAGATTGTTATAGACTATATATATATGTATATATATATATATATATATACATACATACATATATATAGTATATAATATAATATATATATATATATATATATATATTCCGGTCACGCTTAGCTCTACCCGGTCCTTTCGTAGGGTGGAGAAGGAATAGTCATACCCTGGTGAGAGGGTGGGTTGCACGTGTGTACATATCTATCTAAATATCTAGCCCTCGTTTATGACGGGTCGCTTACACTAGTCTAGCATATTTACTATACATTTAATAATGTTTGAAAGATTATGAAAAGGGTGAATGGTACACAACACCTTGATAGAAGAGTTAATGAATTACATACAGATTTTCAAAGGAAAGATAAAGGCTAATCAAATAACACTGGGATTCCCAACTTGATATCAAATCGTCACCCTCATAAACTAACTGCCTAAGTCATTTTCTGCACTTGTTGGGAAATAAAAAAAAAACTTCTCATTTCCTAATTCCTTATATCAATGTGTTGAGCTTCAATTAACAAATTCTAATTCACAAATTTTTCTATTAAGAATTTGTGAATTGAAACTCAAGACAATGATATAAAGAATTAGGAAATGAGTTTTTTTTTTTTTTATTTCCCAACAAGTGGAGAAAATGACGTAGGCAGTTAGTTTATGAGGGTGACGAAATGCCAGATTTAATTTTGATGAACGGCTCAGCTATTAAAGATTGATATTAAATAGCTTTGAGTGACTACGTGAAAATTATATTAGTTCCGGGAGATGTTATCTTCTGATTGACCCTTTTCTTGCATGCGGTAGATGAAGACTAGTTCGGTGACATTTAAATATCAAGGTTAGGGGTTTAGTAAGACAAAATGATGACTCGAAGGATGGAGAGAGAGAGAGAGAGAGAGAGAGAGAGAGAGAGAGAGAGAGAGAGGGAGAGAGATTTTCTTTTATAGAAATTTATACTGTAGGAGTTGGAAATATAAGTTCTACTGGGCTTGTTGAATCAAATATTCTACTTTTTGGGGAGAAAAATTATTGAAACTAATTTTGCATGGGAGAAAAAATATAATATATTTTTCAATATCAAGTTTAGGAGTTTAGTAAAATAAAACAAAAACCCAAGTACAGAGAGAGAGAGAGAGAGCAAATTTCTTTTTTAGTAAAAATTTATCTGTAGAAATGGGAAATATAAGTTCTACCGGGGTTAGTATTTCCTTAATTTTGTTGGATTACCCATTCTACTTTTTGGGAGAAAAGCTATTCAAACTCATTTTGCTTATGAAGTTGAAAAATATTTGAAGTAAATTATTATACGCAGAACATTGTAATTACTTTTATTTTCTGGAATTCCTTACTTATTCTATAATTTCATTTTTTAAGTAAGAAGTTCTTTAATATTATGATACCGAGATTTTTTAGGGCCTTTGTGTCAATAGGTGATGATGAGTTTTTAATTCACCATTTACGTATATAATGATTGCGGGACTACATATTTCGACCCCGTTTTAAAAGACGGAAAAACTGGAGCAAGAAGAAAATTCCAAAATCTGCAGCAAAGGTCGCATTAACTTGACCTTGTAATCGGAGGATTACCGATTTTCATCAGCTTTCCGGATTTAATGGTGAATTATCCCCTTGATTTCAATGAAACATCGATTAAAGGAGATTGAAAAAGGATTGATATGTTAATTAATATTGTAATTATTTCCTAAACAAATTTAATTGGGTACAATGATGACCGGAAATAAGATAACAGTAAAAACTAGAGGGGCACTCAGTAGAGCACAGACCTCCACCTCGGCGGCTTATTTCTTGACTTTTTGCTCGAACTTGACCTTGACCTTTGACCTTAACATGTATTACTTGACGTGAATTTTCATACACTCAAATAAGAGCCAAGTTTGAAATCTCTGTGACAACGATTTCAAAACCTATGGCTGATTTCGTGAATTTGACATTTTTCTTGACCGTGAGCTTGATCTTTGACGTTTACCTTTCAAAATTTAATAATTTCCAGCTTTTTACCTAAGTAAATCCATGTAAATTTCATTACTCTACAATTAAAATTTTGGCCAGGAAGTCTTGTTAATAACATATCAGATGATTGGTTTCAACCGGTGATTCAAATTTCTGAACTATGCAAATGTTTCATAAACATCATCTATTTTGATGATAGGTTTTTTCTTTTTTAAGCGACTCTCTCTCTCTCTCTCTCTCTCTCTCTCTCTCTCTCTCTCTCTCTCTGTCAGTGATGAAGAAGAAAATGGCATCCAAATATCAGATTCTTGTGATTTTTCGTTTTGATCAAAGGAAA
>NC_090728.1:57773822-57778822 GCF_036898095.1 Palaemon carinicauda | reverse complement strand
CTTGAATACCTGTATCTCCTTTATAAGGTTCACTTTCCCTTTACCTATACATACACCGAATAGTCTGGCCTATTCTCTACAGATTCTCCTCTGTCCTCACACACCTGACAACACTGAGATTACCACACCATTCTTCACCCAAGGGGTTCACTACTGCACTGTGATTGTTCAATGGCTACTTTCCCCTTGGTAAGGGTAGAAGAGACTCTTTAGCTTTGGTAAGCAGCTCTTCTAGGAGAAGGACACTCCAAAATCAAACAATTGTTCTCTAGCCTTGAGTAGTGCCATAGCCTCTGTACCATGGTTTTCCACTGCCTTGGGTTGGAGTTCTCTTGCTTGAGGGTACACATAGGCACAATATTCCATCTTCCTCTTGTTTTGTTAAGTTTTTAAAGTTTATATAGAAATATTTATTTTACTATTGTTACTGTTCATAAAATATTTTCCTTGTTTCCTTTCCTCACTGGACTATTATCCCTGTTGGAGCCCTCGGGCTTATAGCATCGTGTTTATCCAACTAGGGTTGTAGCTTACCAAGTAATAATAATAATAATAATAATAATAATAATAATAATAATAATAATAATAATAATAATAATTCACCCTTTGAACAAACAACATGAAATGCATGGAGTGTAAACATAATATATTCACATATATATAAATTGCAACACAAGAAGAAGGTAAAGAAAGAGTGAGCTATCCTTTACTGCTGGAGAAGACAGCATAGACTTCTTCCCTTTGTACTAAGATATATCATGATAACAACTGCGGATATTCTCGGTTCTCCTGGCTGACTCTATTATCCTACACTGCAGTATCTTTTGTCGTGTGCGTGTTCGTTTTGTTTGTTTGTATATGATTTAGAGTGTTGCGTCACTGTCTGTTTTCATTGTGCGACTTCAGTTTTTTTTTTTTTTTTTTTTTTCAAAATGGAAAGACGGAAATCATTTGATAGTTTGCAATAAAAACCTAATTTTACCTGGTATACTGTTCGAATCATAAGAAAATCATCTATTTTTTTTTTTTTTTTTACTTATGTTCAGTGTGCTTTCACAAAAACATATTCTATCTCCTTTGAGATCTTATATAATCCACCATTGTTGTTTTGAATAACGAAATATTTAGAGCTTATGCTGGACAGCAACATGCCACAGATGTTTTTCCACTAAAATATAAACTATTATTATTATTATTTATTATTATTATTATTATTATTATTATTATTATTATTATTATTATTATTATTATTATTATTATTATTATCCAAGCTACAACTCAAGTTGGAAAAGCTGGATGCTATAAACCGCAGGGCTCCAACAGGGAAAAATAGCCCAGTGATGAAAGGAAATTATTATCATTAATACTAGACAAGCTACAACCCTAGTTGGAAAAGCTGAATGCTATAAACACCAGGGCACAAAAAAAAAATATAGCCCAGTGAGGAAAGGAAATAAGGAATCAAATAAAGCATAGAAGAAGTAATGAACAATTACAATAAAATATTTTAAGAATAATAGCAACATTAAAATGAATTTTTGGAAGCAAGAATTCTCAGAGGAGGCGGAAATGAAGTCTTTTCCGGAATTCGTTATAAAGTAAGCAAGAATATTTTCAAATATTCATGAATTACTTGCCAAGATATTTTTTTTTTTCTTTCCTTGGGCACGGGGTCGTTTGGAGAAATTTGTCGAAATTTGGCCATTTCGTATTTCTTTTATTTCATTACTCTTCAAATGATAAAGTTCTTTGACCAATCCTTATTGTGCAAGTCATAGTTGTAGACATTTTCTCTCAAAACGAAATGTAGTCTTTAGTGATTTTCCTAGATAACTTAATCGAGTAATTAACAAGTATGCCAAATTGAAGATCTTTCCCTTCGTTTCTGATTTCCAAAATTACCAAATCAAACCACCCTTTTAAAAGACATGTCTTTGGCTTTTTAAAGTTTAGACTTTTGACTTTTTTTTTTTTAGGCCCTGCTTAGAAAATGTGACGTAGGCCCTATCTCGTCGGCCTATTTATATTTATGATATATAAGTCAATTAGATGTTTTCTCTTCCTAATTACATTAACTCGAAAAATTTTTAATGAATGAATAAAAAACAAATATTAGTTCAATTATTATTTACGCCGTATGTGTGTTGCAAGGTAAACATATTTTAAAATCCCATATCCTGTCATAACACAGACAGACAAAATGACAATCTTCTTTACTTGAAGTAACTTAACGACCCAAATCTTTGGACTTAATACTCGAGCTTTCTTACAGTTTTGTGCAAAAAAAAAAAAAACCATCAAGTTTCTTTGAATTAACTTCATTTCTAATCCTCTTTCAGTAGATCAACTTTCTTTAAATAAACTTCATTTCTAATCCTCTTTCAATAGATCCTCGTTCCAGAGGTTCCAGAGCGCTGAGTAGCTCCTCCTTTCAACGCCATTTGAATAAATCCTATCCTTAGTGGGACGTCATTTGTCATAGGAAACCTTTACTTACCTATCCTTTCTGTGATTTAACCTTATGGGGCAAAGACGGTCTAGGCATAATTCTATATTTGATGGCGTATCATTAAATGCATTTTGTTTTAGTAATAGCCTACTAAAGGAGCAAATGTTATTTCAATGATCTTATACGATGCTGAGGAGTTATTTTAATATAATTTTTGTAGTTTACAATATTTTTTTGTAATTTACAATACCATTTTGTAATTTACAATACCAAAGGATTCTATCTATTAGTCTTACTTGGACTGAATTCATATTTGCAGTAACCAAGAGGCATTTGCCACAATAGTAATATTGCTTCATTTTAAGTTTATTTATTGACTTATTTCCATCCTCACCAGGCTATTTTGTTTTTCTTTTTTGGCGACCTTAGGCTTATAGAATACTGCTTTTCCAACTAGTGTTGTAGCTTTGCCAAAAATAATGATAATAAAAATAATAATAATAATAATAATAATAATAATAATAATAATAATAATAATAATAATAATAATAGTAATAATAATAATAATGATCTGTATCTCTATTGAATGAATATGTAAAAAGAAAATATGCCTCCATGATAAGGTTTCTTCGAGGTCGGATCTCTATTTTGACTCCAAAACTATAAGCTGATTGAAATCAAATCAACAACTCGATAATTGAGGTTTCTCTTGGCGATTACCAAAAACCATTATACAGAGGAGAAATCCTATTATGTCTCATCACTTTTCTTCCTCACAAATAAGATTGAGATTAGCGGGCTTTATAATATACGGAATATTAGAAATTTCAAAGAAAAATTGTACGCAGTATAATATGGGGGATATTTTAAATATACAAGGGAACATTGTACGCAATGTAATACGAGGAATATTTAAAAAGAAAAAAATTGTACGCAATATAATACTGGGAATATTTAAAAAATATAAGGGAACATTGTACGCAACATATCACGGGGTTTATTTAAAAATATGAGGGAACATTGTACGCAATATAATACGGGGAATATTTTAAAAAATATAAGGGAACATTGTACAGAATGTAATACGGGAATATTTTGAAAAATGTAAAGAAAAATTTTACGCAGTATAATACGGTTGAATATTTTAGAAATACGAGGGAATGTAGGTAATATAATACGGGGAATATTTTAAAAATACAAGGGAACATTGTACGTAATATAATACATGGTATATTCTAAAAATGTAAGGGAACATTCTTAGCCATATAATACGGGAATATTCTGGAAAAGGCAAAGAAAAATTGTACGCAGTATAATACTGGGAATATTTTAAAAATACAAGGGAGCATTGTACGCAATGTAATATGGGTATATTTTGAAAAATGCAGAGGAAAATTGTACGCAATATAATACGAGGAATATTTTAAAAATGCAAAGAAAAATTGTACTCCTGTTTAATGGGAATACTTGAAATAGTGGAAAGAAAAATTGTACGCAATTTAATACGAGGAATATTTTTAAAAATCCAAAGGAAAATTGTACTCAATAATAATTATCGGGAATATTTTAAAAATGCAAAGAAATATTGTACACTGTATAATAGGAATATCTAAAAATGCAAAGGAAAATTATACGCTGTATGATAGGAGGAATATTTAAAAATACAAATGAAAATTGTGCGCAATATAATACGAGGAATATTTAAAGAATGCAAAGGAAAATTATACGCTGTATAATAGGAATATTTAAAAGATGCAAAGAAAAATTTTACTCAATATAATACGAGCAACATTAAAAGAATGCAAAGGAAAATTATACGCAATATAATACGAGAGTAATATTTAAAAATGCAAAGGGAAATTGTACGCAATATATACGAGCAATATAAAAAAAGGCAAAGGAAAATTGTTGCCAATATAATACGAGAAACATCAATAAGTATACAAAGGAAAAATTACCTTTTGAGTAGGAACTTCGATACGTAAGCTAGTTTGCCATCCCTAGGATACCAAGGACGTCCCTTGGAGTAATCGATGGTCATGGAAGGAAAACCGTGGGAGTGAACATGAGGTCGGAACAAGCAGTAGAGAAAGGTAGGAAATGGTGTCCTATTTTGCAATTTGAAGAAATTTGATGTTTTTTCTGGTTTCTTAAGGCTTAAAGGCCGATCATGAATGGCAGAGAAAAGGGACTGTGATATTGTTCTATCAAGTAGAGAATGGCCTACAGACTTACCATACATACATATGATCATTGCCAACCCCCCTCTCTCTCTACCCAAGCTAGGACAAGGACCGCCAGGAATAATTTAATGGTTATTTATATTATTTTTTTATTGTTATTATTATTATATTATTATTATTATTATTATTATTATTATTATTATTGTTATTATTATTATTATTATTATCAAAAGAAACCAAAATGGAGGAAAAGCGTATCAAGGAAAGCCGATTCCTCAGCCATTAGTAGAACTCCCTGTTTGTATTGCTGGGATCAACTTACCGCTTAGGTGGTCCGCCATCTTGAGGCCTCCTACAGCTATGGAGCG
>NC_090728.1:57767722-57773322 GCF_036898095.1 Palaemon carinicauda | reverse complement strand
CAGTGAGGAAAGGAAATAAGAAAATAAATAAACGATATAAGAAGTAATGAACAATCTACGTATTATTAGCTGAGCTACAACCATGGTTGGAAAAGCAAGATGCTATAAGCCCAAGTGATCCACCAGGGAAAAATAGCCCAGTGAGGAGAGGAATAAGAAAATAAACGATAGAAGAAGTAATGAACAATATACGTATTTTTGACGCACATTTCAGTTTTATAGTGAAAAGTTTGAATCACTCTTTTTTTCTACGCCAATGGTTTAAAGGCCGTTCATAAATGGCAGAGGCAAGGTACAGTGACAGAGGACTGACCATATATACTTATGCTTAGTGCCCAAGCCCCCTCTCCACCCAAGCTAGGACCAGGGAGGGCCAGGCAATGAAAGGCTTATGACGATTTTTATTTTTAATCTTATTCTTCTGACTCAAATGTTTATTATCAAAGCCCTGATCATCTGTGCCGTCCAAATCCAAAATAGACTTCCTTTGTCAATCTCTCCTTTGTCAGTCCTTCCTTTGTCAATTCTTCCTTTGCGAATTCTTCCTTTGTCAATCCTCCCTTTGTCAGTCCTCTCTTTGTCAATCGTTCCTTTGTCAGTCCTATCTTTGTCAATCCTTCGTTTGTCAGTCCTTCCCTTATTAATCCTTCTTTTTTCAGTCCTTCCTTTGTTAGTCCTTCCTTTGTTAATCTTTCCTTTCTCAGTCCTTCCTTTGTCAAACCTTCCTTTGTCAGGCCTTCCCTTATTAATCCTTCTTTGTCAGTCCTTCCTTTGTCAATCCTTCCTATGTAAATCCTTGCTTTTTCAGTCCTTGCTTTGCCAGTCCTTCCTTTATCAAACGTTCCTTTGTCAGTCCTTCCCTTATTAATCCTTCTTTGTCAGTCCTTCCTTTGTTAATACTCCCTTTGTCAGTCCTCCCTTTGTCAATCCTTCATTTGTCAATCCTTCCTTTGTCCTCTCTTACTTCTGGTTATTTCTATCGTCTTTATAAGAAGAAAATTCAGTTACCTCATGTATTCTTATTCCGTGTAACATGTTTCGAAAAGTATCTCATTGTTTAACCTGCAGTATTTTCTCTAAATATGTTCGACCCTTTTCAATTTAATCGGCTTTGCTGATGCTTAATACCATAAGTACTTCTAATCTCCATCTGTCCTTTGAATAACACGTTATTATGTTAGTATTTATGGCCTACATTAAAATGATTAATTTTCATTGTGTGGGTTTTGCATTGGGTGTTCAAACTCTTCGTTGACGATAATTATGGTTGTCTGTTGTTAGTTTATTATTCTTAGTCTCTATGATATTTATGGTTCAAATTAACACAAAACCTATACACAGGCGAATGAATATTTCTCCATGGTCTGCCATATTATTATTGTTATAACTACACTGTTAAAAAAATCAGTAATTTTATTCTGAAACTCTATAGTGAAAATATACTGTTTTCAGCCGTATTTCAGTAAAATACAGGCGACCGTAATTTTTACCTTACTTCGTTATTATCTTTTTTGTGTTGGTGACCATAATATCACTCCTTTACGTCAATATACCCGTTTTTAAAACAAAAAATCCTGGAATAAATGTTACAGGCATTTACCGTTTTTTAAGTGTAGCTAAGCTACAATCTTAGTTGAAAAAAAGCAGAATGCTATAAACTCAAGGGCTACAACAGGGAAAAATAGCCCAGTGAGCAAAGGAGAGAAGGAAATAAATGAGCTACAAGAGAAGTAATGAACAATTAAAATGAAATATTATAAGAACAGTAACAACATAAAAAGGATTACTCTTTATGGGTTTAATTCGAACTTTAATTTTTTTCCCTTAAGTATCTTACCATATCACTTATGATTTTCTCCCTTTACACAGTATTCCACTTTCTGTATTACCCTTTTGCACATACTGTCATAACAAATCCCACATCGTTATTCATGCCTCTCCAAATGCTGATATTTTCATCTCGTCTTAAACCGTCTATTATGGTGTGTTTTGGTACACACAGCAAACAATGTAGGATCGCATAAACACACCAGTGTAATGTTGAAGGGATCTGACTTTATGTTAATCAGTAGAACTTCAAGAGTTCAAACATGCAGTAAATGTTTTTTTTTTTTTTTTTTTTTTTTTTTTTTGAACAGGCTGACTTAAGTCTTCTATATTCTATATTTGAATTATCTGTTTTAATGTTGTTAATGTTTTATTTATATATTTTACTTTAATTTTTTTTATTGCTTCTGATATCGTTTATTTATTTTCGTATTTCCTTACCTCACTGGGCTATTTTTCCCTGTTGGAACCCTTGGGCTTATAGCATTTAAATGATATAAGGTTTAAACTAACAAGACTGTCAAAGAATTTGTTAATTACAAGAAAAAAAAATTATTAAAAGCAATAGATCATTTTACTTCCACACAGCAAGGGAACATGTACATGCTTGTATGGAAAAGTACTCATAATGCGGTGGCCGATGTCGTAACGTCCCTGCCTGGTGAACGCCAGACTGGGGTTCGAGTCTCGCTCAAAGTCGTTAGTTCCTTTGGTCGCTGCAACCTCACCATCCTTATGAGCTAAGGATGGAGGTTTGAGGGAGCCTATAGGTCTATCTTCTGAGTATCAGCAGCCATTGAGTGGCCCTCCCTGGTCTTAGCTTGGGTGGAGAGAGGGCTTGGGCGCTGCTCATATAAAATATGATCAGCCTCTAGGACATTGTCCTGCTTGCTAGGGCTATGTCACTGTCCTTTGCCTCGGCCATTCATGAGTTGCCTTTAAACCTTTAATTTTTTTTTTTTTTTTTTAAGTCATTGTATCCAGCATAAGTGAATTGACTAAGATGTGGGAGAACCAAACAATACTTGCTGAATTAGCATGTAAACATATCCCATCCCATAACCTGAACTCCTTAGATCACAAAAGGTATCAAGTAATAAGCTAGGCTCGAACTCAGGACCCATAGATTGACAGTGTCCGGCTGGCCACTAATCTACCATAGTTTAATAAGAAACTATTATAAATGAAAAGAGCTTTGTGCTAGAAAAAAAGAAGGAATAGTACTAAACATCCCTAAAGTACTAGCTGGGTCCGAGGACTCAGAGCAGTAGGACGTGTAGGAATCAATAGGAGTTTCCTTTATCCAATAAAGCTGAGGATGTCACAGGATAATCCTCCTATATCAGATGTCGACTGTATATTTTTACTTCAACATAAAAAAAAAGGAATATCATTCTCACAGTGTTTGTTATTTTGTCTGACAGCATGAATGATATACTGAATAGACTGTAGCTGAATATTCAATAATTGCGGCTGAATTGATGTCAAATGTAGTATGAAGGTTTACTATATTACGTCAAAGATTAATGTATACATATACAGTATATATATATATATATATATATATAATGTATATATATAATATATATATATATATATATATAGATATATATATATATATATATATATAATGTATATATATAATATATATATATATATATATATATATTTACATATATGTATATATACCCCTTTCCGAGTGGGAATACCTTAACGTGGTGAATTGGTTTGGGCAACGTCATGAAGAGCAAAGCTGTATTAGTCGTGGCTACCAATACTACGTTGATTTGCTGTGAGCGATTAGACCAAAATCTCCACCCCATCACCAATTCGGACTGGCTAGCGTGGTGATGAAAACTGGCCAAACCCCAGACATGAATAGGGACATGTCTGAGGCCTTTGTCCTGCAGTGGACTAGAAATGGCTGCATTTGTTGTTGTTGTATATATATATATATATATATGTATATATATATATATATATATATACATATATATATATACTGTATATATGTATACTATATATATATATATATGTGTGTGTGTGTATGTGTGTGTGTAATCGCTCTCTTGACCGTCATTTAACTGAGAAATCAGTAAAACTGCATAGGTCATTACATAGGTCAATTAATTTAATTGCCGACGAGCTGTCACTCTGTTAACGAGAAAGTTGAAAATTGTCTGCTAACGAGATCCTTGAAAAGAATACCTGCCAACGAAGAGCCTAATTATGTTCGACAGTGGAACACCAAAAATTATGGCTTTAAATTGGGACACTTGAAAACTGTAAAACTATCAACCAACTAGTGTACGAGACCCGTCAAAATGACGGCTAAATATTTAGATATGCCCTTGCACACAGTTCAACTCTTCTCATCGCCCCCCCCCCCTTTCCTCTGGGGGTACCCCATCTCCTCAAGGTATGACCACTCCCTCTCCCACCCCCTCTCCCCAGGGTATGACTATTCCCTCTTCGCCCCCCCCCCAACCGAGAAACGGGAGAGGTGGATTGGGCGCTGATCATACGTATATATGGTCAGTCTCTAGGTCATTAATCTACTACGGCATTGTCACTATCCCTTGCCTCTGCCACTCATGAGAGACCTTTAAACTTTTAACCTCTCGTAGAATATAGGTTTCCTGACACTAGCCAGTCTCTAGGGCATTGCAACAGGTCTTCGCCTCTGCCATTCATGAGCGACCTTTAAACTAGTAGAATATTGGTTTTCATGACACCCTCCCCTCTGCCTTTCATGAGTGACCTTTAAAACTTTAAACTCTTTAATGGAATATAGGTTTCTTGACACTAGTCAGTCTCTAGAGCATTGTAACAGTTCCTCGACTCTGCCATTCATGAGCGACAATTAAACCTTTAAACTCCATAGTAGTAGAATATAGGTTTCCTGACACTTGTCAGTCTCTAGGGCATTGTAACAGTTCCTCGCCTCTGCCATTCATGACCGACCTTTAAACCTTAAAACGCTACTAGAATATAGGTTTCCCGATACTAGTCAGTGTCTAGGGCATTGTAACTGTTCCTCGCCTTTGCCATTCATGAGTGACCTTTAAACCTTTAACCTCTAGTAGAATATAGGTTTCCTGACACTTGTCAGTCTCTAGGGCATTGTAACAGTTCCTCGCCTCTGCCATTCATGACCGACCTTTAAACCTTAAAACGCTACTAGAATATAGGTTTTCCCCGATACTAGTCAGTGTCTAGGGCATTGTAACTGTTCCTCGCCTTTGCCATTCATGAGTGACCTTTAAACCTTTAACCTCTAGTAGAATATAGGTTTGCTGACACTAGTCAGTCTCTAGGGCATTATAACAGTCCCTCTCCTCGGCCATTCATGAATGACCTTTTAAACCTTAAAACTCTACTAGAATATAGGTTTCCCGATACTAGTCAGTCTCTAGGACAATGTAACAGTCCATCGCCTCTGCCATTCATGAGTGACCTTTAAACCTTTAAACCTTTAAACTCATATAGGTTTCTTGACAGCGAAGTTGGGGGCTCGCGAACAGTCAGTGACCTTGACTGACCCATGACGTATTAATCGCTTTGGTAGTGGATTTCCCTTTGCGTCTCTCTCTCTCTCTCTCTCTCTCTCTCTCTCTCTCTCTCTGACTGACGTCCTGGGACGCTTCAATTATCAGGATTTGATGTCGCATGTGGGAACGAATGAAGGGGGAAGGGGGAGATCTGGGAATGGGTTTTTGGAATGAGAGAGAGAGAGAGAGAGAGAGAGAGAGAGGGGTTGGTGGTTGAATCGG
>NC_090728.1:57762722-57765222 GCF_036898095.1 Palaemon carinicauda | reverse complement strand
ACTTCAAAGTTTGAAAAGTTTCTAAGATAAGCCATCATCAGATAATGCAGCACAAACAGATATTCTTAATAGATTTGGAGAAGCACAAAATTAAATTAACTTAGAAAAGCAAACTAAGACGAGAGGCAAATAGAAAATACGGATGAGAAATACACAAGAAAATTATGGGAATAATACAAAGGTAATGAAAACAGTAAAGCAAACTAAGATGAGAGGCAAATAAAAAAAGCTGATGAGAAATGCACAAGAAAATTATGGGAATGATAAATTTTCATTTGATAGCAATACATGTAGAGCAAAGATGTAAATACTAGATCATGAATATAGTATCATACGCATCCATACGCTTATCAAAATTTCATTCTCAGTCCATTGATTTTCAAAAGTTTTACCACTTACTAATCAACGAGGATTTTATTATCATGTATTGCCATCAAAATGAAGTAAAAAAAAGGACTTAAATTCTTTGAAAATTGAGTTATTTCGAAGTACACTCATCTTCTTGGACATGAAAAGAGGTCTCACCAGGTTTAAAGGGCCGCTCATGAATGGCAGAGGCAAGGGACAGTGACATTGCCCTATCAAGCAACGCAATGCCCTAGAGACTGACCATATGTAAAAGGATGGCCAGGCAATGGCTGCTGATGACTCAGCAAATAGAACTATGGGCTCCCCCCAAACACCCCATTCTTAGCTCACAAGGAAGGTCAGGTTGCAGTGACCACAGGAACTACCGAGCTTGAGAGGGGAATCGAACCCCAGTCTGGCATTCACCCGGCAGGGACGCTACCACCCGCCCACAACAATCCTGAAATACAGTTTGCACGATGGTTATAACTGTTTTATAGGGCTTCTGGTGTTATGATTTGTAGTTAACTTGAATTTCATTCATTAAGTTAACGAAATACGATATATTTAACAATGAATACACGGTTACTATTTCGTTATAATTGGATTCAATTTTTTAGTTGTAACTAATGTTTTTTTTTTCTTCTAAATGTTAGTTTCATCTTGCTTCATTTAGAGTTCATTGTCATCATGGTTTACCGACACGTAATAACCAATTAGTGGTCTATTCTCCACTTAGGACCCAAGCAACTCACATTTTAATTATGTTTTAGGTTTATTTCAGAAGCAGGTCTTCTGAAAGCTATTCAACTTTTATAATGACATTTTCGCTTTTATGGTTTTAGATGAAATATTCTTTTATTATTTATTCATGATAAACTATATCTGCGTCAATGGCCTTCGATGTCAGAATGCCAGAAAACTCAAAGTTAATCAATCAAGGTTAATGCATGAGTATATTATAAGGGAATTTACTTTTTCAGTAACAATACTGTTCTCTAGTCTTGGGTAGTGCTATAGCCTCTGTACCACGGTCTTCCACAGTCTTGGGTTAGAGTTCTCTTGCTTGAGGGTACACTCGGGCACACTGTTCTATCTAGTTTCTCTTCCTCTTGTTTTGTTAAAGTTTCCATAGTTTATATAGGAGATATTTATTTTGATGTCGTTACTCTTAGATTTTATTTTTCCTTGTTTCCTTTCCTCACTGGGCTATTTTCCCTGTTGGAGCCCCTGGGCTTATAGCATCCTGCTTTTCCAACTAGGGTTGTAGCTTAGCATTTAATGATAATAATAATAATAATCTAGAACATCATATGTAGGACACATTGCTTGGCATTCTCGTTACCCACCGACAAGTGAGGTTCATTTAAGTAGAGAAGGGGCGTGGGCGTGCTGAGAGTTTAAGAGTTAGGGTGGGGTCTTAAAGGGGCGCATTACCTAGTTTTAGCCCCCAGTCACTCTCCTGCTCTCTCTCTCTCTCTCTCTCTCTCTCTCTCTCTCTCTCTCGTAGCGGGCGTGTCCGCTACCTCAACTTCCCCCTCCTGCAGTACAGTGATGTACGTTGCGTAGGAAACTTTATTTCATGAAACTTTTATCCTAACTAGACCTTTTTTTTATATTCAACCAGTGTACGAGACCCGTCAAAAAGGATGATTAAATATTTACGTAGATATGCACAAACAGATTCAACCCTTCCCACCCACTACTCCTTTCTTAACTACCACACGGCAGTTTGGGCAATATGTGGGAGATTTTAGTTTTTGAGAGGTTGCTGCTTATCGTGATATGATATATATATATATATATATATACACAGTATATATCATGTCACGCTAAGCAGATATATATATATATATATATATATTTATATATATATATATATAGATATATATATATATATATATATCTGCTTAGCGTGACATGATATATACTGTGTATATATATATATATATATATGCTGCTTAGCGTGACATGATATATACTGTATATATATATATATATATATACTGTATAAGTTTTGTCTTTTTCAACTTATAAGTTTGGCGGAAAAGTCATATATATATATATATATATATATACATATAAATATATATATAGATATATATATATGTGTGTATATATATATGTATATATATATATATATATATAGAGA
>NC_090728.1:57757722-57760222 GCF_036898095.1 Palaemon carinicauda | reverse complement strand
AGTTCAGGTTTAATGGTGTAAAGGCTGCTCATGAATGTCTGAGGAATAGTGATAATGCCCTAGCTAACAGGACAATGTCCTGACTGACCATTAACTATAGTTTAGGTTTAAAGGTTTAAAGGCTGCTCATGAATGTCTGAGGGACAGTGATAATGCCCTAGCTAGCAGGACAATGTCCTGACTGACCATTAACTATAGTTAGGTTTAAAGGTTTAAAGGCTGCTCATGAATGTCTGAGGGATAGTGATAATGCCCTAGCTAGCAGGACAATGTCTTGACTGACCATTAACTATAGTTTAGATTTAAAGGTTTAAAGGCTGCTCATGAATGTCTGAGGGACAGTGATAATGCCCTAGCTAGCAGGACAATGTCCTGACTGACCATTAACTATAGTTAGGTTTAAAGGTTTAAAGGCTGCTCATGAATGTCTGAGGGATAGTGATAATGCCCTAGCTAGCAGGACAATGTCTTGACTGACCATTAACTATAGTTTAGATTTAAAGGTTTAAAGGCTGCTCATGAATGTCTGAGGGACAGTAATAATGCCCTTGTTAGCAGGACAATGTCTTGACTGACCATTAACTATAGTTTAGTTTTAAAGGTTTAAAGGCTGCTCTGGAATATCTGAGGGACAGTGATATACCCTAGCTAGCAGGACAATGTCTTGACTGACCATTAACTATAGTTTAGGTTTAAAGGTTTAAATAAGGCTTCTCATGAATTTCTGAGGGACAGTGATAATGCCCTAGCTAGCAGGACAATGTCCTGACTGACCATTAACTATAGTTTAGTTTTAAAGGTTTGAAGGCTGCTCATGAATGTCTGAGGGACAGTAATAATGCCCTAGCTAACAGGACAATGTCCTGGCTGACCATTAACTTCAGTTTAGGTTTAAAGCATTAAAGGCCGCTGATGAATGGCAGAGTCAAGGGACAGTGACAATGCTCTTGCTAGCAGTATAATGCCATGGACTTATTATTATTATTATTATTGTTATTTTTATTATTATTATTATTTTTAAATGCTAAGCTACAACCCTAGTTGGAAAAGCAGGATGCTATAATTTAATTCCAGGGGCCCCAACAGGGAAAATAGCCCAGTGAGGAAAGGAAACAAGGATAAATGAAATATTTTATGAACAGTGACATTAAAATAGATATTTCCTATATAAACTATAAAAACTTTAACAGAACAAGAAGAAGAGAAATTAGCTAGACTAGTGTGCCTGGGTGTACCCTCAAGCAAGAGAACTCTAACCCAAGACAGTGAAAGACCATGGTATAGAGGCTATGGAACTACCCAAGACTAGAGAACAATGGTTAGATTTTGGAGTGTCCTTCTCCTAGAACAGCTGCTTACCATAGCTAAAGAGTCTCTTTTACCCTGTCAAAGAGGAAAGTAGCCATTGAACAATTACAGTACAGTAGTTAACCCCTCAAGCCCCCTCTCCACCCAAGCTAGAACCAAGGAGGGCCAGGCAATAGCTTCTGATGACTGAGCCGATAGACATGTACTGTAGGCTCTACTCAAAGCTTCTATCATTAGCTCATAAGGATGATCAGATTGCAGACACTACAAGAAACTATCGAACTTCAGCGGTCTCGAACCCCAGTCCGTCAGATTGCCAAGCAGAGACGTTTCCAATAGGCCACCACAACCCGTAATGTTTTAGTATATGGGTGCGTGACTCTGGCCTATTTTGCCATATTGGAGTCCTTTTGCTAATAGCATCCTGTTTTTCCAATTAGGGTTGTAGCTTAGCTTTTAATAATAATAATAATAATAATAATAATAATAATAATAATAATAATAATAATAATAATAATGATAATAATAATAATATGCCCCAGAGACGAATGCATTGAAATGCATAAAGGAAGAATGCACTTAATTGAAATAGTGCATACCAATTTGCGATGTTTTCTCCTTTTAAAATTCCTCCATGAATCCGTTCAAACCTGAGAATGCGGTTACAAATAACAGTTCTTTTCCCTTATATGAAACCTAAATTAAAAAGAAACAACATTTTTTAATTGTGAGGTTTGTAAAAGCATTGTTGCCGTGGCCGATGTGGTAATGTCCCTGACTGGTGAACGCCAGACTGGGGTTTGAGTCCTGCTCAAACTCGTTAGTTTCTTTGGTCGCTGCAATGTCACCATCCATGTGAGCTAAGAATGGGTTGTTTGGGGGGAGCTTATAGGTCTGTATGCTGAGTCATCAGCAGCCATTGCCTGGCCCTCCTTGGTCCTAGCTTTGGTGGAGAGGGGCTTTTGGTCGCTGCAATGTCACCATCCTTTTGAACTAAGGATGGTGGGTTTGGGGAGCCTATAGGTCTGTATGCTGAGTCATCAGCAGCCATTGCCTTGTCCCTCCTTGATCCTTACTTGGGTGGAGAGGGGGCTTGGGCGTTGATCATATGTATATATGGTCAGTCTCTAGTGCATTGTCCTGCTTGATAGGGCAATGTCACTCTCTCTTACTCTGCTATTCATGAGCGGCC
>NC_090728.1:57747722-57752722 GCF_036898095.1 Palaemon carinicauda | reverse complement strand
TCCTACGGGAAACGTCCCTGTCTGGCTATCGATTAGACTGGTGTTCGAGACACACTCAAGATAGATAGTTCTTTGAAGTGTCTGCAACCTCACCATCCTTGTGAGCTAAGGATGGGGTGTTTGTGGGAGCTTATAGGCCTACCTTCTGAATCAGCATACTATTGCCTGGCTCTCCCTGGTCCTAGCTTGGATGGAGAGGATGCTTAGCCGTTGGTCTTATGTATATATTGTCAGTCTCTAAGAAGGGCAATGTCACTGTCCCTTGCCTCTGCCATTCATGAGCGGCCTTTAAACCTTTAATATTTTCTCAATTTTCTAAGATTATTTTGATGGCGATCTATTTTCATAAGTAATGAAAATATGGCTGAAAATTAGTGTTGAGATGTTTTTACTATAAAAGATGTATTCTAATCAGATTAATTTCATGAAGAATGGAAAGTTTGTTTACAATATTGTAAAGTAATATGTATTTATATAAAATCTTACTAGATATTAATTCTCTTTTACTCAGTGTCAGGTGTCAATCTTCTACGCAAGACCATTAAATTCAGAAAAAGTAGGATTCTACACATTAATGTCTTTTTAATGGGTATATGCTTCTTCTTCTTTGCCACAGTTGAGATTTCATTAATAATTCTATGAGCAATTCTTACACCATAGCCACTTCCTGAATTAATAGCTTATCAGCCTCATCTGCTTTATTGTCTAAATATTCTCTCCTTATACGAAAATATCTTGGACTTTTACAAAAGGCTTCAAAGTGTTTTCACAAATCTCTGTTCTTTTTCCTTCGTTATGATACTTTGAGAGAAAATAATATATATATATATATATATATATATATATATATATATATATATATATATATATATATATATATTGTATCCGTATCATTCTTGGACTTTTACAAGAGGCTTCAAAGTTATTTTCACAAATATCTGTTCCTTTTCCTCGTTTATACTTCGTGGAGAATTTTAAAGATACTATATATATATTTACAGTACATATACTGTATATATATATATATATATATATATATATATATATATATATATATATATATATATATGTATATATATATTTCCGTATCATTCTTGGACTTTTACAAAAGACTTCAAAGTTTTTTCATAAATCTCTGTTCTCTTTTCTTGTTTATGGAGAATTTTTGAAAAAACTAGAAATCTTTTACATCAGTTTCCTTTTCCATTTTCCCAAACTTTGAAAGGGAAATAAGACCTATTTTCTCCGCACTCACAAGGTTTTGCCTCACGAAAGGTTTCCCCCGTAATGGCGTAATATTTTCGAATATAAACAGGTTTTCCCCGTCTTAAAGTCTCATTGAATTTCAGAGGTAGTTTATGGTAAGAGTGGAATTCTTTTCTCAGCAATTGTACTTTTCGTTATCGATTTATGAAAAGTAAAAGACTCGTTCTTATCTGATTCAGGTTACGCATTTTTATGGATTACGATGACGTCACTGATGCACCAGGATTCAATAAAAAATATATTTTATATATATATATATATATATATATATATATATATATATATATATATCTAATATATATATATATATATATATATATATATGTATGTATATATACATATACATATATATATATATATATATATATATATATATGTATATATACATACATATATATAATATATTACAAATACAGTATTTATATATGTGTGTGACCTCGAAGTGCCATATATAAATGAGTTCATGGTGAGGGGTAGATGGAGATAGTTTGGTCATGCTCTTCCCACTCCTCGAGAGAGATTAGTTCACCAAACATTTAATTGGCCTCCACCAGGTACGAGAAGAGTTGGAAGACCCAGGCCTACATAGCTTAGGACTATGAAGCGTGAAGTATTTGATGGATGGAAAAGTATTGATTTAAAAGCTCAAGATAGAGATGATTGGCGATATCTAATCGAGGCCCTTTGCGTCAATAGGCGTAGGAGATGATAAAATGATCCTTATCTGTTAAGAAGTTGATAGGAATATGTTGAGAGGAGTATTTCAATAGTTGTTGGGACAGGTTATTATTATTATTATTATTATTATTATTATTATTGTTATTATTATTATTAGCCAAGCTACAACCCTAGTTGGAAAATCAAGATGCTATAAAGCCCAAGGGTTCCAACAGGGAAAAATAGCCCAGTGAGGAAAGGAAACAAGTAAATAAACAATGTATGAAGTAAAGAAAATTAAAATAAAATATTTTAAAAAACCCTAACAACATTCAAACAAATAATTCATATATAACTTTAAAAAGAGAATAAATTGATGAATTACATCCTTATTATTCATTTAACCTTATTCAATCTCTATTTGTAAGAAGCTGAAACACGAATCTAACATGGCAGACAATATCTGGTCTCTTCTGGAGATGTTTTATACAGTTTTAGTGCCAATTGGCAGTCTTCCACACACCAAGACCCGTCCTCCCATGAGTATTTTTAAACCTCAGTCAACAACCTTTCAAAATAACCCTAAAAAAATTACATGAAAAGTTGTAATAATCAAAGATTGAGAACATAATCAACCCATATCAGAGATAATAAATAGACTTCTCCCATGATATCTAAATCCCCTGTTTCTTAAAACTGCTTACAGGGTAAAAAGATTTTTATGATTTGCTTGAAAAAAAAAAAAAAAAAACTTTTTGGCATTCAGTCAACTTTCTTGTGATTATAGAGTTTTCCTATAGGTTTGTGTTGATGGTGTAACAAAGCCTTTGGTATATGTATAATTTATATGTGAAACTTGTCAAACACGATTAGTAACTCTTGCGCAAATCAGCAATTCTTTCCTTTTTTTTTTTTAGCTTTCAGATTCAAATAAAATAAGACATACAGACCCATAATTAATAATTAGTAATTAGTGATTATTAATGCCTTCTTGGCATTCATTCAAATTTTCTCCTCCGATGATGAGTAATATTTTCAGTTATTTTTTCCTATCCACGATGTTCTAATTTTAATTTTATGACACCCGTCAACGAAGTTAGAAGGAGGTTATATTTTCGCCTCTGTTTGTGTGTTTGTAAACAGTTTCCTGGCCACAATTTTAATCGTAGAGTAATGAAACTTGCAGGTCATTTAAACTGTTATGTAAAAAGCTTGAACTGATTAAATTATGGAAGGTCAAGGTCAAAGGTCAAGCAAAATGTCCAATTCACGTAATCAGCCATAAGTATGGACATCGTTGTCACAGAGAATTCAAACTTGGTTCATATTTGAATGTAGGAAAATCCACGCCAATTAATATATGTTGAGGTCTAAGGTCAAGTTCGAGAAATAAGCTGCCGCGGCGAAGGTCTGCACTCTTACTGAGTGTCCCTCTAGTTAATCATTCATTTTTCCCCCTCGCGTCGTAAGTAACCAATTAATTCGTAAGGTTTGTTATGATACAATTTTTAGCATGTAAGATGTAATGCATTATCTTCTTTCATAACTTGAACATGAGAGTATGTGCTTATTATGCAAGCATTGTTTTATCCATCTGGAAGATATGATAATTATAATTGCTCTTATTAGATTTGCATGTACGGGAGAAAATGGCAAGGAGTCTTTAAAAAATTTTGTTTTTTAGTGAATCTGGTAACTTTATGTTTGAAGTACTATTGCCAACTTGGTGAACCTGCCATTTTCTCTCGGAAAAGGCACCGCATTGTTTACATTTATTTCTGTAATCATTCTGCATTTTGAGGAATACACTGCAAGTGCCGTTGATTACCTTTTTATGGATTGAGCCACTCTGTTACCTTTTATTTTTTATCAAGATTGCTTGATTTATTTTACCTTTTTCTGCAACACAGGACTAAAAAAGGGGGCAAAACAAAAAATCCTCTCCACTCTAAGCCGCAGCTGTTGTCGCCAATGGAGGGTGATCGGAAGACAATCGCCAAGCACTGCCTTCTTCCTTCCCTCTCCCGCAGGGGGCTGTCTTCGCCAAGTGGGGAGCAGTGCCCCCCTTCTCCTATATACAGCTCCATTGCGCTCGCTGCTCAGGGGAGTTAGTGTCGTGTTTCTAACACATACATGTCTTCCTTAGACTGCAGCCATGGCCACCCATTCGCCCAGTTTACTTATTCGCTCACTAGATGGCACTGTGTGTCTCTTTAGTTACATTTTTTCATTGATTTTCTATAAAATGTCAGAATGACTGACGCCAAATATGTCAGACTGGGTTAATGGGTGCAAGGGAACGTAGTTCACATCGAGAGAATTTTTTGGTTTCGATGGTTAGGAATGTTTCAACATTCGTTATCCTTTTAATAAAGACGCATGGTAATGAAATAAAGAATCTTTCAAAAGATGATTGAAGGTATTTTTCATGAATTTTAAGCATTCACGGATACAGTAGTTATATTCATTTATATTTAATACAAATTATTGAATTCCGCTGATTAAGAATGATCAGGATTTCTCAAATTCTAAGTTCAGAATTATTAGTTATATTCATTTATATTTAATACAAATTATTGAATTCTGCTGATTAAGAATGATCAGCATTTTTCAAATTCTAAGATCAGAATTATTAGTTATATTCATTTATATTTGATACAAATTATTGAATTCCGCTGATTAAAAGTAAGAGATTAAGAATAATCAGCATTGCTCAAGTTCTAAGTTCAGAATTATTAGTTATTTTCATCTATATTTAATACAAATTATTGAATTCCGCTGATTAAGAATAGTCAGCATTGCTCAAGTTCTGCGTTCAGAATTATGAATGAATTAAACAATTTAGAAATGAAAATGAATTTCAAAATTTTTTCGTAAGAATTAGAAATCATATAGATTAAATTAATTACGTTATTTTATTACATATCAATTCATTAATGTTGGAACATACAAATATACATTTATAATCAAGATAATTGGCGGAATATAATTGGAAAGAACAGATCTACGTATATATGTACTGTATTTCGTTCCCCATAGCAGGATTGATTAGATTATAATTACTGCATTGATTTTCA
>NC_090728.1:57740222-57742722 GCF_036898095.1 Palaemon carinicauda | reverse complement strand
TAAAAAAAAAATTGTGTGTGTGTACACTTCAAGGTAGAGCCCACGCTCCGTTTACCATTAAGGGCCTCCCTATAAGGGTTTCCTTTTAATACATGATCTAGACAAAATTATTGAATTTCTGAGTGGAACAAACAAAGAATGTTTTTTTTTTTTTTTTTTTTTTTTTATTAAGGGCCTCCCTATAAAAGTTTACCATTCAATACATGGTCTAGCCAAAATTATTGAACTTCTGCGTGAAATTATTATTTTTTTTTTTTTTTTTTTTTTTTTTTTTTTTTTTAGCAGACATTTGACGACATATTATGCCATTGCCTGCATTAAAGACTCGAGACGGTCTTATGCATCCTTAGGAGCTACATTCGATGTGTGCGGCGCCACTGAAGCGAGACCGTGGCTATGACATGCAACATTTTATTGACGTAGAGCATGTTGCAACCGTCTCAACTTGGGTGTGGCTGGAAACCGAATGTTTAGCGTTGGGAATTTGGGTATTCGTCAGTAATTCTGTTACTACTCGGTGGTCCACTTCCTTTGTTTATTCACTTGTCACATTGTTGTGTCTGGAGTATATTTGTTTGTCGTTGAAGCGTTTTATTTGAAATAAGTTCGTCTGAGTTAAAATTTTGTTACAAGAATGCAAATGTATTTACTCAATCATTTACTCTATCGACATGTTACAAGAATGTAAATGTATTTCTTCAATCATTTACTCTATCGACATGTTACAAGAATGTAAATGTATTTCTTCAATCATTTACTCTATCGACATGTTACAAGAATGTAAATGTATTTCTTCAATCATTTACTCTATCGACATGTTACAAGAATGTAAATGTATTTCTTCAATCATTTACTCTATCGACATGTTACAAGAATGTAAATGTATTTCCTCAATCATTTACTATATCGACATGTTACAAGAATGTAAATGTATTTCCTCAATCATTTACTATATCGACATGTTACAAGAATGTAAAATGTATTTCCTCAATCATTTACTATATCGACATGTTACAAGAATGTAAATGTATTTCCTCAATCATTTACTCTATCGACATGTTACAAGAATGTTAAATGTATTTCCTCAATCATTTACTCTATCGACATGTTACAAGAATGTAAATGTATTTCTTCAATCATTTACTCTATCGACATGTTACAAGAATGCAAATGTATTTCCTCAATCATTTACTCTATCGACATGTTACAAGAATGCAAATGTATTTCTTCAATCATTTACTCTATCGACATGTTACAAGAATGTAAATGTATTTCTTCAATCATTTACTCTATCGACATGTTACAAGAATGTAAATGTATTTCTTCAATCATTTACTCTATCGACATGTTACAAGAATGTAAATGTATTTCCTCAATCATTTACTATATCGACATGTTACAAGAATGTAAATGTATTTCTTCAATCATTTACTCTATCGACATGTTACAAGAATGTAAATGTATTTCCCTCAATCATTTACTCTATCGACATGTTACAAGAATGTAAATGTATTTCCTCAATCATTTACTATATCGACATGTTACAAGAATGTAAATGTATTTCCTCAATCATTTACTATATCGACATGTTACAAGAATGTAAATGTATTTCTTCAATCATTTACTCTATCGACATGTTACAAGAATGCAAATGTATTTCCTCAATCATTTACTCTATCGACATGTTACAAGAATGCAAATGTATTTCCTCAATCATTTACTCTATCGACATGTTACAAGAATGTAAATGTATTTCTTCAATCATTTACTCTATCGACATGTTACAAGAATGTAAATGTATTTCCCTCAATCATTTACTCTATCGACATGTTACAAGAATGTAAATGTATTTCTTCAATCATTTACTCTATCGACATCCAAATTGTAATATATTAGAGGCTTTCCCCTTTTGTATTTAACTATCGTTGTTATAATACTCACAGATAAAGAGAGAGAGAGAGAGAGAGAGAGAGAGAGAGAGAGAGAGAGAGAGAGCGCCTTTCCCCTTGTTACATTTTAGTATCTTTGTTATAATACTCACAGATAAAGGGCACACACACACACACACACACGAGGGAGAGAAGCTTTCCCCATTGTTACATTTAATTATCATTGTGTTAATACTCACGGATCAAGGAGAGAGAGAGAGAGAGAGGAGAGAGGAGAGAGAGAGAGAGAGTATGAGCCTTTCTCATTGTTACATTTTAGTATCGTTGTTATAATACAGATAAAGGGGAGGGAGAGAGAGAGAGTATTAAAGGATTTTTCATTGTTACAGTTGAGTATCGTTGTTATAATACAGATAAAGGAGAAAGAGAGAGAGAGAGAGAGAGAGAGAGAGAGAGAGAGAGAGAGAGAGAGAGATTGTTTTGAAATAAAAATTTAGCTAATATTGTTCATAAACGAAATATTTTTTATTTTTACATGGCAGATAGGCATAAACGACATATTCTAAACTTTATATATAAATGTAGTGAATGATCATAAAAAATGAATTAAA
>NC_090728.1:57734726-57737226 GCF_036898095.1 Palaemon carinicauda | reverse complement strand
ACTGCTCTGTTTTTTTGGCCTATATATATATATATATATATATATATATATATATATATATATATATATATATGCATATATATACATACATATATATATATATGCATATATATATATATATATATATATATATATATGTATATGCATAATATTCTTAGTGAAACGTGATGCAACACAATCATAGTGAAAATAAAATAAGAAATATAAGATTACGTCCTGACTAGTTTCGTGTTAATTCTTCATAGGACTGGTGTGTGTGTGTGTGTATTTGTGTGTAACAGAGAGAGAGAGAGAGAGAGAGAGAGAGAGAGGAGAGAGAGAGAGAGAGAGAGATGGACTGCTAAAGACACAAGTACTCAGTTGATAGCTGCATAGGAATTCCTATCCATTGTTGTTGAAATATTCCAGTAATCTCTGGATTCCCAGAGGAGTCGCTTATCAAAGGGGAAAAACAACAACGCCCGTGTTTCCCCAGAAATTCATCCTCTTCAATATAGAGCAGAGTTATGATATTACAGTATGCTGAAGTCGCGTTGTTGATGAATTATATGTTGCTGAATGCGTTATTGAATTTAGTTTAGGTTTAATGTCTGAGGGACAGTGATAATGCCCTAGTTTAGGACAATGCTCTTACTGACCTTTAACTATAGTTCAAGTTTAAAGCATTAAAGGGCGTTGTTGAATGTTTGAGGGACAGTGATAATGCCCTAGCTAGCAGGACAATGTCTTGACTGACTATTAACTATAGTTTAGGTTTAAAGGTTTAAAGGCTGCTCATGAATGTCTGAGGGACAGTGATAATGCCCTAGCTAGCAGGATAATGCCCTTACTGACCTTTAACTATAGTTTAGGTTTAAAGGTTTAAAGGCAGCTCATGAATGTCTGAGTGACAGTGATAGTGCCCTAGCTGGTAGGACAATGTCATGACTGACCATTAACTATAGTTTAGGTGTAAAGGTTTAAAGGCTGCTCATGAATGTCTGAGGGACAGTAATAATGCCCTAGTTAGTAGGACAATGTCATGACTGAACATTAACTATAGTTTAGGTTTAAAGCATTAAAGGCCGCTCATGAATGGCAGAGTCAAGGGACAGTGATAATGCCCTAGCTAGCAGGATAATGTCCAGACTGACCGTTAACTATAGTTTAGGTTTAAAGGTTTAAAGGCTGCTCATGAATGTCTGAGGGACAGTGATAATGCCCTAGCTAGCAGGACAATGTCCTGACTGACCATTAATTGTAGTTTAGGTTTAAAGCATTAAAGGCCGCTCATGAATGGCAGAGGCAAGGGACAGTGACAATGTTCTTGCTAGCAGTATAATGCCATAGACTTATTATTATTATTATTATTATTATTATTAAATGCTAAGCTACAACCCTAGTTGGAAAAGCAGGATGCTATAAGCCCAGGGGCCCCAACAGGGAAAATACCCCAGTAGGAAACAAGGATAAATGAAATATTTTATGAACAGTGACATTAAAATAAATATTTCCTATGTAATCTATAAAAACTTTAACAGAACAAGAGTAAGAGAAATTAGCTAGAATAGTGTGCCCGAGTGTACCCTCTAGCAAGAGAACTCTAACCCAAGACAGTGGAAGACCATGGTACAGAAGCTATGGAACTACCCAAGACTAGAGAACAATGGTTAGATTTTGGAGTGTCCATCTCCTAGAAGAGCTGCTTACCATTGCTAAAGAGTCTCTTTTACCCTTACCAAGAGGAAAGTAGCCACTGAACAATTACAGTACAGTAGTTAACCCCCTCAAGCCCCCTCTCCACCCAAGCTAGAACCAAGGAGGGCCAGGCAATAGCTTCTGATGACTGAGCAGATAGACATATACTGTGGGCTCTACTCAAAACCTTTATCATTAGCTCATAAGGATGATCAGGTTGCAGACACTACAAGAAACTATCGAACTTCAGCCGTCTCGAACCCCAGTCCGGCAGATTGCCAAGCAGAGACGTTTCCAATAGGCCACCACAACCCGTAATGTTTTAGTATATGGGTGCATGACTCACTGGCCTATTTTTCCATATTGGAGTCCTTGTGCTAATAGCATCCTGTTTTTCCAATTAGGGTTGTAGCTTAGCTTATAATAATAATAATAATAATAATAATAATAATAATAATAATAATAATAATAATGTGCCCCAGAGACGAATGCATTGAAATGCATAAAGGAAGAATGCACTTAATTGAAATAGTGCATACCAATTTGCGATGTTTTCTCCTTTTAAAATTCCTCCATGAATCCGTTCAAACCTGAGAATGCGGTTACAAATAACAGTTCTTTTCCCTTATATGAAACCTAAATTAAAAAGAAACAACATTTTTTAATTGTGAGGTTTGTAAAAGCATTGTTGCCGTGGCCGATGTGGTAATGTCCCTGACTGGTGAACGCCAGACTGGTGTTCGAGTCCTGCTCAAACTCGTTAGTTTCTTTGGTCGCTGCAATCTCACCATTGTGTGAGCTAAGGATAGGTTGTTTGGGGGAA
>NC_090728.1:57697226-57729726 GCF_036898095.1 Palaemon carinicauda | reverse complement strand
TGTTATCTCTACATTAAAGGGTCGGTTGCCTGATGCGCCCTCTCCAGTGCCTTCTATCAAAAGCATCCTCTTCCATCAAACCTCTCCTCTTCATATCATCCTTCACCTTTTCTCGCTCCATATCATCCTTTTCCTACATTAAGGGGTCGGTTGCCTGTAGCGCCCTCGCCAATCCCTTCCATCAAAGGCATCCTCTTCCGCTAAACCTTGTCTCTCCATATCATCCTTCACCTTTTCTCTCTCCATATCATCCTTTTCTTACATTAGGGTCAGTTGCCTGAAGCGCCCTCTCCAATGCCTTCTATCAAAGGCTCCCTCTTCCACCAAACCTCTTTTCTCCATATCATCCTTCACCTTTTCTCGCTCCATATCATCCTTCTCCTACATTAAGGGGTCGGTTGCTGGATCCGCTCTCTCCAATATTATCAAACGCCTACTATTCCATTAAACCATTTCTCTCCATATCATCCCTCACCTTTTCTCGCTCCATATCATCCTTTTCCTACATTAAGGGGTCGGTTGTCGGATGCGTTCTCTCCAATCCCTTCTATCAGAGGCTTCCTCTTCCACTACACCTCTTCTCTCCATATCATCCTTCACCTTATCTCGTCATCTAATTCTCTGCCTACCTCTCGATCCTCTCCCTCTAACAGGTTCCTCCCAAGCCCTCCTCAACCCCTCCCCCTCCCCACTATCCATCTTCTTGTATATCCATAAACCAGGCCACACTTCCAGAATTGTATATCCATAAACCAGGCCACACTTCCAGAATTAAAACTTCGATCAAATTCCAGTGATAATTCCTTCAATACCAGCGGAGTTACCAAGTTTTTCAAACAGCGTCCATCCCGTGCTTCAACTTTTCCCTCTTCCAAAATTGCGAATAGGAAAATTCCATTACGATTTAGCGACTTTTATTAATTTTATTAAATTTGACATTGATTTTTTCCAGTTTATTTTATTTGATTTAATCGTTTTCCTTTCTTTGGAAGATTATTTGATTATGATTATAAGCGATGTCTCCTTTAATTGTTTCTTTGATTTTGATGTTTTTATTGTTTCTTTATCCTCTAGGTTCCTTATTAGACGAAGCTGTCGACCGTGGTACCATAAGCCCTCGTAAGAGGCTTTACCTGTCTAATAGTGTCTAATAGTTTCACAATTTTCCAAGAATTTGATGGAAATCTACTTTTAGAGCTTTGGTAGTCCTGGAAACGTCCCTGTCTCGCTATCGATTAGACTGGTGTTCGAGACACACTCAAGCTGGATAGTTCTTTGAAGTGTGTGCAACCTCACCATCCTTGTGAGCTAAGGATGGGGTGTATGGGGGAGCTTATAGGCCTGCCTTCTGAATCGTCTTACTATTGCCTGGCTCTCCCTGGCCCTAGCGTGGGTTGAGAGGGGCTTGGCCGTTGTTCTTATGTATATATTGTCAGTCTCTAGGAAGGGCAGTGTCACTGTCCCTTGCCTCTGCCATTCATGAGCGGCTTTTAAACTTTGAATAGTTTCTCAATTTTCTAAGATTATATTTATGACGATCTACTTTCTTAAGTAATGAAAATATGGCTGAAAATTGGTGTTGAGATGTTTTTACTGTAAAAGATGTATTCTAATCAGATTAATTTCAGTAAAATCAGAAAGTATGGTTACAATATTGTAAAGTAATATGTATTTATATAAACTCTTACTAGATATTAATTCTCTTTTACACAGTGTCAGGTGTCAATCTGCCACGCAAGACCATTGAATTCAGAAAAAGTAGGATTTTACACATTAATGTCTTTTTGATGAATATATGCTTCTTCTTTGCCCCAGTCGAGATTTCATTAATAATTCTATGAATAATTCGTATACCATAGCCACTTCCTGAATTAATAGCCTTATCAGCTTCATCTGCTTTATTGTCTAAATATTCTCTCCTTTTATGATATATATATATATATATATATATATATATATATATATATATATATATATATATATATTTTATATATCCGTATCATTCTTGGACTTTTACAAAAGGCTTCAAAGTTTTTTCATAAATCTCTGTTCTTATTCCTCGTTTATACTTCGTGGAGAATTTTGAAGATAATATATATATATATATATATATATATATATATATATATATATATATATATATATATACAGTATATATATATATATATATATATATATATATATATATATATATATATATATATATATTATATTATATCCGTATCATTCTTGGACTTTTACAAAAGACTTCAAAGTTATTTTCACGAATCTCCGATTTCTTTCCTTCCTTATAATATTCCGAAAGGAAATTTTGAAAAAAAAAAAAAAAAAAAAACTTTTACATCAGTTTCCCTTTACATTTTCGCAACCTTTGGAAGGAAAATAAGACCTATTTTCTCTGCACTCACAAGGTTTTGCCTCACGAAAGGTTTCCCCGTAATGGCGTAATATTTTCGAATATAAACAGGTTTTTCCAGTCTTAAAGTCTCATTGAATTTCAGGGGCAGTTTATGGTAATGATGGAATTCTTTTCTCAGCAATTGTACTTTTCGTTATCGATTTATGAAAAGTAAAAGACTCGTTCTTATCTGAAGCAGATTATGCATTTTTATGGAATACGATGACGTCACTGATGCACCAGGATTCAATCAAAAATATATATATATATATATATATATATATATATATATATATATATATTATGTATGTATATATATATGTATATATATATGTATATGTATACATATATATATATATATATATATATATATATATGTATATATGTATGTATATATATATATATATATATATTACACATACAGTATTTATATATGTGTGTGTACTCAAGTGCCATATATAAATGAGAACATGGTGAGGGGTAGATGAAGATGGTTTGGGCATGCTCCTCCCACTCCTCGAGAGAGATTAGTTCACCATACATTAACTAGGCTCCACCTTTTACGAAAAGAGTTGGAAGACCCAGACCCACATAGCTTAGGACTATGAAGCGCGAAGTATTTGATGGATGGAGAAGTATTGATTTAAAAGCTCAAGATAGAGATGATTGGCGATATCTAATCGAGGCCCTTTGTGTTAATAGGCGTAAGAGGAGATGATGATAAAATGATCCTTATCTGTTAAGAAGTTGATAGGAATATGTTGAGAGGAGTATTTCAATAGCTGTTGGGACAGGTTATTATTATTATTATTATTATTATTATTATTATTATTACTAGTCAAGCTCAACCTTAGTTTGAAAATCAAATGCTATAAAGCCCAAGGGTTCCAACAGGCAAAAATAGCCCAGTGAGGAAAGGAAACAAGTAAATAAACAATGTATGAAGTAAAGAAAATTAAAATAAAATATTTTAAAAAACCCTAACAACATTCAAACAAATAATTCATATATAACTTTAAAAAGAGAATAAATTGATGAATTACATTCTTATTATTCATTTAACCTTATTCAATCTCTATTTGTAAGAAGCTGAAACACGAATCTAACATGGCAGACAATATCTGGTCTCTTCTGGAGATGTTTTATACAGTTTTAGTGCCAATTGGCAGTCTTCCACACACCAAGACCCGTCCTCCCATGAGTATTTTTAAACCTCAGTCAACAACCTTTCAAAATAACCCTAAAAAAATTACATGAAAAGTTGTAATAATCAAAGATTGAGAACATAATCAACCCATATCAGAGATAATAAATAGACTTCTCCCATGATATCTAAATCCCCTGTTTCTTAAAACTGCTGACAGGGTAAAAAGATTTTTATGATTTGCTTAAAAAAAAAAAAAAAAAAAAAAAAAAAGTTTCTCGACCTTTTTGGCATTCAGTCAACTTTCTTGTGATTATAGAGTTTTCCTATAGGTTTGTGTTGATGGTGTAACAAAGCCTTTGGTATATGTATAATTTATATGTGAAACTTGTCAAACACGATGAGTAACTCTTTCTCAAATCACCAATTCTTATCTTTTTTGTTTTAGCTTTCAGATTCAAATAAGATAGGGGATATATAGACCCATAATTAATAATTAGTAATTAGTGATTATTAATGCCTTCTTGGCATTCATTCAAATTTTCTCTTCCGATAAGTAATATTTTCGTTTATTTTTTCCTATCCACGATGTTCTAATTTTATGACTCCCGTCAACGAAGTTGGAAGGAGGTTATATTTTCGCCGGTGTTTGTATGTTTTTTAACAGCTTCCTGACCACAATTTTAATCATAGAGTAATGAAACTTGCTGGCATTTTAAACTGTTATGTAAAAAGCTTGAACTGATTAAATTATGGAAGGTCAAGGTCAAAGGTCAAGCAAAATGTCCAATTCACGTAATCAGCCATAAGTATGGACATCGTTGTCACAGAGACTTCAAACTTGGTTCATATTTGAATGTATGAAAATCCACGCCAATTAATATATGTTGAGGTCAAAGGTCAAGTTCGAGAAATAAGCTGCCGCGGCGAAGGTCTGCACTCTTACTGAGTGTCCCTCTAGTTAATCATTCATTTTTCCCCCTCGCGTCGTAAGTAACCAATTAATTCGTAAGGTTTGTTATGATACAATTTTTAGCATGTAAGATGTAATGCATTATCTTCTTTCAGTACTTGAACATGAGAGTATGTGCTTATTATGCAAGCATTGTTTTATATATCTGGAAGATATGAAAATTATAATTGCTCTTATTAGATTTGCATGTACGGGAGAAAATGGCAAGGAGATTTTAGAAATATTTGTTTTTAACTGAATCTGGTAACTTTATGTTTGAAGTACTATTGCCAACTTGGTGAGCCTGCCATTTTCTCTCGGAAAAGGCACCGCATTGTTTACATTTATTTCTGTAATCATTCTGCATTTTGAGGAATACACTGCAAGTGCCGTTGATTACCTTTTTATGGATTGAGCCACTCTGTTACCTTTTATTTTTATCAAGATTGCTTGATTTATTTTACCTTTTTCTGCAACACAGGACTAAAAAAGGGGGCAAAACAAAAAATCCTCTCCACTCTAAGCCGCAGCTGTTGTCGCCAATGGAGGGTGATCGGAAGACAATCGCCAAGCACTGCCTTCTTCCTTCCCTCTCCCGCAGGGGGCTATCTTCGCCAAGTGGGGAGCAGTGCCCCCCTTCTCCTATATACAGCTCCATTGCGCTCGCTGCTCAGGGGAGTTAGTGTCGTGTTTCTAACACATAGATGTCTTCCTTAGACTGCAGCCATGGCCACCCATTCGCCCAGTTTACTTATTCGCTCACTAGATGGCACTGTGTGTCTCTTTAGTTACATTTTTTCATTGATTTTCTATAAAATGTCAGAATGACTGACGCCAAATATGTCAGACTGGGTTAATGGGTGCAAGGGAACGTAGTTCACATCGAGAGAATGTTTTGGTTTCGATGGTTAGGAATGTTTCAACATTCGTAAGCCCTTTTAATAAAGACGCATGGTAATGAAATAAAGATTTTTTCAAAAGATGATTGAAGGTATTTTTTCATGAATTTTAAGTATTCACGGATCCAGTAGTTATTTTCATTTATATTAAATACAAATTATTGAATTCTACTGATTAAGAATAATCAACATTTCTCAAATTCTAAGTTCAGAATTATTAGTTATATTCATTTATATTTAATACAAATTATTGAATTTTGCTGATTAAGAAAAGTCAGCATTTCTCAAATTCTAAGTTCAGAATTATTAGTTATATTCATTTATATTTAATACAAATTATTGAATTCTACTGATTAAGAATAATCAGCATTGCTCAAATTCTAAGTTCAGAATTATTAGTTATATTCATTTATATTTAATACAAATTATTGAATTTTGCTGATTAAGAAAAGTCAGCATTTCTCAAATTCTAAGTTCAGAATTATTAGTTATATTCATTTATATTTAATACAAATTATTAAATTCTGCTGATTAAGAATAATCAACATTTCTCAAATTCTAAGTTCAGAATTATTAGATATATTCATTTATATTTAATACAAATTATTGAATTTTGCTGATTAAGAAAAGTCAGCATTTCTCAAATTCTAAGTTCAGAATTATTAGTTATATTCATTTATATTTAATACAAATTATTGAATTCTACTGATTAAGAATAATCAGCATTGCTCAAATTCTAAGTTCAGAATTATTAGTTATATTCATTTATATTTAATACAAATTATTGAATTTTGCTGATTAAGAAAAGTCAGCATTTCTCAAATTCTAAGTTCAGAATTATTAGTTATATTCATTTATATTTAATACAAATTATTAAATTCTGCTGATTAAGAATAATCAACATTTCTCAAATTCTAAGTTCAGAATTATTAGATATATTCATTTATATTTAATACAAATTATTGAATTCCGCTGATTAAGAAAAATCCGCATTTCTCAAAAGTTCTACGTTCAGAATTATTAGTTATATTCATTTATATTTAATACAAATTATTGAATTCCGCTGATTAAGAAAAATCCGCATTTCTCAAATTCTAAGTTCAGAATTATTAGTTATATTCATTTATATTTAATACAAATTATTGAATTCCGCTGATTAAGAATAAGAGATTAAGAATAATCAGCATTGCTCAAATTCTAAGTTCAGAATTATGAATTAATTAAACTATTTAGAAATAAAAAATTAATTTCAAAATTTTTTCGTAAAAATTATTAATCTTACAGATCAAATTAATTGCGTTATTTTATTATATATTAATTCATTAATAATTGAACATACAAATCAAAATTTCTGATGAAGATAATTGGAGGAATATAATTGGAAAGAGCAGATCTACGTATATATGTACTGTTTTTCGTTCCCATAGCAAGATTAATTAAATTATGATTACTGCATTTATTTTCAGTGGAAAATTCAAAATTAGTAATAAGGATCTCTGTAGTCTTCAAAATTAATTATTGCGAAATCAATAACAAGATGAAATCTCTAAATCTTAGAGCATGAATTTTTAGAACTATTTTATATGATTTCTTTGAGAAGGAAAAAAAATGTATTTGATTTCTTTGAGAGGAAAAAATTAATATTTCTTGGAGGAAAAAAATTATTTCATTGAGACGAAAAAAATACATAATGATTTCTTTGAGAGAAAAAAAAATTATTTGATTTCTCTGAGGGAAAGAAATATATAATGATTTCTTTGAAAGGAGAAAAAAATAATAATTCTTAGAGGCGAAAAATTGATTTCTTTGAGAAGAATGAATATATAATGATTTCTGAGAGAAAAAAAAACATAATGATTTCTTTGAGAGGAAAAAACATATATAATGATTTCTTTGAGAGGAAAAAACATATACATACATAATTATTTCTTTGAGAGGAAAAAAAATTACAATATGATTTCTTTGAGAAGAAATTTTTTTATTTTATTTCTTTGAAAAGAAAAATTGATTTTAGGATTTCTTTGAGAGAAAAAAGAATTTGTAACTGACTTCTCACCGTCAGAGCTGCTGGTCACATCTCTGTTGTGTGTAAATAGATTGTAAATGTTGTCGTAGATTGAAGTTTGCCATGTGTCAACAACAATAATAAACATTAAAAAAAAAAATCTGTAGTTATTTTTTTTTTTTTTTTTTTTTTTTTTTTTTTTTTTTAATAGTGCTGTTTACTGCCGGTCTAAGCGCATCTTTACATAACACAGACTCATACTATATTATTGGCTTTGCTATTACGTTTTCACAATGCTTATAATCCCTTTGCTTTAAATCAGGTAAGTGTTTAATAAATGTGTGGTCCTATATTTTATCATAGACGCATAGTAATAAAAAAGATATTTTTGATGACTTACACGTCATTAGTGCATTTTCCATTTAATAATTAGTTTCCAGAAGGTTTTATATTTTATCTTGAAGTTTGAAAATAAATTTTTACTATTCCATAACTTTTCATAGTCCCAGCTATTTTTCCTAGAGATAAACTACTAAAGCTTCATTTTGCTCAAATATAAATACAACATAGATCATATTTGATACAAATCTTAATTTTTATAGAAATCTTGTATAGAAAACAAACAAATTAAGGTTTGGGGCGGGTTTAATCAATGAAGTTTCTGCTTTGCGCAGGAAGATGTCAAAATTGCGCAGCTAGCATAGCGAGGCGCCTTTACTGAAGGAAAGCGCAAGAGAGCCAAAAGCGGTGAGTACATATTAATGAGATGCAAAAAGATATATGCATGATAAAAAATCCTTTTTCAAAAGAGTGCTTTTTTATATATTTTTTTTCTTTTAATTTTTAGTATCTTTAATATATATATATATATATATATATATATATATATATATATGTATATATATATATATATATATATATATATGTATAATGTATATATATACATACTGTATGCATATAATTGTATAACTATGGTATGCATATATATATATATATATATGGATATATATATATATATATATATATATATATATATATATATATATATATATATGTGTGTGTGTGTGTGTGTGTGTGTGTGTGTGTGTGTGTGCATGTCTATGCACATACAGTATATAGCATGTGTTTATGCGTGTATGTTTTTTTATAGAATGGTCCCTTTTATTCCTCAACAAATGATCTATACGTATTCGAGTGTGTATAAAGATTTTATATATGTGTGAATGTACTTATGTATACATATCCTGTATATGTGATTTTGTGTATATACATGTGCGTGCGTATGTTTGTGCGTGTCATTATAAACACTACAAAATGAATCTAACTATATATTTTCCAATGCCCTATATCAAACATATCCATCAACCATACAGTAGAATTGCACAAGGAGAAATGGTATTTTAATTAGTGGATAATATAAAGTTGTATAAATATTTATGCGTATATATATATATATATATATATATATATATATATATATATATTATATATATAAGTATTTATATATATAATGTATATATATAAATATATACAGTATATGTACATATAAATATTTATATATATGTATATATATATATATATATATATATATATATATATATATATGTATATACATATTTGTATATATGCATATGTATGTAAATATATAATATATTTATATATATATACATATATATATATATATATATATATATATATATATATATTTATATATATATATGTATATATATGTATGTATATATATACATATATATTTATATATATAAATGCATATAAATGAAATAATAAGGTACAAATAAAAACATTTTCATATGACAAACGACTAAAAGGTTAACTCGACGTTTTGAATCCATTCTCTCTCTCTCTCCTCTCTCTCTCTCTCTCTCTCTCTCTCTCTCTCTCTCTCTCTCTCTCTCTCTCTCTCTCTCTCTCTCTCTCTCTCTCTCTCTCTCTCTCATATCAGTGTATTTTTTGTGGACCAGACAAACGAACGAATTCGACTTTCCTCGGGGGGAAATGGGAGCCATGTTTAATATCCGTGACTTTCAAATGTCAAGAGGAGTCGGTCGACGAAAATTTTATAGCTGTCCGTTTCTGTCTGTCTCTTTTTGTAATTTCTTTAGGAAAATATACATATATACATAAATGTGGACTAAATATATACATATACACACACTCACACACATACACACACATATATATACATATATATACATATATATATATATATATATATATATATATATTTATATATGTATATATATATATATATATATATATATATATATATATATATATATATATATATATATATATGTATATATATATGTATATCAATACATACATACATACATACACGATGATATGTTCTTCAGTTTTATAGCAAGTATACCTATTGCTCATCGTAACATGAAATATTATAATGATAATAATAATAACAACAACAACAGCAACAACAATAATAATGATAATGGTTAATTGTGACGATAATGACGCGGATTATCATAATATTTACAAGAAAATTTGGAATAAGGATATTTATAATATTCATATTTTTTTTATTACTAATCAAGATAAACACACTAAAATAAAGACGTCAGTAATGATGTTATTAACAACATTAATGTGAGCATTGATATCAGCGATAATGATTTGGACTCTAAATGATAATATTCCATAAACATATTTTTTTTGGATTCGGACAACAATTAAGACCTTCAGGCTATAAATCTTGCTGTTCCGAGTTCAATTATATATACAATAGATTTATCAGTATATTCAATTTGAAGTGATACATTGACAAATTAAAATAAATATTCCATATATGCTTGAAATTGAGACAGTGAAAAAAATAGCTTAATTTCGTTGTCAAAAATAGTTCTAATATAATTTTCATATAGTCAAAACTGAACATTTTCCTTGGAGGTTTAAAGGCCGCTCATAAATGGCAAGGGACAAGGACATTACCCTATCGAGCAGGACAATGCCCTAAAGAATGACCATACATACATATGATTAGTACCCAAACCCCCTCTCCACCCAAGCTATAGTCAAGGAGGGCCAGGCAATGGGTGCTGGTGACTCAGTAGATAGACCCATAGGCTCCCCTAAACCCCCTATTCTTAGCTCACAGGGAGGTTGCAGCGACCAAAGAATCTAACGAGTTTAGAGCGGGACTCGAACCCCCAGACTGGCGTTCACCAGTCAGTGACGTTACCACATCGGCCACCACAAGAATATATTTGTAAATATTTAGGATGAAACATCAAATTAAAACTTTAATGTGTTTTGTGTAGTTAATCAGTAGCCAGAGAAGCACAGAGTCTAATTTATAAACACATTCCGCTCCGAGGTTTTCTTATTCTTTATGTATCTGTAACTTTCATTTTTGTGTACAAAATTTTTCTTTTTCATTTAAAAACTTTATGCAACTCTTCATGAATAATCATTTGAAGATACTGCGATCCTTTGATTTAATTTCAATTATTTACTATCGACTTTCAAATTGTAACGTATTGTAGGTTTTCCCATAGTTACATTAATGTATTATTGTTGTAATAATAATAATAATAATTATTATTGTTATTATTATTATTATTATTATTATTATTAATTATTATTATTAATATTATTATTATTACTTTCTAAGTTACAGCCGTAGTTGGAAAAGCAGGAGAGAGAGAGAGAGAGAGAGAGAGAGAGAGAGAGAGAGAGATTCTGTTTAAAAAATTTCAGTTGATATTGTCCATAAATACTATTACTTTTACATGACATATATATCATTATTTAACGATACTCTTTGTCTCTTGTTTTCATATTATTATTATTGTTATTATTATTATCATTATTATTATTATTGTTGTTGTTATTATTATTACTGCTAAGTAAGCGACAACCCTAGTTGGAAAAGCAAGATGCTATAATCCCAAGGGCTCCAACAGAAAAAAATAGCCCAGTGAGGAAAGCAAATAAGGAAATGAATAAACGATATAAGAAAATGAAATATTTAAAAAAAATTAACAACATCAAAACATTTATTTCATATATGAATTATAAAAAGGCTTAAGTCACCCTGTTCAACATTAAAACATTTGTTATAAGTTTGAACTTTTGAAGTTCTTTTGATTCAACTACTTATAACTCATAATCATTTACAAAAGATTTATGAAAAGAAATATAGTTCTTTATATTTATCCCTTTATCTTTGTTTTGGGCATACATTAATATTGAATATCGTTTTAACATTTCCCTAGACATGGAGAATTAAAGTATTGCTAGTAATCTAGGGCTACGCTTTTGTCATTCAGAAGTTTTATTGAATAACTCATAAATCTCACTTTCATATGAGCCAGCTTATAAAAAAAATTGTGTGTGTGTGTGTGCACACTTTGAGGTAGAGGCCACGCTCCGTTTACCATTAAGGGCCTCCCTATATAAGTTTACCATTTAATACATTGCCTAGCCAAAATGATTGAATTTCAGAGTGGAAAAAATAAAGAATTTTTTTTTTTTTTTTTTTTTTTTTTTTTTTATTAAGGGCCTCCCTATAAAGTTTACCATTCAATACATGGTCTAGCCAAAATTATTGAACTTCGGCGTGAATTTTTTTTTTTTTTTTTTTTTTTTTTTTTTTTTTTTTTTTTTTAAGCAGACGCTTGGCGACATATTATGCCATTTCCTGCATTAAAGACTCGAGACGGTCTTATGCATCCTTAGGAGCTACATTCGATGTGTGTGCGGCGTCGCTGAAGCGAGACCGTGGCTATGACATGCAACATTTTATTGACGTAGAGCATGTTGCAGCCGTCTCAACTTGGGTGTGGCTGGAAACCGAATGTTTAGCGTTGGGAATTTGGGTATTCGTCAGTAATTCCGTTACTACTCGGTGGCCTGCTTCCTTTGTTTATTCACTTGTCACGTTGTTTGTGTCTGGAGTATATTTGTTTGTCGTTGAAACGTTTTATTTGAAATAAGTTCGTCTGAGTTAAATTTCATTAAAAGAATGTAAATATATTTTCTCAATCATTTACTATATCGGCATCCAAATTGTAGTTTATTAGAGGCTTTTCCATTTTTTGCCTTTAAGTATCTTTGTTTTAATACAGATAAAGGAGAGAGAGAGAGAGAGAGAGAGAGAGAGAGAGAGCATTTCCCCTTGTTACATTTTAGTATCTTTGTTATAATACTCACTGATAAAGGGGACACACACACACACAGAGAGAGAGAGAGAGAGAGAGAGAGAGAGAGAGAGAGAGAGAGAGAGAGAGAGAGAGAGAGAGAGAGAGAGCCTTTCCCCTTGTTACATTTTAGTATCTTTGTTATAATACTCACAGATAAAGGGGACACACACACACACACACGAGGGAGAGAAGCTTTCCCCATTGTTACATTTAATTATCATTGTGTTAATACTCACGGATAAAGGAGAGAGAGAGAGAGAGAGAGAGAGAGAGAGAGCCTTTCTCATTGTTACATTTTAGTATCATTGTTATAATACAGATAAAGGGGAGGGAGAGAGAGAGAGTATTAAAGGATTTTTCATTGTTACATTTGAGTATCGTTGTTATAATACAGATAAAGGAGAGAGAGAGAGAGAGAGAGAGAGAGAGAGAGAGAGAGAGAGATATTTTGTTTTGAAATAAAAATTCAGTTAATATTGTACATAAACGAAATATTTTTATTTTTACATGGCAGGTAGGCATGAACGACATATTCTAAACTTTAATATAAATGTAGTAAGTGATCATAAAAAATGAATCAATCTTTGGCTAAAATTACCAGAACACAGCTCTGCCGACAATGCTTCGGGAAAACCTTTTTTTGAGCTTGGAAGTTAGTAACATTTAGGTGCTTTTATCTTTAATTTACTTCTATAGAAAACTTTCTTATGCTAATATTATATATTGACGCCATGATGAATTGTTCTTATAAAGAGACTTTTTTTTTTTTTTTTTTTTTACTTCAATTCTAAGTTCTAGCATTCATATGTGTTCTTTAGATTATGAATGGGGATACCTTAACGTGGTGAAAGGATTTTATTTTCACCAGGATAAGCAAAGCTATACTAGTCAGGACCACCTGTACTAGGTTGGTTTGTTGTGAGCGATCATTTAATTCTAAGTTCTAGCATTTATACGTGATCTTATATGATGAATGGGGACACCTTAACGTGGGTTTTCGTTTCACCAGGATAAGCAAAGCTATACTAGTCAGGACCACCTGTACTAGGTTGGTTTGCTGTGAGCGATCAGACGAAAATATCCCCCATCACCAATCCGCAGTGGCCAGTGTTGTGATTGAAATAGCCAACCCCTGACATGACAAAGGACATGTCTGAAGCTTTTGTCCAGCAGTGCACTGGAGATGACTACAATTGTTGTTACACACACACACACACACACACATATATATATATATATATACTATATATATATGTATATATATATATATATATATAACAATTGTAGCCATCTCTAGTCCACTGCTGTGTGTGTAGTAGTAGTAGTAGTAGTAGTAGTAGTAGTAGTAGTAGTAGTAGTAGCAGTAGTAGTATTAATATGTAGTATTTATGCAATTGTTAACAGTAGCCTTTCTAGCTTTTTTATATGTGTATGCTTTTCCGTCTGTACGTTATAGGATTTAGAAATGACTGAGATTTTGTTATAATATGATAACCGTAATGAGTTTTCGATGCTTATAGTTTCTTTCCCTCTACTGCCAAGCTTTGGAATGCTTTTACTTCTTGTTCCCAAGTGAGAAAATCCCACTTTTCTTTGATTATTCGACCTCTTTTTCTACCCTTCTTTTACTGTTATGTTCAGATCTATATTGGGTAATATAAGATTGTTTTTTTTTTTTCGTCCTCCTTTTTATCGAAAAAGTATTTTTTTCCGTCTTCCTTTTTATCGAAAAAAGTACCTGGAAAAAGGTTTCGTTACCATTACATAAGATTACAGAAGCTTGTTTTGCTTGGGTAGTGTAGCAGATTTCATAAGAAATATAAAATCCTGAAGAGTATGAAGTAATTTTAAGTATAGGTTAAATTTTGTTATGTTAAAATGTCTCACACGAACTATTTAGTGCATATGGAAAGATTGAAATGCAATTTACCTACACAGTATAGTAACCTTTTCTTCCTTTCTGCTGCCAAGCTCTGGAATCCTTCCGATTTTTAATCCTTTTCATACTTTGTAGTTAACCTCACCTCCACCCCCCTCAATCCTTCTTCATATTTCTTGACGTAATTTTTTGTAGTTAATGGAAAAGAAAAGCTAATGGTCTCAATCCTCTAATCTTTTATTATTATTATTATTATTATTATTATTATTATTATTATTATTATTATTATTATTACTTGGAAATCTACAACCCTAGTTGGAAAAGCAGGATACTATAAGCCCAGGGGCCCCAACAGGGAAAATAGCCCAGTGAGGAAAGGAAACATAGCTACGTATCTTACAGTTTAAATGTAAAGTTAAACGAGAAAGATTCTATTTATAAAGAATTTCCGCATGAAATATAATGAATGAGAAAAATAACCAGTTAAGGGAAAATCTTGTCGGTCTGCTAAGAAAAAAATAAATGCATTTGCATCAAGTATCAACTTCTTAATCTCCAAAGAGGCACCATTATTTAATGAAAATCAGTTTGAAGATTTAAAGGTTGCTCATGAATAGCAGAGCTAAGGGACAGTGACATTTCCCTAGAGACTGACCATATATTCATATGATCAGCGCCCTAGCCCCCCTCTTCACCCAAGCTAGGAGTAAGGAGGGCCAGGCAATGGCAGGTGTTGACTCAGCAGATAGATGTAAAGACTCCCCTAACCGCCCCATCCTTAGCTCACAAGGGTGTTGAGATTGCAGAGACCATAGAAACTAACGAGTTGAGCAGGATTCAGACCCCAGGCAGTGACGCTACCACCCGGCCACCAATTAGCTGAAGACCAAACAGGGATTCGAACTTAGGTCTGCGAGGGTAGCATAATTATAGACGATGAAGCTGTACATGTCAGTTATTATTCATTGATAAATATTTAAAGGTGCAATACGGTAAATTTAGAGATTTTGTCTTTTCTAGTGGTCTGAAATTTTTCAGTACCCTATCGAGAAGTAAGTGAAATGTGTGGGGGTTATCCGTAGACTTTAATACTTTTTTTTTATGACACAATTCATGTTTTATATTTTATGTTTACTTGACTTCGGCCCTCATAGAATATAGCGGAAGTTGTCTATCATTATCTTTAGGAATCTACAAATAATTTAAATTAATTTTTATTTAGCAAAATTTATTATATACCCATTATTATGTACGTTTTATTTTTCATAGGTATACATAACTACCTCTATAAATTGACTTTTCGTTTGCATTAAAATGATAAAAATATTTATGGTAAATAATCCATATAAAATATGAAATTGATGAATTAGACTAAACAAAAAAGAGAGAAAATAAAATAGAATTTCAACACTATATCCTTTATATTTCCTATTCTTATCAAATAACATCCTATTCAGATTCAAAAGAACAGTAGAGACATTCTTTTGCATGAGGCTCAAGTTAATCTCTCTCTCTCTCTCTCTCTCTCTCTCTCTCTCTCAGGCTACCTAAATTTTATGCTTTGGTTAGAAACAACCCTTGTTTAGCCTTGAATATCTCTCTCTCTCTCTCTCTCTCTCTCCTCTCTCTCTCAGGCTACTAAATTATATGCTTTGGTTGAAAGCAACCCTTGTATAGGCTTGAATATTTCAATCTCCTCTCTCTCTCTCTCTCTCTCTCTCTCTCTCTCTCAGGCTACCTATATTTTATGCTTTGGTTAGAAACAACCCTTGTTTAGCTTTGAATATTTCTCTCTCTCTCTCTCTCTCTCTCTCTCTCTCTCTCTCAGGTTATCTAAATTTTATGCTTTAGTTAAAAGCAACCCTTCTACTTTGTTTTACCGTAAAAATTTTTCCCTCGTAAGAGAAAAGGGAGAAGGTTTAATGTGGAGAAAAATACATACACGCACACATACTTATATATGTATATATATATATATATATATATAAAAATATATATATATATATATATATATATATATTCATATTTATATTTATATATATACATATATATGTACGTATGTATATTTGAGTTTGTCAGTATATATAATATATATATATAATATATATATATATATATATATATATACACATATGTATGTTGTGTGTGTGTGTATTTAAGTTTGTGCATATTTGTCTGTACACGTGTACATTTCGCACAAGCATAAAGAAGAACTATTGGTATGTCTATGGGTCTAAGGAACAGCAGCAGTTCTGATAACAGAGAACGGTGTTATAGAAGCCCAGACTGAGGCCACACCGCACTGGACTATAGATGGCATATTGATCCGCTCATTCACGACCGGAAACTATTTGTTTCTTTTTCCCTTTATTTACGTAGTTGTTTTTAGGGCTTTTTATTATTTCATATTAGAAGGATTTTAATATTTACTCCTAAATTGGCTTGGTAAAGGCGATAGAATTATGTCATAACTGGCGACTCTGCAACCGGACAGGATACTGCGGCATTTGTATTGACTTGCGCTGTAGCGATCTCGAGTTCTGTCATACATTCGTGATTTTTTTTTTGTTCTAGTTTAGTTCTGTAGAGTCTGTTACGGCCTCTTTAATAGAACAATTTTATAAATCCCTTGTTTTATAAATGTTATAATGTTATGATATATAACAACAAAACAACAAAACTGTGTGGATTGTTTTTATTTTCTCTTTACCGGACCTTGCAGCGCAAGCCCCACCCCTTCCGCGCCTGTGCTAGACGGCAGCGCCATCTTAAGCCAGTCAGTTATGACTAGAGTGTCAGCCAAAGAGTTTTTGATAATGCGTTGCTTGAAGCGTTTGCCATTGTGACTTGTGTTAAACGGAATCTTTGTGTAAATACAGAGGCGACTGCCATATTCCCCCCTTTGCTGTAGGATGAGAAGAGTCCCTTGAAACGCAAACATGAATCGAAAAGCAGGACAAAGGCCCTCACACCACGGCCGACAGTATTTTTCGCCAGCAGTGTGATTGCTCGTGACTGGTATTTATCATGATGCACAGTTAATAGGCGAGACTGTATACAAACTACCTTCGTTCTCAATACTGTAAAAACCGTGTTGTGTTCGCATGTGGTTAGTTTTGCAAATAGACCAAAATGCCCGCCGAAAAGCACATTTGCTTAGGAATCTGCATTTGCCAAATGACAGCGATCCTTTCGGGGGTCTCCTTGCTCTACCTGGCTGTCATCGTGGTCATCCCTGCCAAAAATGAGCTCTCCCTCAACTTCAACAGAACCCCATCATGTGCACGACCATCACGGCGAGGGACATCCTCGCCGAGGGGAAGAAGGCCACTTGCAACTGGACGACATGCAGCGAGTGGTGCCTCTCCAAGGGCTCCGGCTCTTGCATGCAAATCGTGGTCATGGCCAGGCACAACGGGTCGAGGGTCAATTTCAAAGACTGCGTGGATATCAACGACCATAACTGTTCCGCTCTCGATGTGAATATTACCCGTCCCTATAACTGTAAGAAGGGTGAATGCAAGGACCTGACGGGGGTGTTCGACTGTAAAAAACCCGGTGATAACCCTTGTTCGAACATCTCCCCGGCCTTCGACTGCCAGAGCCAGGAGCTGGACAGGAACTCCACGATTTGCACGGAAGAGGGCTGTATGAATCGCTTGGATGGAGTCGTGACCTGCAGCAAAGGCAAGTGTCAGAAGTTACTCGACATGAAGAAGTATTACTTGGATTGTAAACGGAAGTGTACGTCGCTGCAGTTAAGAGAGACTAACGTGATAATATTCAGTACTGAAAGACTAGTGACAGCCGCGTGTACGTCTATGGAATCCCCGGATAACAACAGTATTTCGGAAGTCAACGAGAGGCAGGAATGGAGGGACAAGAAGAGGAGCCTCTTCATCTTCTGCACCTACGTCAGGAGGCAAAACGGCGCCACCACTTACGACCTCATCACCAAAGACTGCTTCAACGCCACCATGACGAACAGCTCCACCTACGACTCCATGACCGAATACATAGCCCTCAAGAACCTCCACTTGTCCCTCGCCAACGACACCGAGGAATGGATCATCCCGCCGGAGAAAGAATTGAGTATATTCAACAACACCCAGCTACGGATCAACCCGGACGGATGCGTCAACACCTTACGCAAGGAATGCAAGGCCTTCTTCGACACGCACGCCCACGACGGCTACGACGGGATGACCCCGGACAGATTCCCTTGCTACTTCACGGACCAGATGAACGAATACGTCATCGGGAAATTCAACCCTTCCCTGACGCACCTCATGATGCTGATAGCATCCATCTTGCCCGGGTGCCTCTTCGTGTTCGCTTGCACCTGCCTCTTCATTTGCTCGAAATCGGTAGGAGTGGACGACGAAGGGCACCTGAAACTGATCCTAATGCAGGGGTCAGGCGGAGGAGGTAACGCTAGCGAGCTGTGAGGCCGCCCTCCCCTCCCCCTCTCCCATTGTGTCTCTGGCTCTTCAGTAGGTGTAGTAGCCCCTACGTGTAATTGTTCCTTACCCTCCTTCTCATCCTGCACCACTACTTCACTACTGTACAATTCTGTACTTCTACTATTACTTCTATTACTGTTTTTTTTTGTGATACACAACTCACTGTACAACTTCTCACTACGACCACTGTATATCGGAACAAAACTAGTATATCAACTGTATACAAATGCACTTCAACTGTATAACAAATGCTACTCATAAGAACAACATTTCCAACAGACTTTATGTATTTCTATTGCTAATGTGGAATCTACTTTGACACGCAATTGGGGTTTATTTTCTTTTCAATGTCTCAGAATATTTTTGTTTCACATTAAATACATTTAGATTACAGTATACAATATTGTTTGCGGCGTTTCCGAAGTTAACTACAGTACATACAGTATTTATGATTATATATATATAATATATATATATATATATATATATAATATATATATATATATATGTCATGTCTCTGTACACTATACAATATTTTTTTTGGCGTTTCCAAGCTTAACTACATTATATACAGTATTTATTAATTTGTGTATATATATATATATATATATATATTATATATATATATATATATATATATATAATATATATATATATATATATACATATATATATATTTATGTGTAATATATATGATATATATATATGTATATTATATATATATATATATATATGTGTGTATATATATATATATATATATATATATATATATATATATATAATATGTTATTGTAAGGAAATGATATTTTCCTTGTATCGTAGGCACCATTATCAAAAATGTTATATACATTTCCTGCTATATATTTCACGATTAATTGTTTATTTTCAAGGACGTACGAGTTCCCTTCGCCAGTCTCATGGTCCTTGAAGAAAGTAAATTAATTATTTATAATTAACTCGTCATATTTCCAATTGGAAATTCGCTGTCATTTTGATTGATTGATTTATAGTTTTCTGGCATCCTGACATCTAAGGTCATGGCTATGAATTTTTCCCAAAACCGTATACGTTATTTTAATCAATTTCACCTCCTACTCGTTATTGTAATCAATTTTGACTTCCTAATCGTTATTTTAATCAATTTCAACCTCCCATAGGTAATTGATTTGTTGCTGACGATATCAATATTATTCAGGTAATTTTGTATTTTATTTATGCCGTGTTTCTTTCATAAAACACCTAAAGTAAACAAGCAATTTTTCTTCTCCCAAGGGGTTAGCTACTACACTGTAAATGTTCAGTGGCTACTTTCCTCCGGGTAAGGGTAGAAGAGGCTCTTTAGCTATGGTAAGCAGCTCCTCTAGGAGGACACTCCGAAATCAAACCATTGTTCTCTAGTCTTGGGTAGTGCCATAGCCTCTGTACCATGGTCTTCCACTGTCTTGGGTTAGAGTTCCTTTGCTTGAGGGTACACTCGGGCACACTATTCTGTCTAATTTCTCTTCTTGTTTTGTTAAAGTTTTTACAGTTTATATAGGAAATGTTTATTTTAATAATGTTTACTGTTCTTAAAATATTTTATTTTTCCGTGTTTCCTTTTCTCACTGGGCTATTTTCCCTGTTGGGGCCCCTGGACTTGGAGCATCCTGCTTTTTCAAACTAGGGTTGTAGCTTAGCAAGTAAATAATAATAATAGATGAATCATATTAACTTCAGATTTAACCATTTCAAATGAGAAAGTCGTTTCAAACTTTCACTCAAATGAAAGACATTCTGCTCCCTGCAGTGTTAACCATTTTAGATGAGAAAGTCGTTTCAAACTTTCACTCAAATGAAAGACTTTCTGCTCTCTTCAGTGTTATCAGATAATCGAGAAAGTCCTCGAAAAAGAGGATCGATAATTTAAGAGCTGACACGGATGGAAAAGGCATCCTAATGTCTTTCTGTTGCCCAGGCCCGAATGAAGCTAGAGATAGAGAAAGGAATAAGAGCTGGAAGAGTTATATTATTATTATTATTATTATTATTATTATCATCATCATCATTATTATTATTATTATTGTTATTATTATTATTATTATTATTATTAATAATAAATGCTAAGCTACAACCCTAGTTGGAAAAGCAGAATGCTATAAGCCCAGGGGCTCCAACAGGGAAAATAGCCCAGTGAGGAAAAGAAACATAGGAAAATGAAAATATTATAAGAGTAACATTAAAATAAATATCTCCTATATAAACTATGGAAACTTTAACAAAACAAGAGGAAGAGAAAGAAGATAGAATAGTGTGCCCAAGTGTACCCTCAAGCAAGAGTTAAGGCTTAATCACGAAAGATACTATGGACCTTAACATATCTACTTCTTCTTCTTCTTCTTCTTCTTCTTCTTCTTCTTCTTCTTCTTCTTCTTCTTCTTCTTCTTCTTCTTCTTGTCCCAATTTGGGGTCACTGTTGACAATGGTTCTTAACATATGAAATTTTATAAATAAAAAATATCTAAGGAAAAACAAGATCTCCAAATTTTATCTTTCCATTTTTCGTTTTATCTTTTATTATGAAATACACTTTTAGAATCTTATAATTCATAACATATATAAATCATAGTATATTTACATAAATAATTTTTTATTTTAAATATAGTGTAAATACAATTGAATTTTTTACTACTCTAAATATGTTTTTAAAAAAAAAATATATCGACTCGTGAATACTTTTTCATATGAAAATTGCCTCGTTCACCTCGTTTTGAATCATTAATTGAAAATGTAATTTGCTGTTAAATTTTATCTCAATATCGTGCTACATAGCTATGACGTAACTTATTTAATGATAATAATAGAAGTATAACTATTACTTTTTTTAATCTAGTCTTTGTTTTCATTGCTATTACAGTAAGTAATTTGCATAACAAATAAAATGGATGAGTTTTAATCTCACAATGAAATTATTTTGGAGTAATTCGAACAGTTTCAATAAGGAAAGATACATTAATTATTCAACATTTATATTTGATTTATTGATAGATATCTTGCATCAAATGATCAATCCTTTTTTATTGTTAGGTTTCGACTGATTGATAACAGTTTCTTGGGGCCCGAGTTCGATTCCCCGGCCAACCGGAAGCTATTATCTTTTGAGTTGATTCCCCCTTGGGTCTCTGATCCCGAGGTAAGAGAGAATCCAGATTTAGGACGGGTATGATATATGGCTTATATGAATATAAAAAACACGTATAAATGTGTAAAATTATCATACATATACACATATATTATATATATATATATATATATATATATATATATATATATAGAGAGAGAGAGAGAGAGAGAGAGAGAGAGAGAGAGAGAGAGAGAGAGAGGAGGAGAGAGAGGAGAGAGAGAGAGAGAGAGAGAGAGAGAGTATTGATTCCACTAACAAATTAACTGGATAAATGAAATATTGTTAATGGAATTGTAATGCTGTAAATGATGGCAGGGGATGAAATTGAAAAATTAATATAAATTGTAGTAAAGGTGCTCAAATAAAAATAATAACAAATGAATAGTCAATCGATTTTTACGATAAGATTGGAAAATTAACAAATAAAGGAACGTAAATAGAATAATGATTCGTCATCATCATCAAATCCTATGCCTATTGACGCAAAGGGCCTCGGTTTGAGCTTTTAATTGAATACTTCTCCATTCATCATCTCATCCTACGCCTAGTGACCTAAAGGGCCTCGGTTAGATTTCGCTAGCCGTCTCTATCTTGAGCTTTTAATTTAATACTTCTCCACTCATCATCTACTTCACGCTTCATTGTCCTCAGCTATGTAGGTATGGGTCTTTCAACTCTTCTAGTGCCTTGTGGAGCCCAGTTGAACGTTTGGTGAACTAATCTCTCTTGGGGAGTGCGAAGAGCATGCTCAAACCATCTCCATCTACCCCTCACCATGATCTCATCCACATATATCACTCAAGTAATCTCTCATATAGTTTCAGGAATAAAGAATACTTACAAAATTTAATTACCAAAATAATAATAGCCGATTTAGATGTAACATCATTCCTGGAAATAGTCAAAACGTATTGAGATGAATCTATTGTTTTATCAAATCTCGGCTTCAAACTAATTAACCATTGTTTTCTGTCTTGCTGATTATCCTCTTTTAATTTCATTTCCGTTTTTGGGAACCTTCCCAACTCCAGCGCTGGTCTATATATATATATATATATATATATATATATATATATATATATATATATATATATATATAAATATATATATCATACTGTATATAATCATCATCATCATCTCCTCCTACGCCTTTTGAGTCCCTTTGCGTCAATAGGCGTAAGAGGAGATGACAATGATATATATGTATATATAATATATATATATATATATATATATATATATATTCATATATATATATATATATATATATATATATGTATATATAATATATATATATATATATATTTATATATACATATATATATGTATATATATATATATATATTTATGTATATATATATAAAACAGTTATTATGTGTGTGTATTTGTACATACATATATATATATATATATATATATATATATATATATTTATATATATATATATTAGTATACATTCCAAACGCTCTGATATAGAATTATAATCAAAGGCATTATGAGATACAGTCATTTTGCTTCCTCCCTCGCCTTCAGAGAAATCCTATACTCAAGAACTTAATAAAACGACATTGTTTTCCCCCAGTAGAGAAAGTAGTGTTGCCATCAACGTGTTATCGACTTGAACTGGATTTGGCCACTCTAGTTCGAGTGCCTGGCCATGACGTGGCCTTCCCTTAATCAGTTGCTATGGCGATAACGCATATTGAGAGACAGCTAGTGTCTCGCTTCACTCATGAGCTTTTAAGTCGTCCATTGCCTTGCTTTATTAAATGTCCTTTATAACTTCCGGAGAGGGATTAGTTCACCAAACGTTCAGTTTGGCTCCACAAGGCACTAGAAGAATTGGAAGACCCAGGCCTACATGGCTGAGGAATATGAATCCCGAAGTAGGAGGTAATGAATGGAGAATTATTTAAACGCTCAAGATAGAGACGACTGGCGAATGCTATGAAGTGTGAAGTAGGAGAGGACGAATGGAGAAGTATAGAGCTAAAAGCTCAAGATAGAGACGACTGGCGAATGCTATGAAGTGTGAAGTAGGAGAGGACGAATGGAGAAGTATAGAGCTAAAAGCTCAAGATAGAGACGACTGGCGAATGCTATGAAGTGTGAAGTAGGAGAGGACGAATGGAGAAGTATAGAGCTAAAAGCTCAAGATAGAGACGACTGGCGAATGCTATGAAGTGTGAAGTAGGAGAGGACGAATGGAGAAGTATAGAGCTAAAAGCTCAAGATAGAGACGACTGGCGAATGCTATGAAGTGTGAAGTAGGAGAGGACGAATGGAGAAGTATAGAGCTAAAAGCTCAAGATAGAGACGATTGGCGAAATCTAACCGAGGCCCTCGTCCATTGCCCTGTTTTTTTATATATCCTTTGTAAATTCCTAATAGAGATTAGTTCACTAAACGTGCAGTTGGGCTCCACAAGGCACTAGAAAAGTTGGAAGACCCAGTGCTACATGGCTGAGGACTATGAAGCCTGAAGTAGGAGATGATGAATGGAGAAATATTGAATTAAAAGCTCAAGATAGAGACTACTGACGAAATCTAACAGAGTCCCTCGTCCATTGCCTTTATATATATATATATATATATATATATATATATATATATATATATATATATATTATATATATATATATATATCCTTTGTAAATTCCCAAGGGAGATTAGTTCATCAAACGTTCAGTTGGGCTCCACAAGGCACTAGGAGAATTGGAAGACCCAGGGCTACATGGCTGAGGACTATGAAGTGCGAAGTAGGAAATGATGAATGGTGAAGTATTGAATTAAAAGCTCAAGGTAGAGATGACTACCGAAATCTAACTGAGGCCCTTTGCGTCAATAGGCGTAGGAGGAGATGATGATAATGATGAAATTCCTATGGGAAGAATTACGGAACAAAAATCTAGACAGTTACCTCTGTGTGATGGAGTTTTGATTTATTGCCCTTAAGAGTTTTAAAGGTCGCTCATGAATGGCAGAGGCAAGGGGCAGTGACATTGCCCTATCAAGGAGGTCAATGCCCTAGAGACTGACCTTACATACAAATGATCAGCGCCCAAAACCCCTATCCACCCAATGTAGGACCAATGAAATCCAGATAGTGACTGCTGATGACTCAGTAGATATACCTATAGGCTCCCCCAAACCCCGTATCCTTAGCTCATTAGGATGGTGAGATTGTAGCAACCAAAGAGACTAACGAGTTTAAGCGGGAATCGAACCCTAGTGTGGCGATCACCAGTCAGGGACGTTGATACATATGCCACCACAATCCTTGTGAGATATTTCGTATAGATTAATTCTGTTTACTTATATCAGAGAGACAGCTGATGTGCAATAAATCAATCCATATAAAATGAATATCGATTATTGATTTATAGGAACAAATATTTCATGAAAGGATTGCTCAAAGTTCACATATTTCTTTTACACCTGGGTCCTCTTATGACGTAGATTATTTGCTTAAGATATTTTCCGGTATTTTCCGCTTCGAAACTATGAAAAATTATTATAACCGAAACCATGGAAAATTATTATAACCTTGATTTACAGAGAGTAATGTCACTTTACATAACATGGATGTCTTGCGTTTTTTTTTCTTTTGGCTAAATTATCTTCTATAGAGAAATAAATCTGTAATATTTGAAGTCTTTTTATGCTACGTAATCAGTCGACCTCATCTCTCTCTCTCTCTCTCTCTCTCTCTCTCTCTCTCTCTCTCTCTCTCTCTCTCTCTCTATATATATATATATATATATATATATATATATATATATATAATATATATATATATATATATATATATATATATATATATATATATATATATATATATATATATATATATATAAGCCCAAGGGTCCCAACAGGAGAAAATAGCCCATTGAGGAAAGAAAATAAGGAAATATATAAATGATGTAGTTTAGAAAAGGGGTGAAAGGTATAAAGTAGGACTTAGTATTGAATACAATCCGCTCAGTATTCTTTTTACAGTTCATCTTTTTTTTTCTTTCTTGTATTCGACCCCATTCATTGTTGCGAAGTATAATGACATTTTTGGTACCAGTATTTTTACATATTCACATAGTATGATTGTTTCCCCAAGTTAAAATGTACCTTATTCACTGTTACGAAGTATAGTGAAATTTTTGGTGCTAGAATTTTACCTACTGACCATCTAAATGTGTTTACCAAGAATAAATTTATTCATTCACTATTACGATAAATAGTGAACAATTTGGTTTCCGTTTTTCGCCCTACTTAAATAGTAGGTCTATTTGCCAAGATTAAATCTACCTCATTCACTGTTACGAAGTATAGTGACATTTGGGTTTTGGTTTTTTGACTTATGGAAATTGTACATTATTTTTTTCAAAAAATCGTAATCTCAATCGGTAGTTTTCGTAAGAATATTAAAAAATAAAATCTATGTTTTAATCGGAAATTCTCCGTAAAAATATACTGTTCTCAGCCGTATTTGAGTAAAATATAGGCGACCGTAGTTTCCCCATACTTTGTTATTATCTTTAACGGGTTGGTGACCGTAATAACACTCCTTTACGTCAATATATCCGTTTTTAAAACGGTAAAAATCTTGGAATAAAAGTTGCCAGACATTTACGGTGTTTTTAATGCAAATTTTTAACATTGTAGGTCTGTTTTCCAAGACTAATTTTACCATTTCACTGATAATTCAGCTTCCATTGCATACTCCGTTCTCATCACCTCCGTCTTTCTTCGATTTATGTTGAGACCAACCTCGTCTGATATTTCATGCATTCTTGCAAGCAAGCATTGCAAGTCCTGTGGTGTTCGATACAAATAGCATTAAATGAAATAATCCAATATTCACTGTTACGAATTAGAGTTTCTTCCGTTCTCATCATCTCTGTCTTCTATTTATGTTGAGACCAACCCCGTGTGATATTTCATGCATTCTTGTAAGCAAGCATTGCAAGTCCTGTTGTGTTCGGTACAAATAGCATAAAATAAAGTAATCCAATATTCACTGTTACGAATTATAGTTTCTTCTGTTCTCATCATCTGTCTTTCTTCTATTTATGTTGAGCCCAACCTCGTTTGATATTTCATGCATTCTGGCAAGCAAGCATTGCAAGTCATGTGGTGTTCGGTACAAGTAGCATTAGATAAATTAATCCAATATTCACTGTTACGAATTATAGCTTCTTCCGTTCTCATCATTTCTGTCTTTCTTCTATTTATGTTGAGCTCAACCTCGTTTGATATTTCATGCATTCTGGCAAGCAAGCATTGCAAGTCCTGTGGTGTTCGGTACAAAGAACATAAAATAAAATAATCCAATATTCACTGTTACGAATTATAGTTTCTTCCGTTCTCATTACCTCCGTCTTCCTTCTATTTATGTTGTGCCCAACGTCGTGTAATATTTCATGCATTCTGATAAGCAAGCATTGCAAGTCCTGTGGTGTTTGATACGAATAGCATGAAGTAAAATAATCCAATATTGACTGTTACGAATTATAGCTTCTTCCGTTCTCATCATCTCTGTCTTTCTTCTATTTATGTTGAGCTCAATCTCGTGTGATATTTCATGCATTCTGATAAGCAAGAATTGCAAGTCCTGTGGCGTTCGATACAAATAGAATTAAATAAAATAATCCAATAAGTGACATATTTTTTTTTTTTTTTTTTCTAACTACTGATAACTACTGATATTGTAGGCATGTAGGCATGTTTCCTCAGAAGAATTTAAATAGCTTTCCCATAATCCTTTTTGATGGAACGAGCCACTGACTGCCCTGAAAGTAGGAATGTTCTGGACAATCTGGGTGTTGTCCTCTTTGCAACCAGGACATAATCACGCGAGAGTCACTAGTTATTATACCCCCCCCCCCCCCCCCGCCCTCCAACCCCCGCCAACATCCCTCTCAAGGCCCTCCACCAATATGACCCCCCCCCCCACACGCACAAACACACACACACACACACCCACCTTGAGCGAAGGCACGCTATGCTGATACTCTGGGCTAGCGATCGATGAGGACAAACTTAGTACGAAAGCGCCAAGATCCCTTGTTCGCAGAGGCCAGTGTTATGGTCCTTTGGGAATGTTCTCTTCTCCTTTATGATTGTCCTTTCATTTCATCTGTAACTTTATATATTTGGATTTCAGTAGCCGTATTACTCATCTAAATAACCATCATCTTAGTTAGCTTTCTACGATCGCCGAAAGGAAATTGATAACTATATTTTGCTATAATATTAAAACTTATAAGAACTGGATATTTTGTCAGTAGCTAATGATATTGTAAGTTATGATACTTAAGCTATACGATAATTAACTGAAATGGGCAGCTTTAGTTATATGAATAGAATAATTATTCCATAATTGGGTATACGAATAGAAAATTATTCCATAATTAAGTACAACAGGGGCAGCTTAATGCCAAAAGGATAGAATAAGTTGAATTAACAGACAGTTGAAATCAAATACCTAACTAAAATCAGAAAAATATTAAACTGAAATAAACAACTTTAGTTACACGAATACAAAAATAATTCCACAATTAACAACAGGAGCAACTTAATGCTAAAATGATAGAATAAGTTGAATTAACAGACAGTTGAAATCAAATACCTAACTGAAATCAGAAAAATATTAAACAGGAATAAACAACTTTAGTTATACGAACACAAAAATAATTTCACAATTAACAACAGTAGCAACTTAATGCCAAAATGATAGAATAAGCTGAATTAACAGATTGTTAAAATCGAATACGTAACTGAAATCAGAAAAATATTAAACTAAAATAAACAGCTTTAGTTATACGAATAGTAAAATAATTCCACAATTAACAACAGTAGCAACTTAATGCTAAAATGATAGAATGAGCTGAATTAAGTGACTGTTGAAATCAAATACGTAACTGAAATCAGAAAAATATTGAAAAGAAATAACAACTTTAATTGAATGAATAGAAAAATAATTCCACAATTAACAACAGTAGCAATTTAATGCCAAAATGATAGAATAAGCTGAATTAACAGATTGTTAAAATCAATTACGTAAATGAAATGAGAAAAATATTGAACTGAAATAAACAACTTTAGTTTAATGAATAGAAAAATAATTCCACAATTAACAACAGTAGCAACTTAATGCCAAAATGATAGAATGAGCTGAATTAACTGACTGTTGAAATCAAGTACCTAACTGTAATCGATGGTGCCTGAGTCTCTCGATTCCAACGTTAGGAATTATTCATGGAACCCTGGCTGCTCTGCATGGCTGAGTCATAGCTATGCTTCTAAAAAGTTGTTGAATTAGTTAGTAGTGGATTAATTGATTGTGAACGTGGTTTATGTATGTATATTATTTTATTATATACAAATTTCATAGTCTTAAAGATACAGAATACCGTTTGGTTTTGAGGGATTGATATATAGAATACCCTTGGGTTTTATGGGAATGACAGATAGAATACCCTTGGGTTTTGTGGGAATGACATATAATGCCCTTGGGTTTTATGGGAATGGCAGATAGAATACCCTTGGGTTTTGTGGGAATGAAAGATAGAATACCCTTGGGTTTTGGGGGATTGGCAGATAGAATACTCTTGGGTTTTGTGGGATTGACAGATAGAATACCCTTGGATTCTATAGGAATTACAGATGGAATACCATTGGTTTTTGTGGGAATGACGGTGAGAATACCCTTGGGTTTTGTAGGAAAAACAGATAGAATAACCTTGGGTTTTTTGGGAATGACAGATAGAATACCCTTGGGTTTTGTTGGAATGGAAGATAGAATAACCTTGGGTTTTGGGTGATTGAAAGATAGAATACCCTTGGATTTTATGAGAATGACAGATAGAATACCCTTGAGTTTTGTTGGAGTGACAGATAGAATAACCTTGGGTTTTGTGGGAATGAAAGATAGAATACCCTTGGGTTTTGGGGGATTGGCAGATAGAATACTCTTGGGTTTTGTGGGATTGACAGATAGAATACCCTTGGATTCTATGGGAATTACAGATGGAATACCCTTGGGTTTTGTTGGAAGGACAGATAGAATAACCTTGGGTTTTGTGGGAATGGCAAATAAAATACCTTTAGCTTTTGTGGGAATGACAGATAGAATACCCTTGGGTTTTGTCGGAATGGCAGATAGAATAACCTTGGGTTTCATGGGAATGACAGAATAACCTTGGGTTTTATGGGAATGACAAATAGAATACCTTTGGGTTTTGTGGTAATGACAGATAGAATAGCCTTGTGTTTTGTGGGAATGACAGATATTATACCCTTGGGTTTTGTGGGAGTGACAGATAGAATACCCTTGGGTTTTGTGTCAAGAACAGAGATAAACTTAGGCAAATAAGTCTCTAGTTATAGTTTATATATGAAATATCTGTTTTAATGTTGTTTCTGTTCTTAGAATATTGTATATTGTTCTATACTTTTCTTATAGTTAATTTATTCCTTTATATCCTTTCCTCACTGGGGTATTTTTCCCTGTTGTAGCCATTGGGCTCATAGCATCCTGCTTTTCCAACTAAAGTTTTACCAACAACAACGGTAGTTTCAAATCAGGTATACCTTCCACACACATATGGCAACAATGACTGAAATGGTTAAGGTAAAATAAAAGAAAACCTAAGATAGTCAATTTAGTTATCTGGGTCTCTGATCACATGGATATATGGTCAGTATCTAGGGCTATGTTAATATCCCTTGCCTCTGCCATTCATGAGTAACCTTTAAACAGTGAGGAGATTATGAATCGGCCTACTTTAAACAAATGTTATTATGATTTCACGTTAATTAGGAGGCACCGAACAATAATTAGATTTAAAGTAATGAAATGATTCCTCACTAGGAATTGCCTTTACCTAACACTGCAGACCTCAGCAGACACAATAGTCAATTCTTTTTAGTGAGGCAAAATTGCACGTACTCGCAGGGGTGCCCTTTTAGCTCGGAAAAGCTTCCTAATATCTGATTGGTCAGACAAAAATACTTCTGACCAATCAGCTGATAGGAAAGTTTATCGAGCTAAAAGGGCACCCCTGCGAATCGGTGCAAATCTACCTCTCTAAAAAGAATTGACAATAATCTTCAAATTTAATCTATCATTTTTTGATCGTTTATCGGGGACGTGAATTTGAATATATCAAATACGTCTTTAAAGCATTCGACTCAGCTACTTTGTTAGTAAGTCGGCCAACAAGTCGGACAATCAATTGTAAGGTAAACACGCTTTTAACAAATTCGGTCAGCCAGTTTGTCAGTCAGTCGATCAACAAGTTGGTCAATCAATTGTAAGGTAAACACGCCTTTAACATATTCTGTCAGCCAGTTTATCAGCCATTCGGCCAACAAGTCGGACAATCAATTGTAAGGTAAACACGCTTTTAACAAATTCGGTCAGCCAGTTTGTCAGTCAGTCGATCAACAAGTTGGTCAATCAATTGTAAGGTAAACACGCCTTTAACATATTCTGTCAGCCAGTTTATCAGCCATTCGGCCAACAAGTCGGACAATCAATTGTAAGGTAAATACGCCTTTAACTAATTCGGTCAGTCAGTTGGTCAATCAATTATCAGGTAAACACGCCTTTAACATATTCTGTCAGCCAGTTTGTTAGTTACTCGGCCAACAAGTCGGACAATCAATTGTAAGGTACAGTAAATACGCCTTTAACAAATTCGGTCAGCCAGTTTGTCAGTCAGTCGGTCAACAAGTTGGTCAATCAATTGTAAGGTAAACACCCCTTTAACTAATTCGGTCAGCCAGTTTGTCAGTCAGTCGGCCAACAAGTCGGATAATCAATTGTAAGGTAAACACGCCTTTAACTAATTCGGTCAGCCAGTTTGTCAGTCAGTCGGCCAACAAGTCGGACAATCAATTGTAAGGTAAACACCCCTTTAACAAATTCGGTCAGCCAGTTTGTCAGTCAGTCGGCCAACAAGTCGGATAATCAATTGTAAGGTAAACACGCCTTTAACTAATTCGGTCAGCCAGTTTGTCAGTCAGTCGGCCAACAAGTCGGATAATCAATTGTAAGGTAAACACGCCTTTAACTAATTCGGTCAGCCAGTTTGTCAGTCAGTCGGCCAACAAGTCGGATAATCAATTGTAAGGTAAATACGCCTTTAACTAATTCGGTCAGCCAGTTTGTCAGTCAGTTGGTCAATCAATTGTCAGGTAGACACGCCTTTAACATATTCGACTCAGCCAGTTTGTCAGTCAGTCGGCCAACAAGTTGGTCAATCAATTGTAAGGTAAACACTCCTTTAACATATTCGGTTTGTCAGTTTGTCAGTCACTCGGCCAACAAGTCGGACAATCAATTGTAAGGTAAACACGCTTTTAACAAATTCGGTCAGCCAGTTTGTCAGTCAGTCGATCAACAAGTTGGTCAATCAAT
>NC_090728.1:57664494-57691726 GCF_036898095.1 Palaemon carinicauda | reverse complement strand
TATATATATATATATATTATAATTTCAAGTAGTGATTTGTGAGCAAACCTTCCCCAAAAATAAAGGTTCTCAATGTTTATAGAGTAGGTATAGCTTAATCTATCTCTGTAGACGAAATTCTGTGTTATAACCTTACAATTAAGTGCCTGCTAAGTGTTGCCTTGTGTAGTGTATATATATACATCCAAGTGTTATGTTTTGTGTGTTCATACACGTACTGTAGTATGGTTTGAAGAGTGTTTTATGTTTCGATGTGTAAATAGTAGTGTATTTAATTGGGTATATTATAAATAAGTACAATGTCTCCTTGTTATTCGATAGATTTTATATGTTGGAGCCCTTGGGCTTATAGCATCTTGCTTTTCTAACTAGGGTTGTAGCTTAGCTAGTAATACTAATAATATTATTGAAGAATAGAGTTTCAGATATCATAGTTCATTCACGTTGTACATTTAATTAGCTTTAATTAGCTTAAATTTCCTTAATCATCTTAAGATTGATTGATAGATTACTCTATCATTTTATTTTTTTAATTCATTCACTTGTAATTTTATCAATATATTTTTTATGTATAAAAAAAATTAATATACATTAGTAGTTTTGGCTGAGTTGGTTTTATCAATTGTAGCCCCTATGAAAGTCATATTTGTTTGTTATGTATAAAAGATTAATATTCATTTGTAATTTGGCTGAATATATTTTATCAATTTTTTAGCCCCTATAGAAATCCTATTTATATTTTATGTATAAAAGATTGATATATTTTTTTCAATTTGTTTTTTTCAAGTAATATGATCAATGATTTACTTAAATTTTGAATAATATTCAATTAAAATATTTCGTCGTTTATTCTTATTAAGTTTTTTTGAGAAATCGTAATTTATGACTAGTTTATAATAAAAGGTATTAATGTTTTGATGATAACACTAATATTATGCTTATTTTTTATAGGATTCTAATTTAGATAATTCAGCCTAATGTGATCAAAGTTTTAAGTCAGAATTATCTCTAGCGATATATATACAGTATATAGATAGATAGATATATATGTAGATAGATCTATAAACAAATATATATTCCTATGAAATATATGTATATATGTACATATAAGTATTTATATGAGTATGTAATATACTTATGTATATTCCTATGAAATATATGTATGTACATATAAGTATATATGTGTATATATATATATATATATATATATATATATATATATATTATATATATGTGTGTATGTGGAAGTGATATGTTCAGGATTCTACTTAAAGAAAGGTATAGGTTCATAATATCTGCATTCTGAAATAGACTAATTATTAGTTTTAATTGGAGACATTGTACGTGACCCTCTGGCCATGTCTAATGAACTTTCTCTTTGGTCTCTCCCCTCCCCACCCACACCCTTGGTCGCAGGCAATAAAGAACCGGTCCAGTTTGACGAACTCTTGTGACGGTGCACGCGTTCCAACGACTACACTCTCATTCCTAACCAGTGAGGAACGAGGAGGAGGAGGAGGAGAAGGTGAAGAAGAAGAAGGAGGAGTAGGAGGAGAGGGAGATGAAGAAGCAGAACTTCTAGAAGAGATCGAGGGAAGAAGAACTCGAAGGAGGATTCTGGAGAAGAGCTAAAACTTCGTCTCCGGTGTTTTTGATTTTAGCGTAACTGCTTTTTTATCGTCTCGCAGCCACCAGCACAGAAGCCAAAAAACTAAAAAAACAAAAAAATCCCATCTCACTACAGCAGCTTTCACCGAGATTCCGTTTGCTTTGCCTACAGTATTCCATTTGGAGTTCTCTGAAGCGCTCGGCTGCTTTCTGCCTTCTGAAAGTTTTTACACACTTTTCTCAAATATTTTTTCGTCTTATTTATGTGGACTACTTCTAAAGAGTATTAATATTCGAAACAGTGAAAGATAGATTTTTTTTTTAAAATGTGTATTTAAGAAAGAGGTTTTGAAGAAGTAGCACCTAGGCCTTACTTTACAGCCTATAAAGTTAACCCAAAAGACGACTTTTGAGGACTCTGACCTCAGCCTCTTTATGTCAACAGATAACATTGAACAGTGTTACCTTAACCTTTCAACTTCACGCACAGCTGACGGAAACAATTTTTCCCCCAGAGCTTTTCAACTGATCTAGAGAGGTGCAAGCTAAGATATACATCGTATACATTCATATCTAGAATAGTGTCATGGCTGTACTAACTCGGTCAACTAAATAATCCCTAGTGCGCCATCTCTATCTCAAACTCGGTCTCACGCCTACTCCAGCATAGGCTGCAAACTGGACAAATTTTTCCCGACTGTATTTGAAACAGAAAATTCAAGACGTTTGTCGCTGTGAGCCATACACACATTACTACACTATTTCTAGATTACCTGTTTTTCAGGTACATTCGTTTGTACATAGCTATTACTAAAGTGCCTAGTTCAGTCTTGACTCTTGATATATACCCACTTGGCATCAGGTACCTATGATGTATCAGAACCTTTACACATAAGAGATACCTACACATATACATTGTATACACAGTGGGGTTCTAGAACGTGGGTCATATATATACTTCATGAATGTCTAAAGCCAAGTTCTTTTAAACTTTTGTATATAAATACTCACCTCTGATCATTAAGTGTTTTTTCCTCATCCATCAGAGTTTTCATTATTTATGCCTTGACTCACAGTCTATAGAGTTTTGAGCCTCTTTTTATCCAAAATAATATAAAAGTCAAAACAGTTTTCCAAGGTCATCAGAGGCGTAAAATGACCTAAAGAATTCATTTCTGATAATAGTAATCTAGCCAGTAGTGTATTTATTTATTTCAATTATTGGCCTCTCCCGTCCACATTGGAAAGACTATCGCAGCCTTCTGCTTTCGAATCCTCTACTCTGATAGACTAGCCTGATTCCCCTTTCGCTGTAATCTAGTCTGTCTTAGATACTATATTATCTAGAGCCTTTTTCCTTGAAGCTTTTCTCTCGTAAGCAGAACCTTTAAAAGATGGAGGAAGAAGTCGAGAAGGAGCCTCTGGGTGTCCGCCTTAAATACTACACAACCCTCACTCTCGGAACGACCGCGTGTCTGTCGTCGTTCGTTTTCATGTTCTTGATCCCCTGGATTCTGGACCCTTCAATTTCAACGCTCATGGCCAATTTCGACCCGGAACCAGTGGTGTGCATGACTGTTCAGTCCGACCAGCGCAGGGGCATCAAGAACTGCTCGTGGTCCTCCTGCAAGCAAGGCTGTACAGTAGACCAGTACGAGTGTGACCAGATCTACGTGAATTACATGCACCTCCCCTTCGATAAATACGACGCCTCGAACTTCGACAACGAAGACAACCTGTGGGTGGGCGTGGGCGTCCCCGTCTTCGTCAACATCAAGGCGTGCGGGTACCCGCCCACCATCAACTGCTCCATCTTCGGCGACATGCACGGGAGGGAGAACGGCATCTTCCCTTGCTACTACTCGAGGGTCGACGCCAACATGGTCATCACCCAGTACGACTGGAACACGGAGGTGTCCAACATCATCATCGCCCTGTTGGTGCCCAACATCCTGTGCGGCCTGTCTCTGGGTATCGTGAGTTACTGGTGGTACCCGGGATGCCAGAAGAGGCGGTGCCAGTACCAGATACCTCCGGACCAGGAAGACGTTTCTTCTAATCAGCAAGACGGCGACGATGATGACGAAGACGACGACGAGGACGATGAGAATGACGAAGGCGAAGGATACGACAAGGATTCCACGGGGCGGAGGCAGGAAGGAGATATGAAAAATAAAAAGCAAGAAGAAGAGAAGGACCGGGATACTTCCATCTACTTACCCGAGGAGTAAGTATAAGGGGTGCTGTGAGAGAGAGAGAGAGAGAGAGAGAGAGAGAGAGAGAGAGAGAGAGAGAGAGAGAAGGGCCCAGTAGCTTTAAGCATGTTTAATAGAATCATTTAAATATTTTAAATATCTATTTGCTTTTGTGAAATTACTACTCTTAGCCATTGCCCTCAGCATTTCAACCCTCTCTCTCTCTCTCTCTCTCTCTCTCTCTCTCTCTCTCTCTCTCTCTCTCTGTGCACCCAACCGTGAATTATCAAGATAGATTTTAATCCTCAGATTAATGAAATCAGCTTTGGGCAGGACTTCGATCCGGCCTCTCGCCTTCCTATTGTGCTTTCTTTAATTTTGATAAGCTAACAAATTGATATTACAATTTCTAAGTCATTTTAATGCATACTGTTGGCATGTATGTTTGTATGTAGATACATGCTTAAATCAATTATATGCCCAAGTACACTACCATAGAAAATCATATATTAGTTCACCATATTTGTTAATGTATGTGTATATATATATATATATATATATATATATATATATATATATATATATATATATAATGTTAGTGTGTGTGTATATACATACATACAAATATAAATATATATATATATATATATATATATATATATATAAATATATATATATATAAATATATATATATATATATATATATATATATATACATACACATACATAGACTACAGATACATGTGTGCATTGGTATATAAAGTAAATTTCTATATATATTCCTTGGCATGACATGAAATATTCCCTGGTCCTTCAAACCTCTTGATATTGCTTTAAACCTCAAAATTGTCCATAATAAATTCCCTTTTAATTAAATGCGAGTTAAGTTAAGATAAATTCACCCGTCTTCCGATTCTTTTTTATCTCTATGACAACTTTAGTAAAAGAAAAATGTTCTATTTGAATATGCTTCAAAGTACGTAATTAAAATCCGTTGGTAAATTTCATAAATCCAATTCTAAGTTATATGCTTCGCTATCCATGTATGACATTTTGCACGCTGGGTCAAATGTCCCAGCTTGTATAGAAACATTTTGGTCAATTGCAGTAGCCCACTTAACTTTATTATATTTTATCTTTCTATCTTTCTGTTCGTCAACCATTCTTTCTTTGTATCTTCCATAGTTATCAGGTGAGTGCATAATATTTCCTCTTTCTCCAGTATTTAAAGGATCTTGAGTAAGGAAGAAAAATCGGCAGTACAGGAACTCAACGATATTTTAGAATATCTCGAATCCTGCAAAGATTGGGATAGGGATAATAAAGGACATTGCTTGACCTTGTGTCAGTTTCAGGTGTAAGAATATAATCTTGAAATAAAGATTCAAGCCTTCTTAAAGTGTGCCTGAAAAGATAATAAAAGGGTAACTGAGAAGCCTATTGCTGTTCTGGAATTGTTTTGATTATAATTCTGTCCCAGAAAAAAAAAAGTTTCAATAAATAGTAATTTTTACTTGGCTGTGGCGTTCTTGAAAAAGGTTTCTTTGAACCTAGATCAGGAGCTCGTTCACGAGCCAAACTAAAATGAGATCTATGAAAGCCATTCATAAAGGTTAATTTAGAATCCAGAAGATAAATGGAAGTATATAATCCATAATCAAAAGGCCGAATCGCTCAAACAACCTACTAAGTTATGTTTTAGAGAATGTATCAATATTACAGATGCACTAATGAAACATCCATTTTGTAAAATGAATTATTCATTTTAAGCTTCCTTAGCATGACTTCAAATTTCTTGATGAGTTTAAACGGAAAAACTCTGGAAGACACATTACGTATCAGCTCTCGGTAAGATGTACAGCGGGACACAGAAATTCCTGGTACTCCTCGCTCTGAAGAAACGCTCCGAGCCAGAGCCATACCCTGAATACGCGGCGAATTCCTGAGTTTAGCCCTGCCCACCACTTCTACCATTAACATCTGTTTGGTCACTCACCACAAAGTAAGGGTGTGACAGGGTACATTTCGTGGGAGCCACGTTGCTGGGACTCCTGTTTTTAACTATATATCAACCGACATTAGCAGCTGTCATAATAGCTCTTACAATTTTCAAACTAAACTAACTTGTGTTGTGGCCGCTGTTAACGCGGAGACAACGTGATTGGGTATGACGTCATCAGGAGGTGTGGCTTATTTCGCCCAGAATCTCTGATGTGGCTATAGCCAGTTATAATTTAATGCACACATTCTACTTCCTTATCAGTAGTATAAATTATCCATAATACATATAAGGTGATATTCTAAAGCATCCATAGTGTATATTCATAAATAATAGCAATGGCACATTGGTTATTGCATAAACCTCTAGACATACGAAAGACTGAAGATATTAAAGTTTTCAAGAGAAAACTGAAGACTTTCTTGTTTTCTAACTGCTTTGATAACGTGAATTTGATGATAAACAAGCAATATGCTGTGCAAAATGCTGAATGCCTTGTTATATATACCATAAAAGTGCTGTGAAGGTCCTGTTTAGAGTAGGGTTCCCCTGCAGTATAGGACCAGAAAAACAACCTGTGGAGTAAAGTAAATTTCGTTAAAACTTTGTTCGTAATACCGAATCCGTTATCTAGTAAAGCAGTCATAGTACAGATTTCGTTGTTACGTAGGTTCTAGAGTGCATACCAATTAAATCATGGACCATGTTACCATTGAAAACATTTACAGCACTGATTCGTTGAGAAGAATCCGTATTATTATTATTATTAAAAGCCAAGCTACAACCCTAGTTGGAAAAGCAAGATACTATAAGCCCAAGGGCCCCAACGGGGAAAAATAGCCCAGTGAGGAAAGGAAATAAATAAGCTACAAGAGAAGTAATAAATAATCAAAGTTAAATATTTTAAGAACAGTAACAACATTAAAAAAAGGAAGAGAATATTCTCAGCAGTGGTATTACCAATAAGTTTAAATTCATTCAAAATATAATGTGTGCACTTTGCAAGCATATTTAAAATCTTCAGCATGTACTTGGAAAAATCCTGTATTGCGCAAAATCCTATAAATCACCACAAACAAAAATTTAACATCCAATGAACTTTTTTCTTTTCATATACGTAATGATATGTAATATAAACCGTTTTTTTTTTATTTATTTATTTTTTCCCCTAACCATCTGTGATGTGCCTTCAATCAAAATATAGAGAATGCGTACTTCATATTTAGTTACATTTTCAATGATCGGATGTCCATATATAGATGTTATCCAGATAACTTTAAGAAACAACTATTTAAGCAAGTTCTTACCATAACAGGCAAGACATAAAAGTGATTTTAACTAAACCGAGATTTATTTCAATGTTTTAATTCACTGAACACCAGTAGTTCAACAAATGAACACACGCTGGTCTGTTGAGATATTCCTGGATATTATAAAGTTCGTAGACCAGGCTGAAGATGAACTGATTTAACAAAGAGCTATAGTCCATTTCTTTTGGCGATGCATATTTGCACCGACTCGCAGCGGTGCCCTTTTAGCTCGGAAAAGTTTCGTGATCGCTGATTGGTTGGAATTATCTCGTCCAACCAATCAGCGATCCGGAAACTTTTCCGAGCTAAAAGGGCACCGCTGCGAGTCGCACCGACTCGCAGGGGTGCCCTTTTAGCTCGGAAAAGTTTCGTGATCGCTGATCGGTAGGAATTATCTCGTCCAACCAATCAGCGATCCGGAAACTTTTCCGAGCTAAAAGGCCACCGCTGCGAGTCAGTGCAAATATGCATCGCTAAAAGAAATGGACTATAGTGACCAATAACATACGTCAGCATCTTTAAAGTAAATTCATTAACATCCATCTGCATTTTTAAAGTAAATTTATCTCAATTCCATATTATTTTTCATTAATTCTAACTTGCATAGACTAATGATTTTTTCCTAAGCAACTCTACATAACCAACTTGGGGAAAAAATAATGTCCCTATGACATTTTAAGGTTTTCATATTTGGGTTAATGTTGATTTTACGGTCCTTATAGCCAATTAACTTACAATTTAGGCTATGCTCTAACTGATAGTGTGTATATGTATATGTATATATATACATATATATATATATATATATATATATATATATACATATATGTATATATATATACATATATATATACATATATATATATATATATATATATATATATATATATATAATATATATATATATATATATATATATATATATATATATATAAAACTTTTCCGCTGAGCCGAAGCTGATTTCACAAATTTGACTAATGAAAACTCTCAATTAAAAGAGCTTCATAAGTAAGAAATTTTAAAAATATCGGGCTATTAATAGCTTTGCAAAACAAAAATCGTAATACCTAATTTGATTGATAATTTTCAGTGCTGAAATTTAAAAAAGTTGGAAATATTGAAGTTGCTGTAATAAATCTTTAGTTCAATAGTTATTAAACTATATGTTACCTATAAAGAGCACGCTATACACTGTTAAAAAAACCGTAATTTTTATCGGAAATTCTCCGTAAACACTGTTCACAGCCGTATCTCTGTAAAATACAGGCGACCGTAATTTTACCATACTTTGTTCTTATATTTTTCTAGTTGGTGACTGTAATATCACTCCTTTACGTCAATATATCCGTTTTTAAAACGGTAAATGCCTGGCAACATTTATTCCAGGATTTTTCACCGGTTTTTTTACGGCAAATTTTTAACAGTGTAGGATGAAATATATCAGCACTAAAAAGCCCTGTCCACACGATCGAGCATGCCCGACGGGCAAACAGTGATACCAGGCCACAATAGTTAGCGAAAATGAGGGTTGATGACGTCAGAAGTGGGAAAACTAAAGGCAGGGATTTGGCAACACTGTATGATGCCAGATCCCTGTCTGTGGTTTTCCTGCTTCTGATGTCTTTAACCCTCGTTCTTACTAACTATTGTGGTCTGGTATCACTGTTTGCCCGTCGGGCATGCTCGATCGTGTGGACAGGGCTTTACCCTTTATAACCATCTTTTCCTTCCCTTGGAAGTTTCCTTTCAAAATCACAGCAAAAGTTTTATTCCCTCTTTGGTGCACAAGATTTTCTAATGGCATTTTCAATGTCGTGCTTGCAGGAAAGTGTGACTACTGGATTATGGGGCTGTTGGCCAAGGTGGAGGGTGATTATTTCTTCTTTTTCGCTAGTGGGCCATCTGGGACACCATTGGAGACACAAAAGCCTAACCACTTTATTCCTTGGCACAACGGGACGAAGCTATACGGGATCAGAGGGGAGTGGTTACAAAGGCTTAGGCCACAATCATCATCTCTACAGTACTACTACTACTACTACCTTTGGCAAACCATCTCTACTCTGCGCGATTTACATCAGCTTTTCACTTCAAGATCGACTGTGTTTACGTCTGTTTAGCTAACAGCAGACCAACTATTTAAGGTTCTATTCTTAAGAATCTACCAAAGGATTTTGGTTATTTTGAAGTCTTAAGCAGTATTCAGTTCACATCTGTCTCTTCACAATTCGAAATGAATATACAGTATTGTCATTTTTCATTTCCACTGCTGCTGCTGCTCTGATTCCATGCACATCTAGTTCCCACATATCTATGACCATTTTCCATTTGCCTCATTAGTAATTGTCCCATTGATTAACGTTTAACAGAGATAAGTTTTCCCTTACCTTGAAGATGAATATTATCAGATCAAGCTATTGAAAGAAATCAGTTTTCCTCTACTAGTATCATCAGATCAAGCTATTGAAAGAAGTCAGTTTTCCTCTACTAGTATCCTCAGATCAAGCTATTGAAACAAATCAGTTTTCCTTTACCAGTATCATCAGATCAAGCTAGTGAAAGAAGTCAGTTTTCCTCTACTAGTATCCTCAGATCAAGCTATTGAAAGAAATCAGTTTTCCTCTACTAGTATCATCAGATCAAGCTATTGAAAGAAATCAGTTTTCCTCTACTAGTATCCTCAGATCAAGCTATTGAAAGAAATCAGTTTTCCTCTACTAGTATCCTCAGATCAAGCTATTAAGAAAATCTTAAATTACCCAGCAGTGGTACACTGTCAAGCCCCATTGAAAAACAAAATGACAAACTTAGATCTTGTAGTGACAACTGCTTTGACCTTTTTTGCATTAAATCAGTTCACGGTAGATGGTACGTTGTAACGACAGCACTTAAAAGCAAAATAAAGTCTTGAAGACACCAGCTTCCCAAGTTGAAGGCCTTGGCTAAGTTACAGTTCGTCGAATGACTGCAAAAGTCCATGAAGTGCGAATAGATCTTAAGACCCAATTCTTGCAATAGATCTTAAGACCCAATTCTTGCAATAGATCTTAAGACCCAATTCTTGCTGAATATCTTATATGAGAGATGATGAATCTAGAATCAAAATAATAGAAAAAAAAAGGTAGGTGTCTCCATTGGGATCGTAGATTCTGGCAACGTAGCAACATATGTATTTATATATATGTTTAATGTAAACTTATATATGTAAATATATTTTATCCTTCATCACGGAGCCATCAGCCCCAACCTTAAACCACCATTCTGGTTGCTGACAACTGCTATTTTCGAATCATAGGAGCGTTATCCCAAGAGCCCTTTGATGTGGCTGTTCATCTTTGAGCCACAGAAAGGTTCTGCCAGTGATAAATATTTTTAAAAAATGGCAATGACTATCATGATGGACTGTACTAGAGGGCTGTAGATATTAAGTACACTGCACTGAATAACATTATTGCTTCTGCTTCATTGTTCATTTGATATCATTTTGAAGTTTTCTTCTGAAGCAGGACGCCATTAAACTTTGATTATCTGCGGGACGACTGTTGTTCGTTTAGTATTCAAGAAATGCCTTTTCATGAGAATTTAAATGATCAAATGTAATATGTTTTGATTTAAATGCAAGTATTTTTGTACTTGTTTTCGTCACTCAGTACTTTTAAATCTTTATACCTCATAATGAACTTCACTAATACTTTGCCTATTACATACCGAGTCAAAATAATCAATATTGTTTTAAGCTATGTTTAGAGCTCATTATCATTTGTTCTTTATGAAGAAGTGTGATAGACTTAATAGAAGTAAGTCTTCCCTATGAAATCACATTTCCCACGATGGAAACCTTGGCCTTCAAGAGTGTCAGTTCTCCATTAAATCTTGTCTTTCTCTGAACCGTACATTGTGAAGTTTATTTTTTGGGGAGGGGGGCTTGTGTTCACTTAATAGAGTTCTAATAGCTATGATGATTCTAATTTCGAATGGACTTACTAATTTGATAGTTCTCATTTCAAAGGACTTTCTAATTTGAGGATTCTCATTTCAAAGGACTTACTAATTTGATGATTCTCATTTCAAATGGACTTACTAATTTGATAGTTCTCATTTCAAAGGACTAATTTGATGATTCTCATTTCAAATGGACTTACTAATTTGATAGTTCTCATTTCAAAGGACTTACTAATTTGATGATTTTCATTTCAAAGGACTTACTAATTTGATGATTCTCATTTCAAAGGACTTGCTAATTAGATGGTTCTCATTTCAAATGGACTTACTAATTTGATAGTTCTCATTTCAAAGGACTTACTAATTTGATGATTCTCATTTCAAAGGACTTACTAATTTGATGATTCTCATTTCAAAGGACTTACTAATTTGATGATTCTCATTTCAAAGGACTTACTAATTTGATGATTCTCATTTCAAAGGACTTACTAATTTGATGATTTTCATTTCAAAGGACTTGCTAATTTGATGATTTTCATTTCGAATGGACTTGCTTAAGTGATGATTCTGAGTGGATTTTCACTTCAAGGTGACATGTAAGACTTTTCAATGGCCATGCCAGTACTATACAGTGAGAAGAGGTAAAAATAAGTTTCTGGTTGTACAGCTGTTGCACCCAATAAAGATTTTTATGTACAAAATAGCTTGGCTAAACTTCCATCAGAGGTTTTGGTCACTTTTATTTGCATGGTATTACCGAGATTTACTAAGAAAAAAACCAAACCCTTAATATAGAAATGGGAATACTATGTGACTCTGGAGCTATGAATGACTTGCTTGCAGAATTTGGATATTATTGAGGTTCCATTAAATATTCAACTACTGAATAATCTACGAGAAAAGGATAGTGAGACGGGTTGCTGAAATTTGAGCACTTGGAGGAAAGAGGAGGGATAGTTGGAAAGAACCAAGTTGAGGATGGTAATATGGATTGCTGGAATATCACTACTGGAAAGTAGGGAGAGTCATGATGAAGAAATCGATTGCTGGAATATCACTACTGGAAAGTAGGGAGAGTGAAGATAAAGAAATCCATTGCTGGAATATCACTACTGGAAAAGAGGGAGAGTCAAAATAAAGAAATCCATTGCTGGAATATCACTACTAGAAAGTAGGGAGAGTCAAGATAAAGAAATCCATTGCTGGAATATCACTACTGGAAAGGAGGGAAAGTCAAGATGAAGAAATCGATTGCTGGAATATCACTACTGGAAAGGAGGGAGAGTCAAGATGAAGAAATCCATTGCTGGAATACCACTACTGGAAAGGATGGGGAGTCATGATAAAGAAATCCATTGCTGGAATATCACTACTGGAAAGGAGGGAGAGTCAAGATAGAAAAAAAATCGATTGCTGGAATATCACTACTGGAAAGTAGGGAGAGTCAAGATAAAGAAATCGATTGCTGGAATATCACTACTGGAAAGGAGGGAGAGTCATGATAAAGAAATCCATTGCTGGAATATCACGACTGGAAAGGAAGGAGAGTCAAGATAAAGAAATCCATTGCTGGAATATCACTACTAGAAAGTAGGGAGAGTCAAGATAAAGAAATCCATTGCTGGAATATCACTACTAGAAAAGAGGGAGAGTCATGATAAAGAAATCAATTGCTGGAATAGCACTACTGGAAAGGAGGGAGAGTCATGATAAAGAAATCGATTGCTGGAATATCACTACTGGAAAGGAGGGAGAGTCATGATAAAGAAATCGATTGCTGGAATATCACTACTGGAAAGGAGGGAGAGCCATGATAAAGAAATCGATTGCTGGAATATCACTACTGGAAAGGAGGGAAAGTCAAGATGAAGAAATCGATTGCTGGAATATCACTACTGGAAAAGAGGGAGAGTCAAAATAAAGAAATCCATTGCTGGAATATCACTACTAGAAAGTAGGGAGAGTCAAGATAAAGAAATCCATTGCTGGAATATCACTACTGGAAAGGAGGGAAAGTCAAGATGAAGAAATCGATTGCTGGAATATCACTACTGGAAAGGAGGGAAAGTCAAGATGAAGAAATCGATTGCTGGAATTATCATAGCAAATAAAGGAGCTTGATTTATCAGTTTGTAATTAAAGAGGGGAATAGGTAAGGAATAGCTAACGATCGTAGAATATATCCTTGAAATGTAACAGATGTTAAAGGACTGTTGACAATTATCATCCTTAACTCTTCAGAAACTCCTGAACATTTTAATTCTAAAAGGAAATATTTTTGAAGTTCTTAGAAGTTTCTATCACAGCCAAGTGTTTCGTATTTCTCATCTCAAGAATGAAGTAGATTTAATCTTCACAAACGAAAACATCTCGTTTTAGTATCAATAAAACTTCATAATTGCAAATTACAACAGTCCAGGAATTAAACACCTGGATTCATCGTGAAAACACCCACAGGAAGACATGATATTTCCTAGTACATATGAGTTTGAATCTCTCTCTCTCTCTCTCTCTCTCTCTCTCTCTCTCTCTCTCTCTCTCTCTCTCTCATCTTGCCAAGTTTCATTTTTGATAGGCTCTGCAAAGTTCAATGAAAGTAAGGTCAAACAAACTGGATAACTAAAGATTGTTCTCGTATGAACTATTATTTGCTAATATAAAAAGGAAATCACACAATTTACCTTTGAAATTAATTTAGTCTTTTTTTTATAAGGGTCGTAGAAAATTTTGGTCACGCAATTTTTTATATTGGCAACTATCAAGAGTTTCCCAAGGAATATTCCATGTCACATTAAAGAATGCTGTACATTCAAATGTATAATCACATTATTCGCTTGTCCTACTTCTAAACTTAGATTTTATATATATATATATATATATATATATATATATATATATATATATATATATATATATATATATATATATAAAATTTCATTATCTCTTAATAGTAATTTTAGTGGCACACATGGAGAAGTATTGTATGAAATAAGAAGTGTTTCAATTTCCAAAAAGTAATATGTTTGCATATCTATATCTATATATATATATATATATATATATATATATATATATATATATATATATATATATATCCTTTGTACAACAATACACTATGATAACATTAAGTTGTAATTCATCTTTCGTTGAGGTCTATATTTTGATAAATCCTATTAATCCCTATTGTTATTCTCAAGATATTCTATGTCATCACAAACTGATTGTTACTACTGACACTTTTAAATTTCCTGATATCATCCTCTCATTGTCATATTCATAGTCATTGTTAAACCTCATTGTTATTCTTCTCACCAATCCCCCTCGTATATAATGTCTGAAAGCATGTAATCACCATATCTCATGATTAAATGATGAGGTAGGCCCGGATTTTTTCACCATCTTCACCATAACTTCATACACAAGTGGTCGTTTTTGTGGGTCTCAAGACTTAGAGGGCGCTTAAGGTGTAGTTTACTGAGTTGGTATTGTTAATAAATGATAATAAATGATCTAACATTAATGTTAAAACAAAGAGTCTTGACTGAAGGTTATATAATATTGTTTTGCGCTTTCTTGGCCTTACAGATTCTATTCACCTTATATAATAGTAAGAGATGAAAATATATATATAAATAAAAAGAGTATTGCATCACAGTGTATATTGGAGTTGTTACATTAATAATCACTAACAATGGATGAGCTATTTGCGGCTCTCTGAGGCCGCTGAAATAAAAAGTTTTGAATTATATTTTCCTTCCAGTTTTTCACTGAAGTTCAAAGTTCATATTTCTCTTCAGATCTCAAGATGATTTTTATATAGGGTAGGATGTGATTTACAATTTGTGTTTTTGCCTTGCTAACTGCAAGAAACAGTGAGTTTTTACCTCTTGAACAAAATACTCAGCCAGTTAATACAGCTTATGTTATTAATGCAAGCACAAAAAAGGCCATTATGTTTAAGGTTACGAAGCAAATTATATATATATATATATATATATATATATATATATATATATATATATATATATATAAGGCCCTGCACAACCATGGGAGAGATTTATGCTACATTTTGTATCTGGACAAGAATGTTATACCTGTGTGCAAATGTGTATATACACACTCATTGAAAATACACACATATTTAGATTTATATATTGTGTGTGTATTTATATATATATATATATATATATATATATATATATATATATATATATATATATATATATATATATATATATATATATATATATAAAAGCCCATTGCCTCTAGGTAATATTAATATCCTGCAGTGGTAAGTAGACCATAGATCAAGTAGTGTCCTTCCCTTGCAATGACAACCATATGTATTCGTACAAAAAAAAGTATGCAGGAGTAACCTTGAGAGAGCCTTGTAAACAAAACAAATCATCCCTTAAAGATAAACAAATAAAATAGTTCCCTTTTCTTCTCTAGAAAAAAAAAATTTCCCTTCCTGCTGGTATATACTTTTCGTTACTTTAAAGGAAAAAACATGAAATATTGATAAAAAATGTTGTTAACTTTTTGACTGGTTTTTATTCCTGCCTTGTTTAAATAGAGAAAAAAATGTATATGACGTGGTAACATCTATATTTGCCTTGCTATTGTATTAGCTGTAAATATACATTTGATTTGTAATTTCCTCCCCTAAGGCTTTTTCCACAGCTCTGCTGTTATTGTTTGGCAGTGCTTAGTGTTCATAATCATGTTGAAAATACATACATATATATACATATGTGTGTGTTTATATACAGTATATATATACATATATTTATATATATATTTTATTTATTTAATCTTAAATTCATAGATGACACACAGCATTTATCATCCTGGTGCTATTCTTTGCAAATCAATTTTATTTCTTTGTTTTATATTATGATCATGTAGGCGGGCACCGTCGACTTGGCTAAGTATTTATAACCTAATGGAACTTCACAGTACAATTTTATTACTCTGTCCACCGTGTAAATTTTTTTGTTATCCTATGCGTACCTCTTTTCTTCATTCATTGTAAACAATGCTTTTGAAGCCATGGTTATAATGATGATAATAATAATGACTTTTTATTCCTACTATTTGCGCATAGCATGAATCAGACATGTACAGTATATTATATATGTATATCAAATAACTCTATAGTATTAAATTTAGACACCAGGGTATATGTTGTTTCATCATCTCGCAACATTTTCCTATGTAATTACTTGCATATGCATATTAACATATATATATATTTGCACAACATTTGTGCTTGTTAAAGCTTAATTTCTACACAAGGTTTGCAATAAAGTTTGCTCAAAAATATTATTGTGGTTTTATTTTATTGTATTCCCAAGATTTGCGGCTACACTAGAAAACTTGACAAGAATTTTATTTACACTTGCTGGACATAAATTTATATTTTCCAAACTATTCATCATAAAACTTTAAAAAGACAAAAAAAAAGAAAAATTGACAGATGCAGTAGGCAATAACATAATTCAGCAATAACTAATTGGTGCTCCAGGGAGAATTTGTTAGACTGAATGAAGTACCATGCATTGTTTAGTATTTCTTTTTTGCTATGAAACTGAAACAATAAATAATTTTTAAAGCATTGAAGACGTCATAGTTCCATACTCTTGTAAGACATAAAAGGCAAACTAAGACGTAATCTTTTAGTACTCATAGCCTAAAGCTATCCCAGAGACAGGCATTCTCAAGTACCTTGCTTGCTTTTAGATTGCCTGTCCCTTGCGCCCAAGCACAGGCCCTTGCAAATCTGCAGGCCGTAGTATTCTCTAGTATATGTTAACAATGTGCCCAGTGCGATCTCTAATGAAAAGGGAAAGTATTATTGCTATAACTATTAATTAACATGTTTGGAAATTCTTGTAAAACAAGCCAATAGAGGCCAAAAGTTTGTTGAGCAAGCTTTCACAAAATAGAAGACCCATATGGTACAAAAGAGGAAACAGTAAAGAAAACAGCCGTTAAATAGCAAATTGAGATATAACAACAAACAACCTCAATATATATACAAGCATACACAGTAATATAAGGCAGAAATTATGGAATGGTGGATTGTCTTTCAACCAATATTTTTAAAAAATCCTAAAATTACAGTAGTAATATTCATTTGTCTATTGCTACGGTAAGATTTCTTCACGCGGTTACATTATATGGAAAGAAACAAATCTGTTACAGGTTGGTAGGACATTATAGGTGTTGATGTTATATAAAAGCAAGGAGAACGCACTAGTTTTTACTGCGCAGTGGAAGTTCCGTGTCGAAGCAGGCAGTGAAAATGGCCGGACAGGATATCTGCCCGTGGTAGTACGAGTCATTGTTACCATTGAAGTGAAGACGATATCTACTTTGATGAAAGCATGTCTAAAAGATAAAGATTCGGCGTGTCATCGGAACAGACGTCCAGAAATGAAAATACTGTAGTGTATGACATATCGTAACCTCTACAGTTATTAGAAGCATTGTTTTTCTGGAAACGTCGTTGATATTAAAAATTTTAAGAATGGTGTGAAGTTAGCCGTAACACCAGAATATTCAAACCTATTCAGAATCATTGAGGATGTTATTCACTATACATCACTAACCAATCTTTGCAAGATATTTGACGATACTATCAGAAACTGTAATTCGCATTAGGAGTGACACTAGATCTAACAAGAGTAGCATCACCTGCATAACATACTTCCTTTCATCTTAGTGATTAGATCAGCAGTCATGTAACTAGTTCAAATAAAAGATTTCTTCTACACAAACCTAAGGAATATTAGAAACGACAGAGCTAAGGCAACATCAATAACTCAATGCTGTGGGCCAGCGAGAAACCTAAACGAGAGTAACTTCTGTTATGTTTAGCTGTCAACCAGGTAAAAGGCATAACTTGAATCAGTTGTCAAAATTCTTGAAGATGTTGTGACGGGCCGAGAGAAGGTTGTGACTCAAAGACAGGATGAAAGCAACTGAGTGAGTTTGATTGAACACTCTCCTTTATATACAAAAGCTCAAGGCAACAGGAATTTTCCTGTTCAAAATCTACACCGTTACTATTGAGAAAAACAGACATGTTTATTCAGGTTCTTTTTAGTGCGAGGGAAGAGCGAAGATACAAGCATAATATATACACAAAATGAACTATGTACGATCGTGTGACACACGGTTGGTACAATGTAATTGATTGTATCCAAACTGGCTTCTTAGAGCCTGCTTGTTTCCATATCCCTACAGGCTTGTCATGAAACAGGTGTGCAGAAATAAGTGCTAATATATAGGTTTTAAGAGGAACTGCTCGTTAACCATAGAGGAATTATCAAGGTTTGGAATAATAGTTGCAATCCTGTTTATATAATATAAAGCCTTCAGAATGCGTTTCATAATGATATCCGATTTTTATAATGGAAATTAATATATAAATATGAAAAAAAACGGTTTTACCAGATTAAACGGTCCAAGCCAGGCAATAGGCAAAGGCAGACGAACGTATAAATTGGGCCAGACGACGGACAGAGGGCAAAATTGGTAACATTGTCTGCCCGCCGTGCATTTGCTACTCGTGTGGAAGGGCCTTAGTGGCAATTATATAATGTTGCTGTCAAGGTTGCGATAAACTCCAAATTCATTGGATACAGACGCCAGATCAAGCAGATAATGAATATAAGCCCATAAACTTCTTTACAGGATTTGAACTCAAGATGAAGAATGAGTGGAAAACAATTTGGACTGATATGTAATTGAATGAGAAAATTTACATTACCTGAAGGATGTCACAGAGAAAGAGGAAGATGGAGAACAGAAGAGTGGAAAAGAATATAAAAACATCCACTACCTATTTAGTAATGATCATAAATCTCAGTCTATATAGCTTACGAAGCTATATAGACTGAGGTTAGATTATCTTATTTTACTGAATCCTACCATCTTCGTGAACCCTTTCAACACCTGGTTTTCTCCTCTGGATAGACAGTTCCTAACTGTTGTTTCATGGCGTCATGCTCCAATTTCAGAGCGTTCAGCTCTTTGTTGATGTCGTGTTGTTCCTTCAGTAACACCTCCAGCGTCTTCTTCAGCACCACAGAGCTGTCGTTGTTTAGTTCACCGTTCCTCCTTTCCTCGTCACTATCCTTTGCCCAGGATGTGCTAATGCTTGGTCTTAAAGCTGAAGAAGAGAAGCCATTTCAGAGGTTAAATTTCTACAGCAAGATCATATTTGATTTTTTTCTTGTAAACATATTAATCAAAGATTTATCCCTACTCTCTTTACTTTAGAGAGCTTAGTTTTACTCATATTCATTTCAGTCCTACATTAGTACTTTCTCTATTCGAATCTTCTATCATCATTTGAATAATTTTGTTCGCTATTCAAAAAATCAAATTAGAACCGATCAGATAATTAAGGCTGTAGTCATGTCAAAGATAATGAAATATTGTTGAACATTGTGAATTATATTCAACACGTAAAGGTATTGCACAATATTACAAATAAGTATACATCTTGCTGCTCTAGAAATACAAAAGGACTAAACGATTATCAGTAGCTTCTTAGAATTGTGATTTGTATTATTATATTTTTCAAGTTATACTTAGCCAAAATAAGATGTACTCTTGGACACATGAATTTCTGGTACACCTCACTCTGAGGAAGTGCACTCAGCCACGCCCTTTCTGCGCGGCGAGTTTCTGTGTCTAGCCCAGCCCATTACCTCTATTTGCTCTCCCTACACTAGCTTTTTGGTTACTCACAGCTAAGTAAGGGTATATCAGGGTGTAGGTCTCCATAGTAATGTATACCAGAGATTCCTGTGTACAACTGTGTTTCACACCTCACTCTGAGGAAGTGTACCTAACTACACGCTTACTGCCCGGCTAGTTTCTGTGTCTAGCCCAGCCCATCACCTCTATTTGCTCTCCCTACACTAGCTTTTTGGTTACTCACAGCTAAGTAAGGGTATAACAGGGTGTAGGTCTCCATAGTAATGTATACCAGTGACAACTGTGTACAACTGTGCTTCTCCACAATTAATAATCCTGGTATACATGATCCTATTTTCATACTCTGTTTTGCTTTGCACTCCAAAACTGAGAGATGAATGTTAATTATCTTATAATGTGATCAAATAAACAGTAAATTAAGTTATCCATTCTTTATACTTACAATTCCTGTTGGAATTATTAAGTACTGTTTTCTTCTTTTGGTTCTCCTCATCATTTTCTTCCTCCAATGACCGCCGCTTGAACACGACAATCAGGAGATCCACGAGTAATTCCAGCAATTCCAGGATTGTTACGAAGGACATTCCAATGAATAGGCCCATGAACCCTCCGACGTTACTGAGCAGCAAATCCCACTGGAGGAAAAAGAAATACATTGTTAATTGAGAGGGAAATAGATTGTCATTTGAGATGGAAATAAGGGGAACAGGTTGTCATTTGAGATGGAAATAAGGGAAATAGATTGTCATTTGAAGTTGAAATAAGGAAAATAGATTGTCATTTGAAATAGACATACATTGTTAGTTGAGAGAGAAATAGATTGTCATTTTAGATGGAAATAATGGAAATAAATTGTCATTTGAGATGGAAATAAGGGAATCAGGTTGTCATTTGAGATGGAAATAACAGAAAAAAGATTGTCATATGAGATGGAAATACATTGTTAGTTGAGAGGGAAATAGGTTGTCATTTGAGATGGAAATAAAGGAAATAGATTGTCATTTGAGATGGAAATAAGGGAAATAGATTGTCATTTGAGATGAAATTACATTGTTAGTTGAGAGGGAAATAGTTTGTCATTTGAGATGAAAATACATTGTTAGTTTAGAGAGAAATAATTGTCATTTGAGATGGAAGTAAGGGAAATAGATTGTCATTTGAGAGGGAAATTCATTATTAGTTGAGAGGGAAATAGATTGTCATTTGAGATGGAAATACATTGTTAGTTGAGAGGGAAATAGATTGTCATTTGAGATGGAAATACATTGTTAGTTGAGAGGGAAATAGATTGTCATTTGAGATGGAAATACATTGTTAGTTGAGAGGGAAATAGATTGTCATTGGAGATGGAAATACATTGTTAGTTGAGAGGGAAATAGATTGTCATTGGAGATGGAAATACATTGTTAGTTGAGAGGGAAATAGATTGTCATTGGAGATTAAAATACATTGTTAGTTGAGAGGGAAATAGGTTGTCATTTGAGATGGAAATAAGGGAAATAGATTGTCATTTGAGATGGAAATAATGGAAATAGATTGTCATTTGAGATGGAAATAACAAAAATAGATTGTCCTATGAGATGGAAATACATTGTTAGTTGAGAGGGAAATAGATTGTCATTTGAGATGGAAATACATTGTTAGTTGAGAGGGAAATAGATTGTCATTTGAGATGGAAATACATTGTTAGTTGAGAGGGAAATAGATTGTCATTGGAGATGGAAATACATTGTTAGTTGAGAGGGAAATAGATTGTCATTGGAGATTAAAATACATTGTTAGTTGAGAGGGAAATAGATTGTCATTGGAGATTAAAATACATTGTTAGTTGAGAGGGAAATAGATTGTCATTTGAGATGGAAATACATTGCTAGTTGAGAGGGAAATTATTGTCATTTTAGATGAAAATACATTGTTAGCTGAGAGGGAAATAGATTGTCATTTGAGATGGAAATACATTGTTAGTTGAGAGGGAAATACATTGTCATTTGAGATGGAAATACATTGTTAGCTGAGAGGGAAATAGATTGTCATTTGAGATGAAAATACATTGTTAGTTGAGAGGGAAATATATTGTCATTTGAGATGGAAATACATTGTTAGTTGAGCGGGAAATAGATTGTCATTTGAGATGGAAATACATTGTTAGTTGAGAGGGAAATAGATTGTCATTTGAGATGTAAATACATTGTTAGTTGAGAGATAAATAGATTGTCATTTGAGATGGAAATACATTGTCATTTGAGATGGAAATACATGTCAGTTGAGAGGGAAATACATTGTTAATTGAGAGGGAAATAGATTGTCATTTGAGACGGAAATACATAGTTAGTTGAGAGGGAAATAGATTTTCATTTGAGATGGAAATACATTGCCAGTTGAAAAGGCAATAGACTGTCGTTTGAGATGGAAATACATTGTTAGTTGAGAGGGAAATAGATTGTTAGTCTAGTTGAGTTGGAATAATTTGAAATTTGAAATGGAAATACAATATTGGTTAAGTTGAAGTACATAGCATTTTCTGAAAGTTGATAAAAAAGGAAAATGAACTATAAATCTTCATCTCTTAAGGCCCATACATTTGAACTGTAAAACTGATTTCATACAAGAATGTAAATTCAATCAAGCAAAGGTGTTTTAAAGAATATTATCTTAATTAAAGATAAGAACTTAGATATAGAAAAGTACTTACCGTGTATGTGGGACTCTCACTAATCACTTCGTATGACATAGATTCCAGGTAGATTTCCAGATTGACCATTTCCATGTCACTGGAATTGGAAAAATGGCGGTCATTAAGACGAAATATATCGTATTGGAATAAAAAAATAGCTAGGTAATACTACCTTGGGGAGTCTCTTTAGTTCGTTGGGACAGAAAGTTTAAAATTTCAAAAGTTATAACTGAAAACCACACTTTAAAAGGGGAAAAAACAGAAGAATACCACCTAAGCTAAGGCTCCCTACCTAACCTAACCTTGGAGCCATATCCTTACTTACTTAGCTACCTGGGGCTACGCCCCACCCCCGCCCTCCCTCCTTAGACTACCATATCCTTAGCTTCCCCTAAGACTAAGTCTCAACTCTGTTTGTGCCTCCCAACCAGCTTCACTCCTGACAAGGCAACACTAATTCATATTTCTTAGATCATAAAAACTATTAAAAAATAGTGTTTCAGCCAAAATAAACAAATTTTCAATAATAGAAAATGGTTACGCCTGTCACAACGAACTATTTTTACCTCCTACCATGTTAAGATTTTGTTCCAGGGGGAGGGAAAAAAAAAAGAAAAAAAAATTGAAAAAAAAAATTTGAGACAGACTTTCAGATTCCAGTTTGGGTCACCTATATGAGAAGAAATTCATCGCAATTGAAATTTTTGCTAACGCCCAAGGAGCCCAGGCAGTAAATTTGGCAAAAGTGTCATTCCTGTCTTTGGCGACCGGTATAGAAAACAGTTGACTCTTAACTGTTAAGACATTCACATTGTAGAACTATAGTCCATTTCTTTTAGCGATGCAGATTTGCACCGACTCGCGGCGGTGCCCTTTTAGCTCGGAAAGGTTTCCGGATCGCTGATTGATTATTGCACCGAGTCGTGGCGGTGCCTTTTAGCTCGGAAAAGTTTCCTGATCGCTGATTGGTTAGAATTATCTTGTCCAACCAATCAGCGATCCGGAAACTTTTTCCGAGCTAAAAGGGCACCGCTGCGAGTCGGTGCAAATATGCATCGCTAAAAGAAATGGACTATAGTGGTAATGGCAATAAAACACTGATTAAAGACATTAGATTATAACCATTAATGTATGGGAGAGGGACATACAATGGTCATTTGCTCAAAATCCGTTTTTTTTTGGGGGGCTTGGTTATGTCGTCCTGATGGAAGCTTACCAGAGAATTAACTTGAAAGTACTATATCTGTGGTTTTGTATAAGTGCCTTTACTTTGAATGAGTTCCTTATATGGTCTCTTAGACCCTTATATATATTATTATTATTATTATTACTATCCAAGCTACAACCCTAGTTGGAAAAGCAAGATGCTATAAGCCCAGGGGCTCCAACAGGGAAAAATAGCCCAGTGAGGAAAGGAAATAAGGAAATAAATAAATGAAGAGAACAAATTAACAATAAATCATTCTAAAATAAGTAACAACGTCAAAACAGACATGTCATATATAAAAACTATTAACAACATCAAAAACAAATATGTCATAAATAAACTATAAAAAGACTCATGTCCGCCTGGTCAACAAAAAAGCATTTGCTCCAACTTTGAACTTTTGAAGTTCTACTGATTCAACCACCCGATTAGGAAGATCATTCCACAACTTGGTAACAGCTGGAATAAAACTTCTAGAGTACTGCGTAGTATTGAGCCTCGTGATGGAGAAGGCCTGGCTATTAGAATTAACTGCCTGGCTAGTAGTACGAATAGGATAGAATTGTCCAGGAACATACAATAAATTTTGCCGAAATTGTAGTTGCCTACATACTGTACTTTGGAAGAGAGAATACTCACTTAGAGCACAGAGCCTTTACAGCTTTCCTGTCGCGATGCAAGTTAGTGTAGTACTGGGGATTTATCTTGCTTGATGTCACTTGCGTGTTGAATCTCACTTCGCTGTTCATAAATAGAATAAAAAGGAAATATAGTTTTCATCTTTAACTTTCTCAGAGTTTCTTCTTCTTTATCTTTCACTTATTTTATAACAATTAACTGTTATTGTATTTCATTTATGATAAATTATGTTTTTTTTTTTTTTTTTTTTTTTTTTGTGTGATAACCGATAGTTTCTTTTGGTGATAAATGATAGCTTCTTTTGGTGATAAATTACAGATTCTTGTATTGATAATTGATAGCTTTTTGTGGTGATAAATGATAGCTTCTTGCTCTCTATAGGTATAGGTAAATTACCAAATTAATATGAAGTAATATTATATATATGTATGTATGTATATATATATATATATATATATATATATATATATATATGTATGTATATATATATATATATATATATATATACATGTGTATTCTAGAGCTGATTATTGCATTTTGAATTTGTTGGTTAGTGAACTTCATATGAATTACCACCCTCATCCAAAAGAGACATTATTAATAATAATAATAATAGAAATAATAATAATAATATTTGCAAACCTGCAGGCTTCGTTACATCCACAATCCAGATATCCACCGAGGTAATCACGAGAGACCATGTCCATGCAGATCTCTGTAGAAAACGGGAAAAACAATAATATTACTAATGGCGTGAACACTAGGTGGGACTAGAAGGCGCATCAGGCAACTGACCCTTTAATGTAGGAATAACGTTGGGAAAGAAGAATAGTTCTTCAGATCTTTCTCGTGTACGTTTTGTTTTTCAATCAATGGCTCTAACAGATTAATAGAATTCTTCTTCACACAAGGGGTTAACCACTGCACTGTAATTGTTCAGTGGCTACTTTCCTCTTGGTAAGGGTAGAAGAGACTCTTCAGTTATGGTAAGCAGCTCTTCTAGGAGAAGGACACTCCAAAATCAAACCATTGTTCTCTAGTCTTGGGCAGTGCCATAACCTCTGTACCATGGTCTTCCACTGTCTTGGGTTAGAGTTCTCGTGTTTGAAGGTACAGTCGGGCACACTTCTATCTAGTTTCTCTTCCTCTTGTTTTGCTAAAGTTTTTTTTTATAGTTTTTATAGGAAATATTTATTTTGATGTTGCTGTACTTAAAATATTTTACTTTTCTTTATTTCCTTTCCTCACTGGGCTATTTTCCCTGTTGGGGCCCCTGGGCTTATAGCATCCTGCTTTTCCAACTAGGGTTGTAGCTTGGCATTTAATAATAGTAATAATAATAATAATGTAACCGATTCTCAGTTGTAGTGGTTAGTTTGTACTATAGATTATTCTAATTTTGTGATCAAATGAAGTATATACTGAACAGTTGAAAAACACCTTTTGAAGTAGTTTAAATCAATGCGTTAAATATGTCTCAGAAATTAACATGTACTCATACTATACAGACTAAGTGAAGCTTGAATTTGCATTAGTAATATCGCCAATATCGCAATTATTATTAGCAGTGCCATTAGCAACAGTCATATCAATAAATATTTCAATGGTAAAAATTGCTTGTCAAATATACACTAAGGTGGCTAAACATATTTGCCTATGCGAAAAGAAACAAGACTTACTAAAGAGTTAAACGAAAAACATTATTTTCCTATGTAAAATATGCAAAAGGAACAAGACTTACTAAAGAGTTAAACAAGAAATTATATTTGCCTATGCAAAAAGAAACAGGAATTACTGAAGAGGAAAACAATAAACAATATTTGCCTATGCAAAAAGAAACAAGACTTACTAAAGAGGAAAACAAGAAACAATATGAATCCTTACTAAAGAGGAAAACTAGAAACAGTATGAATCCTTGCTGTCCCTTGGTTGTTTACTAAACATATTTGCCTACGCAAAAACAAACAAGAATTACTAAAGAGGAAAACAAGAAACAATATTTGCCTATGCAAAATAGGCAAAAGGAACAAGACTTACTAAGAGGAAAACAAGAAACAATATTTGCCTTTGCAAAATATGCAAAAAGAAATTAGGACTTATTAAAGAGGAAAACAAGAAACAATATGAATCCTTGCTGCCCTCTGGTTGTTTACTAAACATATTTCCCTATTCAAAAACAAACAAAACTTACTAAAGAGTAATACAAGAAACAAAATGAATCCTTATTGTCTCCTTGTTGTTTACTAAACATATTTCCCTATTCAAGAACAAACAAGACTTACTAAAGAGGAAAACAAGAAACAAAATGAATCCTTACTGTCCCCTGGTTGTTTACTAAACATATTTCCCTATTCAAGAACAAACAAGACTTACTAAAGAGGAAAACAAGAAACAAAATGAATCCTTACTGTCCCTGGGTTATTTACTAAACATATTTCCCTATTCAAGAACAAACAAGGCTTACTAAAGAGGAAAACAAGAAGACTTACTAAAGAGGAAAACAAGAAACAAAATGAATCCTTACTGTCTCCGGGCTGTTTACTAAACATATTTCCCTATTCAAGAACAAACAAGACTTACTAAAGAGGAAAACAAGAAGACTTATCAAAGAGGAAAACAAGAAACAAAATGAATCCTTACTGTCCCCGGGTTGTTTACTGAACATATTTCCCTTTTCAGAAACAAACATGACTTACTAAAGAGGAAAACAAGAAGACTTACTAAAGAGGAAAACAAGAAGACTTACTAAAGAGGAAAACAAAAAACAAAATGAATCCTTACTGTCCCCTGGTTGTTTACTGAACATATTTCCCTTATCAGAAACAAAAAAGACTTACTAAAGAGGAAAACAAGAAGACTTATTAAAGAGGAAAACAAGAAACAAAATGAATCCTTACTGTCCCCGGGTTGTTTACTAAACATATT
>NC_090728.1:57649494-57654494 GCF_036898095.1 Palaemon carinicauda | reverse complement strand
ACTAATAATAATAATAATAATAATAATAATAATAATAATAATAATAATACCTAAGCTGATCAAATCTAGACCATAATGAACGTTCAAACAAACATTAGAATTCCTCATTATTTACCATTGCTGACGGTGGAATAATCCTGGGATATGGCTTGTTCAGTTGTGTTGGTGAGGAGGCTGACTAGATTCTTGTAGTAAAGACTTCTCTCCATTCTTAGTTCGTGAAGTGGACCTTTGCTGGTTACGAGGCTGTCTGTAAGTAGGTGTAAATAGCTATTTTAAATATCATTCGTTTCCAAAACAGTGATATACGTTGGGTTTCATTTTGTTAAGCAGACGTTATACAAATTCCTTACGTGTATAGAGAAAATTAGAAAGATTCATGCATAAAATACGATTGTTATTACCATACAAAAATAACGTTATCTAAATTACTTACATTTATAGAGGGAATTTGAAAGATTCATAAAAAAAAAAAATTTATTTGTTATTATCATCTATGATTAAGAATCAAAATTGCATTGAAGAATAGAAAAATAAACATTTTCATTTTAGTGAATAGCGTGAGACTAAAGCGTATATATATATATATATATATATATATATATATATATATATATATATATATGTATTATAGCCACGAAAGGAAAAATGAAAAAGACTTGCGTGGCTATAATACATTTTATATTCATCACGTGTCAGCTTTCGTGATTTCTACATATATATATATATATATATATATATATATATATATATATATATATATATATATGTACATATATATATATATATTCATATATGTATATATATACATATATATATATATTATATATATATTTATTTAAATATATATATATATATATATATATATATATATATATATATATATATATATATATATATATATATATAACTGAAGATCAAAAGTATGTGGTCATAATTCGAGACTGGGAATGTAATAATAATAATAATAATAAATATATATATACATATATATATACAGTATATATATATATATATATATATATACATATATATATATATATATATATATATATATATATATATATATAAATACATATGAATGAAAATCAAAAGTATGTGTTGATAATTCAATACTGAGAATGTAAAAATTAATTTATTACCGCAATCTTTCTCGTCTTCTCCGTTCAAGCAGTGGTTGATGTGGTCACAACGAAATCGAGGGTTGAAACAGCCACTGTCACACTGGAAGTATTCCTCGGGGCATTTCTTCTCGATGACAGCTGTTGGAAATAGAAACACATTTTGTATATATACATATATATATATATATATATATATATATATATATATATATATATATATATAATATATGTGTGTGTGAGTGTATGTGTATACACACCCGCACACACATGTATATATATATATATATATATATATATATATATATATATAATATATATATATATATATATATATATATATATATATATATTGTTAGGAGTATTGAATTTATGTAAATAGGGTATTTTTGTAGTGTACATTGTAAATGTTTTGTAGTTCATATTTTTCCCGTGTCTGTCTCTGTGTGTTGTCCTTGTGTGTTGTTTGGGTGTTTGTATTCTTCAGTCCTTGGAGGGTTTACTTCGGCCATTGGAGCGCCACCAGGGAATGAGATTTCTTGGATTTGTCATAGTGTAAATAACTCTGGATTATATACAAAAGTGTTACATTATTTGTACTTGTTAAATTGTAAATATTACTATATTGCATTTAAGGTTCTGTTGACGCTTGCTGTGTATGTATGTATTTTCTGCATTTTGTTGTGTTTAATATTGACGTTATTTTCCTGTATTATCTACGGTGTATTGATAATCGATTTATTTGTTACTTACCTGCTTATTTTGCTCATTTGTAGTGATGCTGTACAATGTAAATGTTCCTGGAGTTTCGTTAATTTACATTCGTTATTGCTTTGGTTTCATTACTCTTGTTATCATCGTAATCCTTATCTTTATATGTATCTTTAATTAATTAAGTAAAATAACTAAATTTCGTAGTGTTTGCCTTATTCCGTATTATTATATATTTACTCTTATATCATACTTTAATTTTAATGCTATGTAAATTTGGATAAGAGCTCTATTATGAAGGTAATCTAAGTTTTCTATGGCCGTTTGGAACTCCGCTTCGTACTTGCATCAGTGAAATGCTGGAAAGGGTATTAAGAGGCGAATGGTCGTAACAATATATATATATATATATATATATATATATATATATATATATATATATATATAATGTATGTATGTATATATATATGCATGCACGTGCATATATACAGTTTATATATATATATATATATATATATATATATATATATATATATATATATATTGAATATGTATAAATATTTATATGTATGTATTAACAAAATAATGATTAAGATAACAATTATCATTCCTATTTCTCACTATGTTATTCATTTGTTTCATTTTTTAAAACAAACAAGAGTAAGAGAATTGCTTAATAATCTATGCATTGATAATCGACTCTATTTCTTATTCTTGAAAAGTAACTTCATAAATCCAAGGTATTCTAATTTACATAATTTAAAACGATATATATTTCTAGCACATGTAAGTCTTTAAAAACAAATTATTTATGAACAAATGAATTCATTGATATTCAAATAGGCTATGTATATTGTCCCATGCTGCATTGCAAAATGTAGGTACCAAATTTATTGTCATTTTTAAACGCAAGAACGATAAACTACAGTTTTAATTATCATTACAAAAGATTTTTTTTTCAGTCTTCCACTAAAGCTTCTTAGTTTTGCTCAGAGCAGTCAAAAATATGCTCTTCTCTTTATAAATCGTTTTATCAATATATATAACAATGTAATATTTAACTTGTAAACACTCCAATTTCCTATTTAAACTAAACGCCTTGAAACTATGAAGATAATAAGAAATCTCCTTCACGTTGAGATTCAAATTCACTGATTAGAAGGCTGGAGTCACTGCAAAATATTATGAATACAGGTAGAAAAATCAATCGGAGATTTCAGACCTCTGTCAATGTAAATTTTCAAAAGAGTCTACGGACAAAACTCTCCCTCTTTCATACGTTGACCGTGACTGAATCTACTGTATAATAAAAATCCTGAATCCGGATCACCGCTACAATCTAATCACTTCTAAATCATCCCATTCCTGGCATATATTGAAAATTTCATCAAAATTCAACGTTAACTTTTTGAGTTAGGCTGGTTACAAACAAACAGACAGACAAAGAGATGAAAAGATATCCTCATGGGTGGAGATAATTAGAAAATTTGTATTTAAAAGAAACTTACTGCAATTTGCTTCGTCATCTCCACCGTAGCAATGAGGTTGTCCATCACAGACGGCGTGTCTAGCAACACATTCGCCAGTACTACACCGGAAAGCTCCCTCTTGGCAGGTATCTGGGGAAACAGTAAACTGCAAGATAAGCTGCCCTTTGTTAAAATTATAAGGTCACTCGTGAATAGCAGAGGCAAGGGACAGTGACAATGCCCTAGCGAGTAGGATGATGTCCTAGCCAGCAGGGCAATGCCCTAGAGACTCAAGCCCCTTCTCCACCCACGCTAGGATCAAGGAGAGTCAGGTAATGGCTGCTGATGACTCAGCAGGTAGACCTGTAGGTTCTTTCACAGTCAAGGGACATTGATAATGCCCTAACGAGCAGGATAATGTCCTACCCTGCAGGGCAATGCCCTAGAGACTGATCGTATATACCAACCACTCAAGACCACTGTCTTCCCAAGTTAGGAGCAGGGAAGGCCAGGCAATGGCTGCTGATGACTCAGCAGGTAGACCTGAAGGTTCATCCACAGGTGAGGGACAGTGACAGTTCCTTAGCGAGCAGGATAATGTCCTAGCCAGCAGGCCAATGCCCTAGAGGCTGATCGTATATACCAACTACTCAAGACCACTCTCATCCCAAGTTAGGGCCAGGGAAGGCCAGGCAATGGCTACTGATGACTCACCAGGTAGACCTGTAGGCTCTCCCAAACCTCACCATCCTTAGCTCACAAGGATGGTGAGGTTGCAGACACTACAAGAAACTATCGAGCTTGAGCGGGACTCGAACCCCAGTCTGGCGATCGCCAGGCAGGAACGTTTCCAATAGACCATCACAACCCTTATAGTTCCTCCTTGCTCACAGGCCAGAATTAATTTCTTTATGTTTTATGCCATTGTAAACATTTCCTTTCAAGTTAACTAGATCTTTTTTCAAAAAGGAAATATAAATTTTCAGTAGATCTTACTCTAATAATCTGAACAAGAACATTTCGATATGAAAATGTCCATATAATGCTTGATATCTCTCTCTCTCTCTCTCTCTCTCTCTCTCTCTCTCTCTCTCTCTCTCTCTCTCTCTCTCTCTCTCTCTCTCTACCACAGTTGAATTCATCTAGGCGTCTGGGACAGTCGTATTCCCCATCACAAAGCAGCTGTTCCTTAATACAAGAGTCATCACTACAGCGATAGTAACCGAACGGACAGTCCTCACTTTCCTCAGCTAAAAAAAAAAAAAGAAGAAGAGAGAGAGAGAGAGAGAGAGAGAGAGAGAGAGAGAGAGAGAGAGAGAGAGAGAGAGAGAGAGAGAGAGAGAGAGAGAGAGATCATTAGTAAAGCAGAAAATTATTTTAGCAGTTCATTTCAAATCTGTTTTCAAGGGTAGACACTCAAGGATGTAACCAATATATATTTCATCTTAAAAATTTCTATGATTTTATATGAAATTAAAACCAATATTCATAATTCTTGTGGGAAATTGATAAACATAGCAACAATTTTACTTCTAGATCTGTGCTACTCATAGATAACTAATTAGTTTAGAATAATTATGAGAAGTTGTGGACATTACATATAGGTTTGACATTTTGTTCTAACCAACTTTTACACAAACACATCCTTAGCACCTGAATTGTACTGCTTTGAAAACCCCATCATACACAAACACGTCCT
>NC_090728.1:57623808-57646494 GCF_036898095.1 Palaemon carinicauda | reverse complement strand
AGTAAATTCTATTCCCTTTGCGTAGCTCTCATAAATATTTTCTGGGTTCCTGAACTTTCCAGTCGTTACTTCGACTTAAGGGAAGCCATTTGTATTCAGCTAGTGCATTACTACTTTTATATTTCATGAATTTCTACGTTAAGGACGTTTGAATAATTTTTGTAATTTCTAAGTAAAATTAGAATTACTCTCAATTTAGTCAGGCCTTCACCATCATAAGGCTCAATGCAACACAGTATTCTAGAAGTTTTATTCCAGCTGTGACCAAGTTGTGGAATTATCTTCCTAATCGGGTAGTTGAATAAACTTCAGAACTTCAAATTTGTAGTAAATATTTTTATGTTGAACAGGCTTACATAAGTCTTTTTATAGTTTATATATGGCATATCTGTTTTGATGTTACTGTTTTTTAAATAATTTATTGTTATTTTTCCTCATTTATTTATTTCATTATTTCCTTTTTTCTCACGGGGCTATTTTTTCGTGTTGGAACCCCTGGGCTTATAGCATCTTGCTTTTTCAACTAGGGTTGTAGCTTGGCTAATAATAATAATAATAATAATAATAATAATAATAATAATAATAATAATAATAGTTACAAGTTGAATTAATTTGACAGATTTGCTTTTGTTTGTTCATTTTTTCCTTATTTATTCTTTAGATCTATTTCCTGTTTACGGAAGCTTTAACTAAATCAGAACTAATTTTTGTTGGATTTAACCAGTAAAATTTATATTGGAAAAATTATTTACAAGGGAGGTCCAGGCAATGGCTGCTGATGACTCAGCAGGTAGACCTATAGGCTCCCCCAAACCTCCCATCCTTATCTCACAAGGATGGTGAGGTTGCAGACACTACAAGGAACTATCGAGCTTGAGTGGACTCGAACCCTAGTCCGGCAGATCGCCAGGCAAGGACGTTTCCACTATAGTCAATTTTTTTTAGTGAGGCGCATTTGCCCCTACTCGCAGCGGTGCCCTTATAGCTCGGAAATGTTTCCAGCTATCTGATTGGTTAGAATTATCTTGTCCAACCAATCAGCGATCAGGAAACTTTTCAGAGCGAAAGGGGCATCCCTGCGGTGCAAATCTGCCTCACTAAAAAGAATTGACTAAAGGGTACCACAAGGACTCGAACTTCAGTCCGGCAGATCCCCAGGCAAGGACGTCTCTACTAGAGTCAATTTTTTTAGCGAGGCAGATTTCCACCGACTCGCAGGGGTGCCCTTTTATCTCGGAAAAGTTTCCTGATCGCTGATTGATTAGAGAAGATAATTCTAACCAATCAGATAACAGGAAACTTTTCCGAGCTAAAAGGGCACCGCTGCGAGTCGGTGCAAATGCGCCTCATTAAAAAAATGGAATATAGGGTACCAAAGACATTAAAGAATGATATTTAAAATCATACATACATACATACATATAGCAAGGCACTTCCCCCAATTTTGGGGGGTAGCCGACATCAACAAATGAAACAAAACAAAAAGGGGACCTCTACTCTCTACGTTCCTCCAGCCTAACAAGGGACTCAACCGAGTTCAGCTGGTACTGCTAGGGTGACACAGCCCACCCTCCCCCCGTTATCCACCACAGATGAAGCTTCATAATGCTGAATCCCCTACTGCTGCTACCTCCGCGGTCATCTAAGGCATTGGAGGCAGCATAATAACAAATTAAAAATTCTTATCAGAGATGTCACTTACAGCACGTGGTTTCATCTTCCGCTCCAGGACAATCTGCGTTGGAGTCACATTCCTTATCGCTGTGAATGCATTCTCCGGAATCGCAGAGAAAACCCCATTCGGCACATTTGGCTAGAAAGTACGAATGCATTTTTGATAAGATAAGCTAGTTCTCTAGTAAGCAGATAGCCAATATCAGTTACATTGATTAGTACTACATATCACTCATAGAATTTCATATATAATTTTATTTCTAACTTTATGAGATTTTTCCACTCGTGTGCATAAATTTTTTATATCAAAATTATTCAAGTTCTTCCATTGACCATCTGTATTCATATTTTGTAAGATAAGCTAGTCATCTAATCAGCAGATAGCCAGTATCAGCTACATTGATTAGTACTACTTATCTATTTCTCTTATCATTCACTGTATTCCATTTATAACTTTTATTTTTAACCTTACGAGAATTTTCCAATATTGTGCATTAAGTTTGAAAATGGAAATTATTAAAGTTCTTCATTTGACCATCTGTATTAATTTTTTGTAAGATAAGCTAGCTCTCTAGTAAGCAGATAACCTATATCAGCTACATTGATTAGTACTACATATCTATTTCTCTTATCACACAGTATTTCATTTATAACTTTATTTGTAGCCTGAGATTTTTCAATCTTAATTATTCAAATGCTTCATTTGACCATTTGTATTTAAAGCAGTTCGTATTTCTTGATTTACGTTTTCTTAAACTGACAGATAATACAGTCAACCTTCCCTTTGATTAATTATGAGATAATATACAGTTCCCAAGGTTTTAGTTATTATTATACTCAATTTTTCTTAATGAGGCGCATTTGCACTGACTAGCAGCTGTGTCCTTTTAGCTCGGAAAAGTTTCCCTGCTATCTGAATGGTTAGAATTATCTTGTCCAACCAATCAGCAATCAGGAAACTTTTCCGAGCTAAAAGGGCACCCCTGCGAGTCGGTGCAAATCTGCCTCACTAAAAAGAATTGACTATAGTAATTATTATTAGCAAATAAACACATCCCATTACTTACTGCAATTTCTCTCATCTTCCCCGGAAGGGCAATGCTCACGGCCGTCACATCTGAACTCTATAGAGATGTTCGACCCATCGTTACATTTAACTGAAACAAAATCATTAAGAAAATATTCAGTCTACAAAAAAGAATGATGAAGGTTATGACAGAAAGAAAAAATAAGTTAAACTATTCAGTCTACTATAAAATTGATCAAGAATTGAGTTTTTGAAATTAGTTTTATACTTGAAATGTCTTGGAAAAGGCTTTTAAAAGAATTTTAAACACATGAGGGTTTAGCTAAAAAAAAAGTGAGTTGAAACTATTAAAAAAATAATTTTCTATTAAAAGGCAATGTCATGGTTTTGACAGAAAAAAAAATTAAACCCCTCAGTCTATTAGAAAAAAATATATCTAGAATTGAATCTTTGAAATTGATTTTATATTTGAAGTGCCTTGGAAAAAGCTTTTAGATTAAAATAAATCATACCAAGAACTTTATATACTTAAGGTTACAGGGAAAGAAATTCAGTCGTGTTTGGTAGAAATCCTTAGGATAGTTTTATAAATGGTGCTTTCCGACACACATCAGAATGGTAATGCTAAAGTAGATTATGGGAATGTCACTGCTTGAAAGAATGGAAAATTACGAAACAAGAAGAATGGCAGGCGTAGTAAAGATTACAGTGGTGATAAGATTGTCACCATTGAGATGGTGTGGGCACGTGGTGAGGATGGGTGGTGTGGAGGGAGTGAGGAGGGCTTGGGAGGAACCTGTCACAGGGAGAAGATCAAGAGGTAGGCAGAAAATTAGATGGCGAGATAAGGTGAAGGATGATATGGAGAGAGGAGGTTTGGTGGAAGAGGATGCTTTTGATGGAAGGCATTGGAAAGGGCGCATCAGGTAACTGAACCCTTAAGCGAGATAAGGTGAAGGATAATATGGAGAGAAGAGGTTTGGTGGAAGAGGATGCCTTTGATAGAGCGCATTGGAGAGAGCGCATCAGGCAACCGACCCTTTAATGTAGGGATAACGGTGGGAAGGAAGAAAAAGAATGAGAGCAAGGGAGGCAGAGAATTAGATGGCGAGATAAGGTGAAGGATGATATGGAGAGAAGAGGTTTGGTGGAAGAGGATGCTTTTGATAGAAGGCATTGAAGAGGGGGCATCAGGTAACTGACCCCTTAATGTAGGGATAACGGTAGGAAGGAAGGAAGAAGAAGAAGAGAGCGAGGTAGGCAGAGAATTAGATGGCGAGATAAGGTGAAGGATGATATGGAGAGAAGAGGTTTGGTGGAAGAGGATGCTTTTGATAGAAGGCATTGAAGAGGGGGCATCAGGTAACTGACCCCTTAATGTAGGGATAACGGTAGGAAGGAAGGAAGAAGAAGAAGAGAGCGAGGTAGGCAGAGAATTAGATGGCGAGATAAGGTGAAGGATGATATGGAGAGAAGAGGTTTGGTGGAAGAGGATGCCCTTGATAGAAAGCATTGGAGAGGGCGCATCAGGCAACCGACCCCTTAATGTAGGGATAACGGTAGGAAGGAAGAAGAAGAAAAGAACGCGGCGGGGAAGAGAATTAGATGACGAGATAAGGTGAAGGATGATATGGAGAGAAGAGGTTTGATGGAAGAGGATGCCTTTGATAAAAAGCATTGGAGAGGGTGCATCAGGCAACCGACCCCTTAACGTAGGGATAATGGTGAAAGGAAGAAGAAAAGAACGTGGCGGTGAAGGGAATTAGGTGACGAGATAAGGTGAAGGATGATATGGAAAGAGGAGGTTTGGTAGAAGAGGATGCCCTTGATAGAAAGCATTGGAGAGGGCGCATCAGGCAACCGACCCCTTAATGTAGGGATAACGGTGGGAAGGAAGAAGAAGAAGAAAAGAACGCGGCGGTGAAGAGAATTAGATGACGAGATAAGGTGAAGGATGATATGGAGAGAGAAGGTTTGGTGGAAGAGGATGCTTTTCATAGAAAGCACTGGAGAGGTCGAATCAGGCAACCGACCCCTTAATGTAGGGATAACGGTGGGGAAGAAGCTTTCCGACACTTTGAGTGATTAAAAAAAAAAAAAAAAAAAAGAAAAAAAAAAAAAAAAAAAAAGCAAATCAGTGAATACTCACAGCATGTCCAAGTTCCGGTAACTATATCAAAACAGGAATGATTTTCGATCACCTTTTCCTTGGGGTTGGGACTAACAGGATCTGTAACTGTGATATAAAAGGCAGATATTATTCTTTGGTGTTATTTTATTATATAAATATAGGTTTAGTTTGACAAAGTATAGGAGAATATGAGATACAAGAAAATTTTATTTTGCTTATTGTTTTCACCTGTAACGTTATCTCTTTTTTTCCTTGCTGGTGTGGACCCGGGGATCTGTTGGGAAAGTATAAAAGATAAAAGAAATTATTTGAACATTAAAAGTATTTTAATCGCCTTAAAACTTTATAATCTCTTCATGAAAGTGATGTGCAGAAATTTTTTTTTTTTTTTTTTTTTTTTTTTTTTTTTTTTTTTTTTTTTGCATATTTCGGATTTTAAAAGTAGGTTATAACTAAAACTATATTTCCTCGTCCTTACTGTCATGCTAAACAAATCAGTAAATAAATAAATAAATCCATATATAAGTCAGTGTACTAACGTTGATTGATAATATATACATCGTCAAAAATTATCAACGCGAATATGATTGTAGAGTTAATATCTGCACTGATAATTTCACTAACGTAGTTTTGATTATTGTTCATAATATGATGAAGTGAAAAACCCTTTAAAGATAATAACGATATTTTGAAGTTTTGACTTATCAAGACTTTCTCCATAAGGCCGGGAGCACACTAGCGACTCTGTGGCGCCACAAAGCCACAGCATCTTGTGACGGGGATGTGGTCTCCCATAGGTTTCCATTATTTTCAAGTTTTGCCGTGCAAACTAGCGACTGTGGCAAGCGACAGTGGCTCTCTGTCGCTCATCCCGGCAACAGGCGTGGCGTGGCTTTGAAAACAATGGAAACCTATGGGAGACCACATCCCCGCCACACGATGCTGTGGCTTTGTGGCGCCACAGAGTCGCTTGTGTGCTCCCGGCCTAAACTAGGACAAATTTTAGTCAGTCTTTGAAGCAAAAACACCTTAGTTAATGCCAGATATTTTGTGTAGATTTTTAAGGTTTAACTTATCAAAACATTCTTCAAAAATTAAGACAGATTTTGGCAATCTTTGAAGTAGAACTCCAACAATGTTTTTTATGTTGAACACCCTTACATAAGCCCTCTTATTGTTTATATATCAAATATCTGTTCTAATGTTGTTCATTTTTTAGAATATTTTATTTTAATTTTCATTACTTCTTATATCGTTTCTTTATGTCCTTCTTTCCTTTCCTCACTGGGCTATTTTTCTCTGTTGGAGCCCTTGGGCTTATAGCATCTTGCTTTTCCAACTAGGGTTGTAGGTTAGCTAGTAATAATAATAATAGTAATAATAATAATAATAATAATAATAATAATAGTAATAATAATAATAATAAAAATAATGATAATAATCATTTTTATTATTATTATTATTATTATTATTATTATTATAGTAATAATTATTAATAATGATTAATAATAATAATAGTAATAATAATAATTATTATTATTATTACTATTACTATTAATAGTAATAATAATAATAATAATAATAATAATAATAATAATAATAATAATAATAATAATAATAATAATAATAATGAATGCCAGATACATTTTGTAAATTTTGAAGATTCAAAATGAATGACGATATTTTGAAAAATATCAATAACCAAAATACCTCATATCGGCTTCCTAATAATAATAATAATAATAATAATAATAATAATAATAATAATAATAATAATAATAATAATAATAATAATAATGAATGCCAGATACATTTTGTAAATTTTGAAGATTCAAACTGAATGACGATATTTTGAAAAATATCAATAACCAAAATACCTCATAACGGCTTCTTACGGGAAGACTGCCAGTCAAAAACAGCGTGGGTACCAAGTGCCTGGGTCCTTTCTCAATGGACGAGTCTTTACTCTCATCCAGAGAAGCCAGCCAGTTCTTCCTCATCTCCAGAGCGTGGGGCTTCTTCAGGTCTCTGGGTTTCTTGGACAACACAGCAGCGGTTCCTGATTGGGAACTCGGTTTGGTTTCCTTGATTTCATCGCAGACTGGGGAAAGCAAAAACTTGAGAGTAAGTTTTAAGATTTACTGCAATAAGTTGGTTAAGTCATTGTAATACTGTGTACTTAATACCAAGTTTTCTGGGGAACGCAGCAGCGGTTCCTGATTGGGAACTCGGTTTGGTTTCCTTGATTTCATCGCAGACTGGGGAAAGCAAAAACTTGAGAGTAAGTTTTAAGATTTAGTGCAATAAGTTGGTTAAGTCATTGTAATACTGTGTACTTAATACCAAGTTTTCTGGGGAACGCAGCAGCGGTTCCTGATTGGGAACTTGGTTTGGTTTCCTTGATTTCATCGACGACTGGGGAAAGCAAAAATTTTAAGAGTAAGTTTCAAAATTTAGTGCAGTAAGGTGGTTAAGTCATAATTCTGTGTGTTTACTGGAGTGTTGTTCACAAGTTACAGTGGAAAACAATATATGTGTGGTAGTTACATTTTATTCATATTGCATGATTTTGTAAACCATAATGAATACCAAACACTTCGTGTAAAATTTGAAGTTTTAACTTAAGAAAACATTCTCCAGACTCTAAGACAGATTAAGGCAGTTTTTTGAAACAGAAACTCCATAATGAATGCTAAATACTTTCTGTAATTTTTGAAGGTTCAGATTATCATAACTTTTTCAGAAACTAAGACACATTTAGGCAGGTTTTTGAAGCAGAAACATCATGAATGCCAGATATGTTTTTTGTAAATTTTAAAGGTTCAACATCAAAAAAATTCTTCAGAAACTAAGACAAATTTAGGCAGTTTTAAGCAAAAGCACCATAATGAATGCCATATATTTTTTTGTAGATTTTCAAGGTTCAACTTATCAAAACTTTCTCTAGAAACTAAGACAGATTTAGGTAGGTTTTAGAAGTAGAAATTCCATAATGAATGTCGGATATTTTCTGTAAATTTCAAGTCTTAACTTATCAAAACTTTATTCAGAAACTAAGATAAATTGAGGCCGTCTTTGAAGCAGAAACATCATGAATGCCAGATATTTTCTGTAAATTTTGAAGGTTCAACTTATCAAAAATTTCTCCAGAAACTAAGACAGATTTAGGTAGGTTTTTGAAGGAGAAATTCCATAATGAATGCCGGATATTTTTTTGTAAATTTCAAGTCTTAACTTATCAAAACTTTCTTCAGAAACTAAGATAGATTGGGGCAGAGATTGAGGCAGTCTTTGAAGTAGAAACACCATAATGAGTGCAAGATACTTTCTGTAAATTTTTAAGGTTTAACTTATCAAATATTGCTCCAGAAACTAAGACAGATTTAGGCAGCCTTTGAAGTAGAAACACCATAGTGAATGCCAGATACTTTCTGTAAATTTTGAAGGTTCAACATAACAAAATATTCTTTATAAACTGAGACAGATTTTTTTTTTTTTTTTTTTTTTTTAAAGCAGAAACACCATGATGGATGTCAAATATTTTCTGTTAATTTTGAAGGTTTAACATAACAAAATATTTTTTATAAACTGAGACAGATTTAGTGTTTTTTTTTTTTTTTTTTTTTTTTTTTTAAGCAGAAACATTATGATGGATGTCAGATATTTCTTGTTAATTTTGAAGATTCAATTTATCAAAACTTCCCTCGGAAACTTTTACATCTTTAGGGAGTATTTGAAGCAGAAACAGTAGGTTTTAGAAATGCGATAAATACTCAGAAACTAAGACAGACTTAGAGAGTATTTGAAGCAGAAAAAGTAGATTTCAGAATCATGACGTATACTCAAAAAAGAAAAATCCTGAGGACCAACTCACCCGGCACTGAAGCTCTATCATCCATATCCTTGAAGGACCCCCATATAGGATGATTGACAAGGCTGGAAGGCTTTCCCAAAGGATTCAGATTACACACTGTAACAGCTGGAAACTCTTCTACTTTCTTCTCTTTTTCCTGAAGGGGAAAATAAGAGTACACTTAAAAATTTGCATTAAAAAGGCAATAATCCTGGAATAAATGTTTCCAGGCATTTGCAGTTTTAAAAACGAATATATTGACGTAAATGAGTAATACTACAGTCACCAATTAGTAAGAGATTATAACAAAGTAGGGTAGAAATTACGGTCGCCTGTATTTTACTGAAATACGGCTGAGAACAGTATATTTTTACGGAGATTTTTTTTATTAAAATTACGCTTTTTTATAAGTGTAGCTCCACAATTAATTCATAGCTTTGGAATATATTTTGCGTTTAAGTTTATATAATGCAAGTTGATAATTTGTCAACTAACCATCTAATACGTCTTAATTTTATAAATTTAGTCTAGTGAGTTTCATCTTAGTTTATTGATCTGTCACTCAAAACTTCTAATTGTTGCGATGTTTACTGCTGTTTACATTTTGTCATATAGTCACTTTTTATGAATATCCTTTTAAAGCTAAATATCATATATATATATATATATATATATATATATATATATATATATATATATATATATATATACACATATATATATATATATATATATATATATATATATATATGTATATATATACATATATATATATGTATGTATGTATATATGAGTGTGTGTGTATTTGCACACTTTATATATACATATATATATATATATATATATATATGTGTGTGTGTGTGTATATATATATATATATATATATATATATATATATATATAGAGGTTGATGTGTGTGCATAATATACACACAATCACATAAATTACATACGGTTATATGCATACAGTACATACACACATTATCTATCTATCTATCTATCTATCTGCCTATATATACATATATATATATATATATATATATATATATATAGAGAGAGAGAGAGAGAGAGAGAGAGAGAGAGAGAGAGAGAGAGAGAGAGAGAGAGAGGGGGGGGTACATTCTGTCACCTGAACATCCTGTACATCTCATCGAGCAGCTGTTTCAACTAATTAATTGTTTTTATGAGCCCTTGTCTTGTTTTTCTTTTTTTGTACAATTACCTCTTATTGTCTGAACCTTTCTTCAAGTACTTGTGTTTGCTCAATTACGTCCGAATTAGCAGATATTTATTAGCAATTAACATTATTAAAATAATTAAATATAAGCTAACCTTTAAATTGTCATCTAGTCAGATTCTAGAAATGTCATAAAAGTCCTCAATAGTTGATTATGTAATCACAATAAAGCCTTTTTTAGTAACTAAATGGCAAACTTTGTGGAGTAATGAATAAGAAAATAATAAATGGAAGTGAATAAAACCAGGTGTATCCCCCATAGAAATTAAACCAGAAATATGGCGCATTGGTAATAGGAGATTGGCTCATGTGGTTTCAATGCAGTTAACATAGTTCCTAAAATTTTTACACGATAATTTTTTTTTTTTTTTTTTTTTTTTTTTAAGATATCAAAATGCAGGCTTTGGACATAGACTTTTGTGTGCCATTTTATGGGCTTTTTTTAGATTTAAATATATTTTGAGAAATGTGGGTTTAATGGATAAAAATTGAATATTTATTTATAGCGTTCTTTTTATCTATTTTCTTTCTTTCTTTCTTTTTTTTAAGATATCAAAATTCAGACTTTGGTCATAGACTTTTGTCTGACATTTTATCGGATTTTTTTTAAGATTTTAATATTTTTTGAGAAATGTGGGTTTAATAGATAATAGAATTTTTATTTATAGCGTTTTTTACATCTAATCTGTTTTTAATTAAGCCTTCTTGAATTTATTCGGTCCAATTCTATAAGTCTTGTTTGACTCATTAGACTCGATAATCTGTCCGCTTTTAATGAAGAAATTTTATAGAAGTTTTTTATCTAATATATTTTTATCAGTTAGATTTAATTAATCCTTCTCGAATCTATCCGGGCCTCTTTTGTAAGAGTCGATTACAGCTCACTGGGCTAAATAATCAGTCTCCTGGCCAGACAGTACTACATTGGATCCTTCTCTCTGGATACGGTTCATTTTCCATTTGCCTACACATACACCGAATAGTCTGGCCTATTCTTTACATTTCTCCTCTGTCCTCATACACCTGACAACACTGAGATTACCAAACAATTTTTCTTCTCTCAAGGGGTTAACTACTGCACTGTAATCGGTCAGTGGCTACTTTCCTCATGGTAAGGGTAGAAGGGACTCTTTAGCTATGGTAAGCAGCTCTTCTAGGAGAATGACACTCCAAAATCAACCCATTGTTCTCTAGTCTTGGGTAGTGTCATAACCTCTGTACCATGGTCTTCCACTGCCTTGGGTTAGAGCTCTATTCACTTGCTTGAGGGTACACTCGGGCACACTGTTCTCTCTTGTTTCTCATCCTCTTGTTTTGTTAAAGTTTTTATAGTTTATATAGGAAATATTTAATATTGTTGCTGTTCTTAAAACAATTAATTTTTTCCTTGTTTCCTTTCCTCACTGGGCTGTTTTCCCTGTTGAGCCCCTGGTCTTATAGCATCCTGCTTTTCCAACTAGGGTTGCAGCTTAGCAAATAATAATAATAATAATAATAATAATTATAATAATAATAATATAATGAAAAAAAAACTCATCCCTTAATCATTAATTTTCTCCAGTATACTATCTTCCCATAACTACCTTATTAAGTCACCTATATTGTTTACAAACAATCATTTGAAAACAACGTTGCCAGTTAAGCCTTTTTGGGGCTAGAAAAAACTCCAAATTTTTCCCTTTTTTCGTGCTAGATACCTATATTTGGCCTTTTTGAAACTGGTTAGCCTTAAATGCTATATTTTCGGCCTTTTTCTTCTATTAGGTCGGCCTTTTAAAGCTGCAGTCGATCAGACGTTGGCCTTTTCTCATTTGGAAAACCTGGCAACCTTGTTTGAAAACTTCAAAGAGTCATTGAACTATCTAACTGTATAGTTATTGTTTTGTGTTCGTTTGACTTTTTGAGACCATGTCGTCTGGCCAAAACTTACTTCCTTTTAACATTGCTTGTGTGTTCAGTTTAAGTCATTTCGTGTAAAAATTTCATGGAATTATAACTTCGTGTTCCTTTCATACACAGCTGCGTAAGTGAATAATTGAACCCGTATTATTATTATTATTATTATTATTGTTTTGTTATTGTTGTTGTTGTTATTATCATCATTATTGAGGGTCTTTGCATAGGAGATGATGATGATGATGAAGATGATGATTATTATTATTATTATTATTATTATTATTATTATTATTATTATTATTATTGTTGTTGTTGTTGTTGCTATCATCATTATTGAGGGTCTTTGCATAGAAGATGATGATGATGATGATGATTATTATTATTATTATTATTATTATTATTATTATTATTACAAGCTAGGCTATAACCCTAGTTGGAAAAGCAAGATGCTATAAGCCCGAGAGCTCCAACAGGGAGGAAATGAAACAAGGAAATAAATGGACTACAAGAGAAGAATAAACTATCAAAATAGGTGTGGATATAGTCATAGGATAGATATAAGTAGACCGTGTGTCTAGTGAAACTGACAGCCAGTCAATTGTGTAACATGTACTGTGTCAGCTATTTGATTATAGTTACCATCTTTGAAGAAAACTGGGGATATTATTGTGTTGTGTTAACTATACAGTACATATCCTCAATTGAATTAAGGAATTAAAATTGCGGTCAGTTTGTATATTTTACCCATTGATATATTATTATTATTATTATTATTATTATTATTATTATTACTTGCTAAGCTACAACCCTAGTTGGAAAAGCAGGATGCTAAAAGCCCAGGGGCTCCAACAGGGAAAATAGCCCAGTGAGGAAAGGAAAAAGTGAAAAATTAAATAGTTTAAGAAGAGTAACATCATTAAAGTAAAAATCTCCTTTATAAACTTTAACAAAACAAGAGGAAGAGAAATTAGGTAGAATAGTGTGGTCGAGTGTACCCTCAAGCAAGAGAACCTAAATACCAACTGACTACTAGGGTACTACGTTCAGCTGGGCTCACAAGGCACTAGAAGAGTTGGAAGACTCAGGCCTACATGGCTGAGGACTATAAAGCGCGAAGTAGGAGATGATGAACGGAGAAGTATTTAATTAAAAGCTCAGGATGGAGACGACTGGGGAAATCGAACCGAGGCCCTTTGCGTCAATAGGCGTAGGAGGAGATGATGATGTTGACTATAGTCCATTTCTTTTAGCGAGGCAGATTTGCACCGACTCGCAGCGGTGCCCTTTTAGCTCGGAAAAGTTTCCTGATCGCTGATTGGTTAGAATTATCTCGTCCAACCAATCAGCGATCAGGAAACTTTTCCGAGCTAAAAGGACACCGCTGCGAGTCGGTGCAAATCTGCATCGCTAAAAGAAATTGACTTTAGGGTACTGGTCTTTTAATTGTTTTTCAGTGCAAAGATGGATTAAAAATTGATTAATTAATTGCTTTAATCTTACCTCACGGTTGATTTTCGTTGGGTAATGATAATAATCGGCTATGATGACCAGTATGTGATACAGCGCCCAAATAGTTAGGCCTATGCATAAACATGACCATAGCAGGCGGCGATGCCAACTCCGCTGTCTGTAAACGAAAAGAAATATGTTAAGGTAAAGGTAAAGATGTCTGGTTTCAGGTACACTTTGGGTAATATTTGGGTAATACGTTCTGGTAAGCATCTATTATGATCTGAAGTTGGGTAATATTTCGGTTGATTCCCACCCAGCGCCATTACCGCTTGCCAGTACATAGGAGCTTGATTTTTTTGTCCCTTCGCGAGCGAAGCGAGCGCACGGCTCAGCAAAAACCATTAGATTTCGGTGATATTTCGATAGTCTAATGGATTTTGGTCTGCCGTGCGCTCGCTTCGCTCGCGGGAATTAAAAAAGAAAAGAAAAAAAAAAACTTCAAATTTCTATGGACTGGCAAGCAGTAATGGCGCTAGGTGGGACACTACCGAAATATTACCCCACTTTTATCATAATAGATGCTCACCAGAACGTCAGCCGGGCAAGCCCAACCCACCACTGTTGTGCCCAAACAAAGCATTGACCTCCTCAGTAAACGGCTGAAACTCACGGTCCCGGGCTAGGATCGATCTGCTGTCATGCTAATGCTAGGCGAACACGTTACCAATGTAATTTAATTTGTGAATGATGGAATTATTTATTAATTTGGATAAAGGAGTAATGGGACTGTAATGAAGTGAGTGGGATCAATTTATACTCGAAATGAAGACATAGAGATACGTATAATGTTTACTTGGACATAATCCTTTACTGTCAAAAGAATATATATTCAATTATTAGCAGTTAGATAACCCTGTAAATATGATTTCTTGGGTAATAATAATGGAAAATATCCCCCATAGGGTTCCGCCTGATACATAAAAAAGCAACCTAATTAGTACATTTGTTAATGTACCAAGGAATTGTGATGTCATCTTCTGTTAAAGAGAAGAAAGCAATGATTGGATTTAATATGACTTGAAATCACCGGTCATGTGTATATATATATATATATATATATATATATATATATATATATATATATATATATATATATATATATATATATATATACTGTATATATATATACTGTATATATATACATATATATATATATATATATATATATGTATATATATGTATGTATATGTATATATATATTTATATATATATATATATATATATAAATATATATATATATATACTGTATATATATATATATATAACGGATTTTGAGCGAAGCGAAAAATCTATTTTTGGGTGAAATGGCCATGTCGTCCTGATGGAAGTTCCTATAGGGTAGCTTCCTAGGGTATATTACAACTACGGCGATATTCCCAGAGAATTTACCTTAAGGTACCAGAATTCTAACTCCTGGAGCAAGTATCCCTCGTGAAAGGGATATCGCGACATATCAGAGGACGTATTCTAGACACGTCACATGGCAATCTACGACCTGAACAGAGATTTCGTCTCGTAGGAGGTGATTGACGAGATACGAATTCGGGAAAGAAAAAGGGGAGCCGCTCCCAAGGCTTCCCTATCCCCCGATTCGTATGCGTGCCTGGCGCCAATCCTGGCGCCATCTGTATTCCTTGTAGCGTACACGAGGTGCTACAGATACTGTATGTAGGGAGGGGTCCTACAGCCCTTTCTTAGAAAGGCAAGGGCGGGTCCATCAGGACGACATGGCCATTTCACCCAAAAATAGATTTTTCGCTTCGCTCAAAATCCGTTTTTTGGGCTCAAGCCATGTCGTCCTGATGGAAGTGTACCAGAGCATTACTGTATCTGTGGATTCTCAGAACGTGCCGTACTCCCCGGAGGTAATTTTTTCCCGGTCGACTAGACCTAGAGACCTAAGATGTTACCGTTATACATCTTTTCAACTAACTATAAACTATGTTAGAGCTTCCTTCCCCCTACAGGGAAGAGTCCTACTAGACTCTGGAAAAGTCTCGAAGAGTACATATATCTATGTATGAATACCAGGCAAGCTAATATAGTGGTCTCGCCCTATATTAAGTAAAGCATAGTTTGTAAAGGACCACTGCGTCAATATGAAATATCGACCAGTTTTCCGCACAATACTTGTATTGGACAAAGGTTTTATATCCGCATAGGAGGAAAACCAATGCAACATAGCTTGCATAAAGGAACAATTCTATTAGAATTATCCCAGATAAGGTACATAGAATGAATGCTCAATTATACCAATAAATTGACACAGGTGAAGGAGACGCAAGGTTCTCAAGAACCAGATTATTGACAGGCAATAAATAGACAGGTTAACCACAATTATATATATATATATATATAAGAAGAGGATAACCCAAAACTTTAAGCATAAGTATGATAGTAAACAGAGCTTGTTTGTCTGAAAGAAAAAACATTAGATGCCACTTTTAAGATACTGAGGTATCAAAGTCATAAAAGCCTGTATTACAAATCAATGACATTAGCGTTAGAAATGCTCGGCACACATGTCTGCACTTATGCTAGGTTCACCTTCGGAAATGGAACAGTCTGGATGGGCAACACAGTGCCCTCACTTAGTTTGTAATACAGTATGTAACTACACACTCACCCTGGAATTAATCGTCCCAATTAAGACCACTGTTCCTCGCAGAGTTAAACAGTAGGGTTAACACCGCGACCCACTGCTACCACAGATCTCTTTTAGTTCCTCTACTTGCTTCGCATAGTGGCGAAAGAACACTCTGGAAGACTTCCAGCCAGTGTATGAACGGAGATGTTCAAAATCCATACAATTAAAGAAATTTAAGAATGAGGCAACTTTCCTCGGATCGTGACCTGCGGGTGTATTGTCAGGATCCGCTCTGCGAATAAAATATGTGATTTTCGCTCTGAGTTGATTCAGAGATAAATTTGAGCCTGATGTTTCTCCCCTGAATAGTTGACCACCCTTGAAGTCTGAAGTTCTATGAAGATAGACCTTTAGGCATTCTACTGGACATAGAGATGCATCTTCTTTCAGAGGGCAGATTCTCCAGGGACCCCACCTGTTGGTGGGTAACTCATTCTTGGCGAGAAACGTAGGATCCGGAAACAGGTTCAGTTCTTCCCCATCCAGGAACTGAACACGACCTGCCTCTCTCGAGAGGCTACAATCTCACTAACCCTGGCCCCGGACGCGAGTGCAAAATAGGAAAATAACTTTTTGTGTCAAATCCTTTAACGCACACTCTTCATTGCTCAACAGAGAAGCGAAATGAAGAACTTGTCTAAAGACCATGAAATGGGCTTTGGAGGTGCTGAAGGTCTGAGCCTAGCACAGGCTTTCGGGACTTTATTAAAGATCTCGTTACCTAGGTCGACCTGGAAGGCATATAGAATGGGTCTTGTCAAAGCAGACTTACACGCTGAAATCGTGTTCGCTGCCAACCCTTGACCATGGAGGTGGGGAAAAAAGATAAGCAGAAGTCTGTCAAGATCTCCTGCGGAATCTTCGCCTTGACAAAAGGCCACCCATTTTCTCCAAGATGACTCATATTGCCTTCTAGTAGATTTGCATTTATATTCCTCAAGGAAGTCTATACTGGCTTTTGAAATCCCGAAACGCTTTCTCACCCCTAGGGAGAGAAAATCATGAACTGCAGGGTCCGGGTTTTCTGTAATGAAGCGCAGACAGTTGACTTCTGGACTCGCTGGGTCAGAACTGGATCTGGTAGTGGTACAAACTTCAGCTACAGTTCCAATGCCAGGAGGAACCACACGCTGTTCGGCCACTTGTGGGCCACTATTGCCGCTACCCTTTGAAGGATCTCAGTTTGTTGAGGACCCTCAACAGAAGGTTGTGAGGAGGGAACAGATAAATCTTGGACCATCTGTTCCAGTCGAGGGACATCGCGTCCACTGCTTCCGCTAAGGGGTCCTCGTACGGGGCACGTACAGGGGCAACTTCTTGTTGTCTTTCGTCGCAAAGAGGTCTATCTGCAGTTCTGGGACTGATTCAGAATGAAGGAGAATGATCCTGCGTCTAAGGACCATTCCGACTCTATCGGTGTGAACCTGGATAGAGCGTCCGCTGTCACATTGCGGACTCCTTGAAGGTGAACTGCCGACAGGTACCACTTCTTCTTTTCCGCCAATCGGAAGACGGCCAACATCACCTGGTTGAGAGGTGGTGACCTCGATCCTTGTCGATTCAAGTATCTTACAACTACCTCGCTGTTTATTACCACTTTATGTGGAACGGATGATGCGGGGAGACTTTCTTTAAGGTAAGGAGCACTGCCCTAGCTTCTAGAAAGTTTTATGAGAAAGGTCTTGAATAGCCTGGACCAAGTCCCCTGGACTTTTTTCCGATGAGAGTGACCTCCCCATCCCTCCTTTGAGGCGTCTGAGTGAATCGTCACCGACGGGGGAGGTGGCTGAAGAAGAACCTGACTTCTTTAGATGTCTGGCTTGGGACCAAGGCCTGAGAAGAGTACTTAGCCGAAGCGGCTGGTCTTCTCAGATCTCTTCACGCGTTTGATGCATAACTTCTCCAAACTCCGATTGCATCCTTTATCTGTGCTCTTAGCACTGGGTCTGTCACCGAAGCAAACTGGAGAGAGCGCAGTACTCTCTCCTGCTCGTGTCTTGATATCCTTTCGGAATCTTGAAGTCTCTTGACAGAACCCGCTATCTCCTTCCTTTTCTTCGCCGGGGTGGAGAAACGGTGTGACAAAAGGTCCCAGTGGATCTTAGCCACTGGAACTTTTGAGATGGAGAAAGTCGAGACTTTTTCTGTTGATCTTGAAGCCTAGGTACTCTAGGAACTGGATCACTTGACTGGAAGCTTGCAAGCATTCTGTCTCGGATGCTGCCCACACCAACCAGTCGTCCAGGTAGGCTACTACCTGAATTCCCTTTAGGCGAAATTGTTTGAGAGCTACGCTCGCAAGCTTCGTAAAAATCCTTGGGGCTATGTTTAGCCCGAATGGCATGGCTCCGAAGGCGTATAGTCTTCGTTGTAGCCTGAACCCTAGGTAGGGGGAGAGTCGATGGCTAATTGGAATGTGCCAGTAGGCGTCTGACAAGTCTATAGAGACGGAATATGCCCTCTTGGGCAGTAAGGTCCTTATGTGTTGCAGTGTTAGCATTTTGAATTTGCAATTCACTATGAACTTGTTAAGTGGCGACAAGTCCAGAATGACTCTGAGCTTTTCCGAGTCTTTCTTGGGAACACAAAACAGCCTCCCTTAGAAATTGATGGGCTTCACCCTTTTTCTCCAACCGTTCTTGAACGTACTCCTCCATAACGGGGGTGGAGTGTTGGAAAAACCGAAGGTACGGGGGTGGAGTGCTGTACCAGCTCCCGCCCAGTCCATTCTTGAGTAGGCTGTGGGCCCAGGGATCGAAGGTCCACCGATCCCGAAATTTCATAAGTCTCCCTCCTACCGGTATCACCTCACTTGGACTGCCGTCCTGAGGTCTTGCCTTCCTGACCACGACCACCCCTGAATCCCCTTCCCCTTGAGGGGCGTCTAGACGAGCCTCTGGCTGCTCCTCTAGGCTTTGCTCGAAAGGAAGTAGACTGCCCTTCGAACGCTGGGGTGAATGCCGTGGACTGTGTCGACACGGCCTGGGGTACCCACTGAAAGGTGGTCGGGGTTTGTGCCACGATCTGGGGCACTGGGGGCAATGGCAATTGCAGTTGCTGTTGCTGTCTAAGAGGCTTGGCTGGCCGAGACGGTAGCCTAGTCCTCATAGTCTTCCTCTTTGGTTGAGGACCCTCATCCGGGGAAGACTTTCTTTTGATAGCCAGGCCCCACTTCTGGAGAAGGTTTCTATTCTCCAAGGCGGCTTTATCAAAAACTTCTTTGACCAAGTCGGTAGGGAAAAAGGTCTTTTCCCCAAATGTTGGAGGAGATTAGTTTCTTTAGCTCGTGCCTCACCGTAGCCGAGGTAAACACGAACTCCCTACAAGCTCTCCTTGCCTTGACGAAGCCATAAAGGTCCTTCGTCACTGTGGCCAGATGAGGCTTGGCCACTACCATGAACATTTCATGGACCTTGGGGTCACTTGCCATCGTCTCGAGAGTAGTCTGAAGAGACATTGAGGCAGTCAGTCTTTCTTTTGTATCGAACTCACTTCGCAAAAGAAAGTCAGACAGCTTAGGGAGGTCCTTGCCGAACTGACGTCCGGCAATATCAGCCTCCAACTTTCCCACTGAGAACGTAAGATGGACGTCCTTCCAGTCTTTGTGGTCCATAGGCAGGGCCAGCGACAAGGGTTTACACTCCTCTAGGGAGGGGCAAGACTTGCCGGCCTCGATTGCTTTTAGTACAGCCAGAAACCCTTTCTATAAAAGGGGGAAGGCTCTAGTAGGCGAGGACACAAAGGAAGGGAGCTTCCTATTCAATGCAGCTACCTTTGAGTTAGAGAAGCCCCTCTCTTTCATCGAGGATGAAAGTAGAGCTTGAGCCTTAGCATGGTCCATCACTATGACCTCCTTCGGCTCTGTCTCCTCCTTTGAAGCTGGTTCCTTCCTCAGCCGGACATAACAGTCCGGATATGATGCCTTGCTGGGCCAGAATTCCACCCTCCAGGGGAACTGAGCCCAGCTTATCCGAGATGACGATCTTTCCAGTCGTCATCGGCATGTGCTCAGCATACCTCCATGGGTTAGCATCTGAGCACAAGGGAAGGTCTTTCACATTGAGCTTTTTCTGGGGCCCATGTGATTCTGCAAGGCACTGCATTCGCAGTTCCATTGCAGCCGCCTTCTCCTGATTCTCCTTCTGGATTTGTTGGATCATTCCAACAATAGAAGAGAGGGCCTGTCCCAGCTCTACTGGGAGACCGGCCGATGTAGAGGGGCTTGAACTTCATCCTGGGCTTCTGCCAGGAGGTCTTCCTCCTGACACCCGTCCACATCAGATATCCTGTCATTTAGCTGGATGTCTTGCATCGCGACCGCGACTTCAGCATCCACCTGGATCTGAACTTAGGGGATCTCCTCTTGAGGCTGGGGAATCACTGCATCAGCTGATGCCTTAGGGAAAAAATACGCCCTCATCTTCTCACTTGGAAGATAAGGGCCAGAAGTGTTCTTTTGGAAGCCCCTTACCCAGGTACGAAGCTTCTTCCTAGCTATTTAAATGTCTCATTAATCAGGTTAGTGCACACAGTACATACCTGAGGGTCCCAATACCGGAGATCATCCTTGGAGACAGCGTATGCTGCGTGTCTCCTACAAAACTCATGTCCGCAGAGGTTCTTGCTGCTGACATTGCAGAAAGCACTTCCCCACTTCGGAGTGTCCTTCTGTAAAGAGAAGAAATTTCCATGAGTATCAAGTGAACTATGTATCACTGGATATGCATAGTATAGCATAACAATTCAGAAAGGAAAGACACACACTTGTGTTTCCCTCACAACCCATTGTTGCAGCCTTCCAGATAATAAAATCAAAATGGTTTATCTCTTCTAGAGTAACCAATGCAAGGTTTCCAGAGGAAACAGGTGGAGCTCACACCTAGGCAATGATTTTAAAATCCTGGATAATAGACAGGGAAGAACTCTGCTTCCTATCTGAGGGCAACAGCAAAGGGCTGTGCAAGAAAACACAATAGTGTTAGAAGATACAGTGCTGTACCTAAACCTTTACTATAGTTTTCTTCTTACTGTATATGCTATACAGAAGAATACTAGTACAGTATAGGAGGATGTGTGCCGGCCTGCCTTTGCCGGCCGGCACACACCACAACTAGCTTTAAAGTATACTACTTAACAGCTATAGGGCGGCAGCACTCTGGTTCAAATGCCTGTGCCGGTCGGCAGCAGCTGCCGGCCGGCAACAGCCAGTGTTGGCCGGCAATGACTGCCGGCCAGCAACTACACAAGGTAGTACCCAGCTGCCGGCCACACTCTTGGTGACCGGCAGACAAGGACTGACATAAGCCGGCCGGCAAAGGTACAAGACCGATGCCAGCCGGCAGCAAAAGAACCAGAAGACTACACCTGCCCGGCTGCCGGCCTCATAGGCCGGCAGCCGCGGCAGCCGGGACAGGTACAGCACTAGAAGAAAATAGAATGGATGCCGGGATAAGAGTGTACACAACCCCCCAAGCCCGGCAACCGAAAGAGTGCATATAAGGAAGGGGAGAAACTTAATTCAGGCTTCCTTGACCAATGCCGTCCGGCTCTGCCGGCAGGCATGGATGAGGGACCAAGAGAGGTCCGGGCAGCACTCGAAAACATAAGACCCTTGCCGGCCAGCATCTCTGCCGGCCGGCAATGGGCTTAGTCAATTCCACATCCCAACCTATACTAGGTCCAGAAGTAGAACGACGTACAGTACAGTAATACCCCTGCCGGCCAGCTCTGCCGGCCGGCAAGGTACAGTACAGTAATGGCTAGGCCATTACGGAGATAGAGGGGGAAGGGACAAGAGGGTCCTGCCAACCTTGCTTTAGTGACAGATCACCCGCAGCCAAGAACTTTGTCTTAGCCTAAGGGAGATCTAAGGGAAAGGGCCAGCAATACTTGCCAGCTTCCAGAGCACCAAAGCAAGGAAGGCGTTGCTACTCCCAAGGGAAGAACTTATCCTCCCCCGAGAACAGCAACAGGACTTAGTCTGGTCGATCACAAAAGAAGGAATCATAACTTACAGAAACCTTCGGTAGTGACCTAAGGGAGCTAAGCTCCCTTTGTAAGTGTTAGGTCAGCGAGGGAGACTCTGCCCCAAGCCAGACAACACGGACTCAGACTAAAAAACTCTGTTGTTCTGTCCCTCTTTGAACCAGACTTACTGGAACAGGAAGGTACAGTAACACCCTAGTATAGTTTTATCGAAAATAAATTCGGAAAAAACCACTTAGGGATAAGCCCAAGGCTTAAACAGAGGGAAAGGGATTGCATACCTTCTCCGAAGAAAAGAAAGCAACCGGGGAGTATGATAAAGTATACTAAGGCTCCATAAGCAATTAGCCTAGGCACCAAGAGAATCGATTACCTAATTCACCGAAACTCACACGTATACAATCTTGGAAATATTCCACACAGTCTTAAATGTATAAAATATAGCCTAAAGCTTCAATAAAATTTTAATTACACTCGGAAAAACCAAAATCATGCATGAAGTACTAGGACCAAACGACTAGGCTACATGGCCTAGCGTAGGCCAGAATGGCGAATACTTCGCCAAATAATACTAAGCACGAAAGGAAATCCTATGTAAAGCTAAATAGCTAAAATTTATTAAAGCAAAACAACCAGGAATGTCACTCTGACTAACTAATTTATACCTAGCGAGTGACAGTGTCCAGGACACCTCTGGTAGGCTACGGCTCTTGTATCAAAGATTA
>NC_090728.1:57448808-57613808 GCF_036898095.1 Palaemon carinicauda | reverse complement strand
TATTTTAAGAACAGCAACAGCATTAAAATAAAGATTTCTTATATAAACTATAAAAAACTTTAACAAAACAAGTAAAAGAGAAATAAGACTGAATAGCGTGCCAGTAAAATATGTAGGCCTACATATTCTAGCTTCTTTTCCTTCGAAAATACTCGCAATCTTGATAATAAACAAACACACGAACTTACCTGGAATAAACGTTCTAGATTTGGGATCATAAGATGTAAAGTCCTAGTCTAGTGTAGATTAAAAATAAAAAAAAATGCACACAAAAATTATGTCTATGATGACATTAGTAATACTATTGTAATCTCCGACAGAGTTATAAGTCTTTTTAATTCACTCTCTTTAAGATGAGGAAAAAGTGTTGTACGGCATCTAAGGTATTGTTAATAGGTATTGTTAATAAAACCATTCGTATTAACACCATCGAGTTAAATATATGTATAAAACATAAATTATTCATATTTGATTATTTCTTAGTAGCTACTTATCCTTTATTATTGAGGCTTATGTATTAATTTATTTTGTAGAAAATATGGCAGAAAACGTTGCAATACGTCTGGCAGCATCAACGTGTTCGGGGAGTGTCACTTAAATTAATAAACCAACAGGATTGCATCCAGCTGTTTAATAACCATATAACCTGAGAAATCTCTCTCTCTCTCTCTCTCTCTCTCTCTCTCTCTCTCTCTCTCTCTCTCTCTCTCTCTCTCTCTCTCTCATGAGTGCATATTTAACTCCCTGATTTCTTACTTAATTATGAGTATTTAATTTTGTAGGAAATTCTTTGTCAAATACCTTTTAGGTGTCATAAATCATTTGCTAAGTTCAAGTAATAATAATAATAATAATAATAATAATAATAATAATAATAATAATAGAAAAATATATAACCCGATATTATTGTCTATATTACTCATTTTTTTAATGAGGCGCATTTGCACCGACTCGCAGCGGTGCCCTTTTAGCTCGGAAAAGTTTCCTGCTATCTGATTGGTTAGAATCATCTTGTCCAACCAATCAGCGATCAGGAACTTTTCCGAGCTAAAAGGGCACCCCTGCGAGTCGGTGCAAATCTGCCTCACTGTAAAGAATTGACTATAGTTTAGTTTTGATTTTGCGCTTCAGTGAGAGGAGCCTATGTCTAATATTTCAGCCATTTTAGTGAGATATGTTAACGCCCAAAAAAAGAAAAGTGGAATAGTTATACACTGGTCAAAAGTGCCAAAATTCTTAGAGAATTTGAGAGTGCCATAGCCTCTGTATCATGGTCTTCCACTGTCTTGGGTTAGAGTTCTCTTGCCTGAGGGTACACTCGGGCACACTATTTTATCTTATTTCTCTTCCTCTTATTTTGTTAAAGTTTTTTATAGTTTATATAGGAGATATTCATTTTAATCTCGTTGCTCTTCTTAAAATATTTTATTTTTCCTTGTTTCCTTTCCTCACTGAGCTATTTTCCCTGTTGGAGCCCCTGTGCTTATAGCATCCTGCTTTTCCAATTAGGGTTGTAGCTTAGCAAGTAATAATAATAATAATAATAATAATAATAATAATAATAATAATAATAATTGAGGATGGACATAATTAACATTTTCTCTAGACCCAGGAAAAAATATGTAATACGTGACCGAGTTTTTGGGTACGTTTTAAAAGATGACATGTTACTTAATGTCTTCTCTATTCTCATTATCGTCATCTTCTACCCCTATTGAAGCAAATGGCCTCGTGCTAGGCGGTATTCTACCGTGTTAATAACCATTGTTCTCTAGTCTTGGATAGTGCCTTAACCTCTGTACCATGGTCTCCCACTGTTTTGGGTTAGAGTTCTCTTGCTTGAGGGTACACTCGGGCACACTATTCTATCTAATTTCTCTTCCTCATGTTTTGTTAAAGTTTTTATAGTTTACATAGGAGATATTTATTTAAATATTATTCTTAAAATATATATATTTAATTTTTTCCTTGTTTCCTTTCTTTACTGGGCTATTTTCCCTGTTGGAGCCCCTGGGCTTATAGCATTCTGCTTTTCCAACTAGGGTTGTAGCTTAGCAATTAATAATAATAATAATAATAATAATAATAATAATAATAATAATAATAAGAGACTCTTTAACTATGGTAAGCAGCTCTTCTAGGCGAAGGACACTCAAAATCAAACCATTGTTCTCTAGTCTTGGGCAGTGCTATAGCCTCTGTACCATGGTTTTTCACTGTCTTAGGGTAGAGTGCTCTTGCTTGAAGGTACACTCGGGTACACTATTCCATCTTGTTTCACTTCCTCTTTTTTTAAGTTTTATAGTTTATATATTAAACATCTAATTTAATGTTGTTACTGTTCTTGAAATGTTTTATTCTGATCGTTCATTACTTCTCTCGTAGCTTATTTATTTCCTCGTTTCCTTTCCTCACTGGGCTATTTTTCCCTCTTGGAGCCCTTGGGCTTATAGCATCCTGCTTTCTCAACTAGGGTTGTAGCTTAGCTTGTAATAATAATAATGATGATGATAATCGCAAAAGACCTTGAGGAGAACAGGTGTTTATGACATGAATCATATTATCGAGCCTTCGTAGCAGACAAATAAAAAAAAAATAGAGAGAACAAGCAAAGAAGAGTTGAATTGACAAATTTTGAAAGAGGTTATACACAATGCTCTCGGGCTTTTCACTTTTATAGTACTTTTTTACTTTTACTTTTAGGGGTTTATTTCTCGCCCTCCATCAGACACTAAGAGTCTGTTCAGGCGATCCTTGGTGTGTGAAAATAATTTCTTTCCAGTTTATGTTTTGCTCTGTATCTTTTCAGTTATTCGCTAGCATTTGTATTCAGGCTTAATAGTTTTCAGATCACTATTATAACACTTTCCAAAGAGATAAGTCTTCAGGTTTTTCTTGAAAGCTGCCACATTTTTGCTATTCTTGACATCAAGTGGAAGGTCGTTGAAGAGTCTCGGTGCAGCATAACAAAAAGTTCTTCCTCCTATTGCATGATGGTAGTAAAAAGGAAGAAAATAATTTGCATGATATGGGCATGGAAATGGGTGACGATGATATCCATACAGAGATATAAAGAGGTTATTGTGTTGCTATCAAAACTTAAGTATCATGATACTTGTCTCACTAGATATAGAAACAAACATCGTGCATTTTTTTTAAGGGCACAAAAAGCACGGTTAAATAGGTATGCTGAAGGTAACCTATACCGTAGTTTGCAATCTAGCTTTCGCAAAGCCTTATAGCATGACATATCCTTTTTGCAATTCTCAGTGCTGTACAGAAATCCCTTGATTGTTGCCAGGAAGTTCGTATGACTGGCCTTGATTTTAGTGCAGCCTTTGGCTGTGTTGATCACGAGGTCCCCGTTTTAAAACTTATATAGTTTGGAGTAGGTGGTCTTTTCTTAGCATCGTTATTGATTTGTTAAGTAAAAGATTGAAAAGAGTAGTTGTTGGCAGGCACCAAGTGAATGTAGAAAAGCAAAATCTGGTGTTCATCAGGGTAGTGTTCTTGACTCATTACTTTTCATACTATGTACACGTGATACTTACTTACTTTTACTTTTGGGGTTTATTTCTCGCCCTCCATCAGACACTAAGAGTCTGTTCAGGCGGGCCTTGGTGTGTGAAAATAATTTCTTTCTAGATAATATTTTGCTCTGTATCTTATCAGTTATTTCGCTAGCATCTGTATTCAGGCTTAATAGTTTTCAGGTCACTATTGTAACACTTTCTAAAAAGATAAGTCTTCAGGTTTTTCTTGAAAGCTGTCACATTTTTGCTATTCTTAACATTAAGTGGAAGGTCAATGAAGAGTCTCGGTGCAGCATAACTAAACGTTCTTCCTCCTATTGCATGATTCACACTAATTTCGAATAGTCTATATGGGTCATCGGCATGTCTAACTCTTACAGCAGCGGTGGTAGCTTGAGGGTAGGGGACCAAGCAATCACGAAGATATTTAGGCTTATCACTTGTAAGTGCTTTGTGGGTCAACAAGCAAATCTTAAATTCAATTCTAGCCTTAACAGGTAACCAATGTAGATCGATATGTGCTTTGGCACAGAGAATAAGCTGGTTGTATATGCAAATGATGCTACTCATTTTGCATCAATTCAGTCTCCTGAATGTAGATCTTGGACAGCTAAATTCCTTAATAAAGTTTTAGCTAAAATTAGGGAAAGGTGCAGATTATGTGGCAGGAAGTTTAACCCCAACAAAATTCAAAGTATGATTCTAAGTAGGCCAACGACAGGGGTTCCTTGATTCCAGATAATGTTTCTTTAACTATATGCAACTGTTTTAAGATTTTAAGTTGTCTAGTAAAAGTTTTGGAAAGCCCTAATGTAGAGAGTAGGGTTCCCCTGCAGTATAAGCCCAGAAAAACAGCCCGTTCTTTATTCTTCTGGACTTCCATTTTCCTTGCAATGCAATACGATAGGGTTGCTGAACAAAGATTTGTTTTTACTGAATTTATTTATTTAATGGAAAGTGCATTTTAATGTTGTTCAGCAGTTAAATACTTTGACTTCTTTTGGTGTAGCTCTTCGATACATAGCATAGTAGTGCCATAGCCGCTGTATCATGGTCTTCCACTGTCTTGGGTTAGAGTTCTCTTGCTTGAGGGTACACTCGGGCACACTGTTCTATCCTATTTCTCTTCCTCTTGTTTTGTTAGTTTTCATAGTTTATATAGGAGATATTTTTTTTAATGTTACTGGTCTTTAAGTATTTTATTTTTCCTTGTTTCCTTTCCTCACTGGGCCATGTTCCCTGTTGGAGCCCCTGGGTTTATAGTATTCTGCTTTTCTAACTAGGGTTGTAGCTTAGCATTTAATAATAATAATAATAATAATGATAATAATAATAATAATAATAATAATAATAATAATAATAATAATAATTGGGATAAGCTGGGTTTGACACCGTAGTGGCTATCATTTACGTAGAATGAAACCCCTTGGTCCAATCATTGTATAAGATGTATAGCCCTTATAACAGCAAGGCAAATCTTCCAGTAAAATTGTAAAATATTATAGCAATTAAACAGTAAAACAGGATTATAACTATCATTTATTTTTTAATGAAATTAATAACTTTTAATGTTATCGTTTGCGAACAATTTAAAAGATGCGCAGCCATGGTTTTAGTAAAATTTGGGAGAATCCACGTCATAACAACACAAGTGTCAAAATCTCCGGTGTTCATCTTTTGTCAAGGATTTCTCCTGTTTTTCCTTGTAAATATGTTTTTGAATTTATATTTTGAACGAATTTATAGAATTCACAATACTTAAAGTACACCTATATCTTATATTAAGTTCAAATTTAGCTTTAGAATTATACTCAGATAAGGTTAAGGTATTCCATGCTACGATTTTTCCAACTCAGCATTTGGTCAAACGTAAGTCTTATTTATTGACTTGCTAAGTTTAATCTGTGTACAGGTAATTGATAAACCATATTTATGCTTATACACACCATTCATGAATAAAAACGTAATTTTACAGTGAAGGGAAGATATTTTGAGGTTAACGTTTTGATAAGGATGGTCGTAAAATAGTTACCATTTGTTTGTAACCTATGTTTTATGAAAAAAATTAGTTCTTGCTATTAAATTGTTACTTTTAGGGATAAGAATATTTACCAGGCTATTTAGATTATACTATTTATCCTTACACTTTACCTCCTGAGGCCTCTGTATTGTAACTTATAATTTAGCATGACCACATCGTATACCTGTTATGGAGTCTTATTATAGTTACGGACGGGTAAAGCTTTCCTACTAAACAACAGCTTTTCCTATAGAATAAAGAGTTTTCTTTAAAAATGACATTTATTTTTTATAGTCTTTCCTTTCTAGGTATTGGTCCATAGGATCACTGACAGTGAGAGCCTTAGTAATGTCTTGTCTGTAATTGTTTCCTTCTCATTTTTTAGGCGTTCATAAGCCGTGTCCGCCATTGTACAAAACCTGCGTCCGTTGTTCTGTAAAACCTCTACACAATAACACCATCTAACCTAACCTTCGAGATTTGCCTTTACCTACTTGCCTAACGAGGGGCCGACCCCTTAGACTGTTGTATTCTTAGCTTACCCTGTGTTGCTTCGCAACCTGTTTCACTCATAGCAAGGGAGCGCAATCATATTTTGTAAAGGAAATCTATTTTTTACACTTGTCCCAGTGAACTACATTCACCTTATATTATATTTTATCAAAAACAAATAGAGCTGTACTTCTATTGCTTGAGGTCACTGACGTCGTAATCTGTGGACGTGTGGGTTGCATCATCATCATCTTTCAAAGGAAAAAATTTAATTTGTCTTTTTGCGGTGAATGAGATAGATGGACGCGTGTTCTGCAATACATTATATGCAAAGATACTTAAAATAACAAAAACATCTTCACAAGATAGTTTGGATCTTTCAAAATAATTTCCACGTTCCTTGGTAATCTTCCTTCAGCACGAACTATTTAAACAGCGCCAAAAAAAAACGGGATTTGCAATTGAGAGTTTATTTTCTATCATAAACATACTATATTTCACCAACTCTACACTTGGAGTAGATGCCAAATTAATCGCCGAGGAGTCCTGTCTTATTTAATTAAGATGTAAACTCCCTTTGTTAGGTTAAGTTCTTAACCCTCGCCAGCCTTGGGTTGTTGAAGTTATAGAAAAAATTGCTTTAATCAGGTCAAACTTCGTCACTCTTGGAGTTTTAACATTACCATCTTTACGTAATGGCGGCTAAGAACGGACATCTCCGACCCTCGCTTGATGCTCCTATTACCCTTTTTGAATTTTGTAAATATTGAATTTGATTGGATAAAGAAACTCCTTTTGGCTGTTTCCCGGGTTAAGCAGGATCTAATTGGGTCATTTCAAATTACCATGCCCGTCGGTTAGCTCAGTGTTCCGCCACTAAAGCGCTGCTGAATTGATCGAAATATCATCTACAATGAATTCTAGGAACTAGATGAGTGAGAAAGTGCGTGTCAGGGTATAGAGATCATTCTACATATTAATTTCTTGGCAATTTGAACGATTTTCAAAATTATTCTGTATCTCTTGACTAAATACTTACTCGCAGTATTAAGACCAATCTGAACAGTTTTTCTTCTATTCAAGTTTGCGATGAGTAAAAAATAAGGCCGTTCTGTCGTCATATATACACCCCTCTTATTACTTGTCACATCAATTTACTTTATGGGTAAAAGGTTTTTCTTGTTCTGAAATATATGAAGATAGTTTTACGATTTACAAAATTTTATAATTAGTGTTACCTTGCCAGGAGTGAAGCCGGTTGGAAAGTAAATACAGGGCTGACACTTAGTCTTAAGGTAAGCCACTTATACATCAGTTTAAGGGTGGGTCGCCGGGGTTGTCAGCCCACCCTGGTAGCAGGGGCGTTAACCCATAAGTAGGTGAGGATTCGGTTCCTAGGTTAGGTTAGGTGGCGAACTTTAGGTTGTGTTCTTGTTTGTTTCCCTTTAAAATTGTGCTTTTTCAGTCATAACTTGAAATTTTGCTCCCAGTTTGTCCCAACCAACTACAAAAGCTCTGTTTCCTTTATGAAATACAGTTCAGGGGTAAATTTTTATGCCAAATTTATAAATTTTAAATATTTAACTTAGCCGGTGAATATATAATAGCTGCTGCTCCAGCGGCTCGACAGAAAAACACACAAAAACTCGCGAGCGATCGCTATGAAGGTTGCGGGTGTGCCCACCAGCGCCAACTATCGGCCAGATACCGCATATGCATGTAAACAAGCCTCAATTCTTCTCTGTCGGCCTTAACGACAAGACGTATCATTACTCGCTGTATAACCTGGAGTTTTCTCAACAGACTTGGTGAAGTACTTCATTTTGGTTTGAGCTTTCGCAGTGCAGGTGTTTTTCCTCAACTTAAACTCTTGAACTCTTTTTTGGACAGATTTAATTGTTGATGACTTGGATTGTTTTTTGGACTTTCTTTGACTAATTCAAAATGGCTGACGCTTCTCAAACTCCTAGATTTCGTAAGTGTAATGCTAGGGATTGCAATAGGCGTCTTCCAAAGGCCTCTCTCGACCCACATACTGTGTGTTCTAATTGTCGGGGTAAAACCTGTCAATTAGGAGATCGGTGTGAGGAATGCGTGGGCCTTTCGGAATTCGATTGGCTCGAATATGACAAGTATTCTCGTAAGCTAGAGAGAGATAGGGTGAGGAGGAGTTCCTCTAGATCAGTAGATGTTTCCTCTCCCCATGCCCCTGAACCTAATCCTTCCCCTGTAGTGGTTGTGCCTGAACCCCCTACTGGCACTCAGGAACCATCAATGCGGGACATGTTACGTGCCATTCATGCTTTGGGTGAAAGAGTTGAGTCGTTAGCTACAGATCGTAATCAACTCATGGCTGACGTTACAGAGCTAAAGTGTCAGAGTGCCACAGCGGAAAATCGTGGGAAAGTGATTAGTGCACAAAGTGTTTTCAGTGTTGCGACCGAGGGTTCATCTGTTCGTGCCTGTCGTTCGCCTAGTCCGAGACCTCTTGCAAGCTCCCAAGCCCAGGGGAGAAGTAATGTCGTACGACTTATGGGTTCGAGAGGCCTTGATCAGCGAACAGACGTTCCCTCTATGGTAACAGGCGTGTCTCATCAAGACCGCCCCTACCATAAGACGAGAGAGACCATTTTCTCCTCGTCATCCGAAGGCTTTTCGCAGAAGAAACCGTGGAGCAAGGTTTCAAGGCCCTTGAAGCGAAAGTCGGTCCCTTCAGGACAGGTCCAGCGTCCTGGTTGTAGCCATTGGGACAGCTCTGACCCTTTGCAGTCATCGGAAGACTGCTCGCCGCCTAAGCAGCAACGTTACACAGGCTCAGAGAGTCTTGGTGTAGGCAAGGTTGTGCAGTCTCAGACGTTAACCCCGTCTTTTACCGCACCCATTCCCGTTGATCCTAAATGGGTTGTACTGCAAGACATGCAGATCAAGCTCGCCTCCCTTATGGAAGACTATTCTGCTGAAAAGGTTCACGATGATCCTCGCCGCTTAGCTAATCGAGATCCTGGCCTTCAGCCGCCAAAACGAGCCTTTGCTCGTCCTGTTGACGTTGGCGTTGCTAAGTCACGTCAGTCATGCTTTGTAGAGCCTCACTCGATGCAGTCACGTGTTGACTTTCAGCCGCATATGGACGTTCAGCCACTTCCTAATGCTCTTGTTGACGTTCAGGACGTTCGCCAACCAGCGGAGTTGACTTGTTTTGACGCTGAGCGTCAACCACCGCAGTCTAGAGTTGTTTTGACTGCTCAGTCTAGGCAGTCAAAACAGTCTCGAGTTGACGTCGAGCGTCCTCCCGCTCCTGTTGTTGTTGACAGTCAGGCTGTTAAGCAGTTACATGACGTAGCGTCCTGGACTGCTACTGATGCACCAGTGCGTGTGGACTCTGCGTGTCAAGCATTGCCAACCCCTTTGCTTGTTACTCAGCAGTTGTCGGATGAAGATCCTTCAGATGAGGACATTGCTGACCCTCATCATGATGATCATCCTTCGGATGTAGACGAACCTAGAACGGTTCCTCCTTCAATGGATTTTAAGAAAGTCATGTTAATTTTCAAGGAGCTTTTTCCCGATCACTTTGTTACCGTTGCTCCTCGTTCGCCACCGTCTGAGTTTGCTCTAGGCTTACCTGCTAACATGCCAGCCTTTACTAAGCTAGTGCTTTCTCGCTCTTCCAAGAGAGCTTTACGACTTTTAGGCGACTGGTTGGATACCAGGAGGAGTTTGGGGAAGACGGCCTTTGCCTTCCCTCCGTCAAAGCTCTCGTCTAGATCGAGCGTCTGGTATGCCACGGGAGAAGTTCTCGGCTTGGGAGTCCCTGCCTCTGCCCAGGGTGACTTCTCAAGCCTCGTAGACTCTCCCCGCCGCCTAGCCATGAGACGCTCAAAGATTAGTTGGTCCTCCTCGGACCTTGACCATCTGCTGAAAGGCGTATACAGGGCCTTTGAAGTTTTCAACTTCCTTGACTGGTCATTAGGAGCTTTAAGTAGGAAAATCTCGTCGGCTGATAGAGATGTTTCCTTACTGATAATGTCATGTATGGATAAAGCCTTCCGCGATGGTTCCAATGAGCTCGCCTCCTCTTTTACGTCGGGAGTCTTAAAGAAGCGAGAGTCCCTTTGCTCTTTTCTTTCGGCAGGAGTTACTCCCTGTCAGAGATCAGAACTGCTCTTTGCTCCCTTATCAACATCTTTGTTTCCGCAACAATTGGTTAAGGACATAGCTTCTTCGCTTGTGCAGAAGGACACCCATGACTTGATGGCGTCCTCTGCTCGCAAAGGGACTCCTTCTACATCCTTTGCTGTAAGACCCAGGATCGAGACTCCGGCTTCCAGATTTATCCCGCCCTTTCGTGGCAGAGCTCCCAGCAGGGGAAGTACTCGTGCCGAGGGAAAGAGAGGAAAGAAGAGAGGAGCCAAGTCCTCACGTGGCAGAGTCTGACTGCCCACAGCCTCAGACAGCGGTAGGAGCCAGATTGAAGAGCTTCTGGCAGGCCTGGGAGAAGAGGGGCGCAGACCAACAGTCTGTTCGGTTACTCAGAGAGGGGTACAAAATTCCATTTGTACGCAAACCTCCTTTAGTGACAACTCCCATCGAACTCTCTCCCAGGTACCGAGAGGAGTCAAAGAGACAAGCCCTAAACCTAGAAGTGTCTCTGTTGCTAGAGAAGGGAGCGGTGGTGAAAGTCTCGGACCTTCAATCACCGGTGTTTTACAACCGTCTCTTCCTAGTCCCAAAGAAGACAGGAGGTTGGAGACCGGTGCTAGACGTCAGTGCGCTCAACGTTTTTGTTACGAAAACAAAGTTCACTATGGAGACCACGAAGTCGGTCTTAGCAGCGGTCAGAAAGGGAGACTGGATGGTCTCTCTCGACCTACGAGATGCGTACTTCCACATTCCTATACACCCAGATTCCCAACCAATTCTGAGGTTTGTTTTCAGGAATGTGGTATACCAGTTTCGGGCCCTGTGCTTTGGCCTAAGTCCTGCTCCTCTCGTGTTTACGAGGCTCATGAGGAATGTGGCAAAATTCCTCCATTTATCGGGAATCCGAGCCTCCCTGTACTTGGACGACTGGCTTCTCAGGGCTTCGTCCAGTCATCGCTGTCTGCAGGATCTTCATTGGACGTTGGATCTGACCAAGGAATTGGGACTTTTGGTCAACCTAGAAAAGTCCCAGCTGATTCCATCCCAAACTATACTGTATTTAGGGATGGAGATTCGCAGTCCAGTTTTTCGGGCTTTTCCGTCTGCCACCCGAATAGATCAAGCCCTGCTCAAAGTCCAACTAATGTTGAAGAGAGAACGGTGCTCAGTCAGGAATTGGATGAGTCTAGTAGGAACTCTATCATCCCTGGAGCAGTTTGTCTCGCTAGGAAGACTACACCTTCGGCCTCTCCAGTTCCATCTAGCCTTTCACTGGAACAAGGACAAGACGTTAGAGACGGTCTCAATCCCGGTCTCCGAACCAGTAAAGGCATGCCTGAAATGGTGGAACAACAATATCAGTCTGAGAGAGGGACTTTCCCTAGCAGTTCAGAACCCAAACCACGTACTATTCTCAGACGCGTCGGATTTGGGTTGGGGTGCGACCCTGGACGGTCTCCTTCGAAACAAAGTGGTAGAGATCAACTCCGACAATACCACAGCCTTGGCGTACATCTCCAAGCAAGGAGGCACACACTCCCTCACGCTGTACGAGATCGCAAGGGACCTGCTCATTTGGTCAAGAGATCGAGGCATCTCCCTGTTAACGAGGTTTATCCAGGGCGACTTGAACGTCTTGGCAGACTGTCTCAGTCGGAGGGGTCTGGTAATTCCCACGGAATGGACCCTCCACAAGGACGTGTGCAAGAGTCTTTGGTCGACTTGGGGTCAACCCACCATAGACCTCTTTGCCACCTCGATGACCAAGAGACTTCCAATCTATTGCTCTCCAGTCCCAGACCCAGCAGCAATTCACATAGACGCATTTCTCCTAGATTGGTCTCATCTGGACTTATATGCATTCCCACCATTCAAGATTGTCAACAAGGTACTGCAGAAGTTCGCCTCTCACGAAGGGACAAGGTTGACGTTGGTTGCTCCCCTCTGGCCCGCGAGAGAGTGGTTCACCGAGGTACTTCGATGGCTGGTAGACTTTCCAAGAAGTCTTCCTCTAAGGGTAGATCTGTTACGTCAGCCCCACGTAAAGAATGTCCATCAAAGCCTCCCCGCTCTTCGTCTGACTGCCTTCAGACTATCGAAAGACTCTCAAGAGCTCGAGGCTTTTCGAAGGAGGCAGCCAGTGCGATTGCAAGAGCGAGGAGAGCTTCTACCATTAGAGTATACCAGTCGAAGTGGGAAGTCTTTAGAGACTGGTGCAAGTCAGCATCTGTGTCCTCGTCCAGTACCTCTGTAGCCCAAATCGCAGATTTTCTTTTACATCTGAGAAATGTTCGCTCCCTCTCAGCTCCCACGATTAAGGGCTACAGGAGCATGTTGGCTTCGGTCTTTCGGCATAGAGGCTTAGATCTTTCCAACAATAAAGATCTCCAAGATCTCCTTAAGTCTTTCGAGACCTCTAAGGAACGTCGTTTGGCAACTCCTGGATGGAACTTAGACGTGGTCCTAAGGTTCCTCATGTCAGACAGGTTTGAGCCATTACATTCAGCCTCCCTGAAGGATCTCACCCTCAAGACACTTTTCCTAGTGTGCTTGGCTTCGGCTAAAAGGGTCAGTGAATTTCATGCCTTCAGTAAGAACATCGGCTTTTCTACAGAAAAAGCCACTTGTTCACTTCAACTTGGTTTCCTGGCCAAAAATGAACTGCCTTCTCGTCCTTGGCCTAAATCTTTTGATATTCCTTGCTTATCAGAGATCGTAGGCAACGAACTGGAAAGAGTATTATGTCCTGTTAGAGCTCTTAAGTTCTATTTAGCTCGTACTAAGTCTTTACGAGGTAGATCTGAGGCATTATGGTGCTCAGTTAAGAAACCATCATTGCCTATGTCAAAGAATGCTTTGTCATATTTTATCAGATTTTTAATACGAGAAGCTCATTCTCACTTGAATGAGAAAGACCGATGTTTGCTTAAGGTTAAGACGCACGAAGTAAGAGCTATAGCAACCTCCGTGGCCTTCAAGCAAAATAGATCTCTGCAAAGTATTATGGACGCGACTTTTTGGAGAAGCAAGACAGTGTTCGCGTCATTTTACTTAAAAGATGTCCAGACTCTTTACGAGGACTGCTACACACTGGGTCCATTCGTTGCAGCGAGTGCAGTAGTGGGTGAGGGTTCTACCACTACATTACCCTAATTCCAATATCCTTTTTAATCTGTCTCTTGAAATGTTTTTAATATTGTTTTTTGGGTTGTACGGAAGGCTAAGAAGCCTTTCGCATCCTGGTTGATTTGGCGGGTGGTCAAAGTCATTTCTTGAGAGCGCCCAGATTAGGGGTTTGATGAGGTCCTGTTGTATGGGTTGCAGCCCTTGATACTTCAGCTCCTGGGAGTCTTTCAGCATCCTAAGAGGATCGCTGGGCTTCGTGAGGAAGACAGACTTACAAGGCAGAGTAATCGTCTAAGTCAACTTCCTTACCAGGTACCTATATATTTGGGTTTTGTTATATTATAACTGTCAAAAACTCTAAGCATATACGCTGTAAACTTAATTAACTCTGGTCTCTACCCACCACCTTGGGTGTGAATCAGCTATTATATATTCACCGGCTAAGTTAAATATTTAAAAATGCTATTTTAATTATAAAATAAATTTTTGAATATACTTACCCGGTGAATATATAAATTAAAGGCCCTCCCTTCCTCCCCAATAGAGACGCAGTGGGACGAGAAGAATTGAGGCTTGTTTACATGCATATGCGGTATCTGGCCGATAGTTGGCGCTGGTGGGCACACCCGCAACCTTCATAGCGATCGCTCGCGAGTTTTTGTGTGTTTTTCTGTCGAGCCGCTGGAGCAGCAGCTATTATATATTCACCGGGTAAGTATATTCAAAAATTTATTTTATAATTAAAATATCATTTTAAAAGTATGGGTATCTGACAATTACTGTATTGTTGTCAGAATCATTCTAAACACCTAAAGAAATGCACCAGGAACACATTTTTCCTTCAAAGGGGCTATTGGCATATTATGGAATTTTACCTTATTTTGATCTTATATTTGTCATCATTGCAAATTCACATTTACAAAGGGTCAAATGATATTGATTGTCTTGGAAAATGCACCATAAATGGGAAATATTTTATATATGATACCTGTACTTTAATTTCTTGCAAAGGCTGAGTTCGCCATAAGAAACTGTCGAGTGCTGGTTATGTTTCATTTTAATTAAAGGAATACTGTATAGGCTAAATGACAAAAATATGAATATACTGATAGAATTGCAAAGAGTACTTCTATACAAGTTAATTGTTGGTTTGCTTGGGTGATAATTTTTAACAAATTAAAACTTCTAAAAAATTCTTATGCTCCCGGTTCCTGGATGTTATTGCATACTTATACTTTATTTACTATCGATACATATTGTACATGCAATTCATTGCATTCAGTTTTACCTGAAATGTTAATGTAAGCCACCAATATGTTAGTCTTTTATGGTATCTTGCTTCACTGTGAATTCCCATTTGTAGTATGATCCCCAGTACCAGTAAGTTTTCCCTTAACATATTTTGATGCTTTGAACTTTTTGGACTTCTAAATGCAAAATGCCCGAAGAAAAATTCACATGTAAAAACGAAGTTTTCCCATAAGAGTTTTGAATGCTTTGAACTTTTGGGCTTCCAAATGCCAAATTTCCAAAAAAAAAATTCACACATGAAGGCAAATCACAGTCTACAACTTCTTGAACTGAATAAGGTATGGGAAATAGGTATAGCATAAGTAAATAGTTGGTTTATTTTGAATTTTTCAAAGGGATAAGACATTGTACAGTAGATCAGGTTAGGGAATGCAAGGGGTCAAAGGACCAAATCCACATGGTAAGTTTGCAAGGAGGATCCAGCTCCCTAAAACGGGGTTTACACGGACGAATGGTTCGTCGAACCCGGTTATCCCACTTGCTTGTCAAACGGTTCAAAGAGGTGGAGTCAGCCACAAATGCCTAAGGTTTGTGGACTATGAAGCCCCGCCCACTAAAGTCAGGCTAGAACAGACTTTTCTTTAAATTTGACGAACATGTTCGACAACCAAATACCCCGTTCACACGTTCAAACACTTGTCTGTCAAACCGCGTTTGACGAAGCGTTCGACCGTGTAAACCCACCTTAAGGAAGGTAAGGTGGGCGTAGTTGAAGTTAGGCTGCATCCTGGTATTTCTCTCATTTTGTATGTGCTTCCTCCAAAAATCCTAATTGCTCCTACACGAATACAAACCTGAGTCCTTTAATACTAGAATTGATTCGAGCGCTGCTGGAAATCTGCAGTTAAAACTTACAATGAAGGGTCGGCAATAGCCGATAGTTAGTGGCTGGCTGTGGAAAAGCTCCATCCCTTTTGCTGAAGTCACTTGATTTTCGCTGCTGACTCACACTGATGTGCTATTGGCGTTTGCTAATCCGGCTTTGTAAGACTTTGTCGGCATACATGTAGACCTGCCCGAAAGTGTTGGCAAAATGTTGCAATTTCATGAGCAGTATGGAGGTTAATCCTCATTCATTGTGCCCTTCGTGCAAGGGGATTTGCCCCATGGAATTCCCCTGTAAGGAGTGTAGTGAGTGTTCACCCTCCCAGTGGCAGGTGTATGGCAAGAGGCAGAAGAAGGTGAAGCAAGAGACATTCACCTTTGGCTCGTCCTTGAGCTTGAAGTCGGCGAGACCTATTCCTTCCAACCCTAGTCCTCTGTCCTCCAGTTATTTCCTCTCAGCCTCTTCAGCAGGCAAGTTGGGGATGAGTGGTGCCAATTTAACAGCAAGACAAATTTCGAGGACGGGAGTGACTTCTGTTTCCTCTATTGGAACAGAGGTTTCTCCCTTGCGAGGAGTTTTCTTTTCCAGATGTTCCTGTAGACTATGCTGTGTAACACCTGTGGATGTCCCTGGGGTTGCAGGGAACTCGCTCCTTATAGCGACTTGCTTTCACGCTTATTCCCTCTGCTGAGCTTAAGCCTTTACTTGACATTGACCTTGAGCCTGCTCTCAAGTTGCCTTGTGGGAAGGCCACTCCTAATGGACTCCACAAGGGTAACCCAGAGACCTCACTGGAGAGAGGAACGAGCTCTCTTTCTCTAAAGAGATCTTGCATTCATCTCCAGATGACGAGTGCACTCACCCTCACATAATTGTGGGGCTGTGCACGTCTTTCCCTTCTCTTACACACCCTCACAAGTAACATTTCTCCAAGTGCACTAAAGGGTTAGACCAACTAGACTGTTTCTTTTGAATGTAGTACCTCTAGCATACATTCACCCTCTTTGATTAACCCCGCCTCTCCAAATATTGTCTGTGGACAGCGTGTTCAATATTTGCGCACACTGAAGGAGATCCTTGTATCCAGCGCTTTTAACTTTAGCACGAAGTTTAACACTCACGATCCTATGGGTGTGCCTCTATCACAGTTAGCAATGGAGCACAATACTGGCACATTTAGACATAGTTTGGGTAAACCTAGGGTCTCTCCAACAACATGTGCAACTACTATATGATGTGCTCTCATTCCGTACTTAAGGTTAGCGTGCATGTTGAGACATACTCAATCGTAAAGATTTGCATGCACTTATATCTATGGTGTGCTCTCCCCTATAGATCTTTGGTCTCACATGCATAGGAGATCAATGTCTGCAGTGTGTATATCTTTTATAAAGAAATATGGGCTGTCCCCGATAGTTTGTTTTTAATTGATCCTTGGACAGCTCAGAGTGGTCTTTTCAATATCCTTGTGACAGGAGACTTCCCTCAGATCCAGAGTCTCCTGAAGTTGCTGGTTGCTCTGAAGGGACACTGAATTCTTGTTCGCCCTTTTCGAAGGAATCAAGGAAGGAGGAGAGCAAGTACTCAAAAATCAAAGCTTAAAAGATCGCCTGATTTGCCATGATTAATTTTTGGTTCCTAAACAAAATCAGTGGGATAGAATGATCTAAAAGGACTTGAGGATATCATTCCAATGCTTTTGCCTTTTATGCAAGCCAGCTGACATCAAAGTCCTTCTTTGTTCAAGATGAATGATAGAGAATTTGGAGGTGTTATGCATGAACAACCAAGTATGGTCTGTATACAAAAGTGACTTAGTAGTAGTTGTGTTTTTAGCCTTTTGAAGTATTTAAGGAAATCCTCAGCAGCTTTACTAATAAGTATACAGCTTTGCTGAGTAAAACAGCTGGGTGGTGTATAACATTTTAAAACTTTATTTTTTTACAACAAATTTCACTGTTACTTATAACTCATGGCCTGGTTGAACTGTACTCCAGTAATTTTGAAAATCTTGATGTGATTTAACCTTGGTTTTTTGTCTTTGCAGAGTTGTGACTTGATGAATCAACATGTTGACAAAATTTGAAACTAAAAGTGCAAGGGTTAAAGGACTCTCTTTTCATTCTAAACGACCATGGGTACTTGCAAGGTAGGTTTATTATTGGTGCTTGAACATGTTTTGTGCATAAAATGTAAATATCATTAAAGAACGGATGATAAGTGATGATAAACTTTGGTATTGAATGTAGTTTTAATGTCTTGGTATTACTTTTTCAGCTTGCACAGTGGTATCATTCAGCTATGGGATTATCGTATGTGTACCCTAGTCGATAAGTTTGATGAACACGAAGGGCCAGTACGTGCAGTATGCTTCCACCAACAACAGCCATTGTTCGTATCGGGAGGTGACGACTACAAAATCAAGGTATAGCATCTGTTTTTATGTAACTGTATTGAGGCAATGGTTCACATTCAGGCTTGTTATTTTTTACTCAGATACTAGACCACCATTAGCATGACTAATTTTTCGTACACAGAATTTAAATCATCATTCTTTAATGTACAGATGTGGTTTTGGCTCCATCGGTTATCTGTTTTAACCTGTAATTTTAGATATTTATTGGTAGTTCATTGTGTACGAGGGATGTTTGACTGTATTTCTGTTGCTGTTTATTCTTTTGAAAATTGGAAGGCGTGCTTGTCGAGGCCAAATTGAAGAGAAGGGTTGCTGCTCTCCTTTTGTCCGAAAATACGCTAGAGGCACATCTCCTGGTTGTGCTATCTCTTTATGGAGTTCCTGGAAGTGCCGTTGCTTTCAGCCTAGAAGCCACGTTTGAAGAACTTCAAGTTCTTCCTCCACTTCAGCCTTGGTTTCATCTCTTCCGGCACTGCTGGTCGGGATCTATAGGCTCTGTTCTTCCTTTCCCCTTTTTGTATGAAGAATCGTAGTAGACTCGTCGATAGGAGTTACATATGCGTAACTTCTACCATTTCTCTCTGTGGGAGAGTCGATGCTGCACCTAGAGTCCCTGTGACTCCCTTCATTGGAGAAGAAGAATGAGATGACCCCGAGAGAAGAGACAATGCAGAGGACACCTGAGAAAGCTCTGTTGTCTCCTCATACATTGCTTGTTAGGTTGGAAGGGCGTCTTACCCTTTTGGCAAGGGCCATAGAAGATCTAAAGTCTGTTTTGTAAGAGTTGCATTTGGGAGACTCCTTCTTTTTCTGTCCTAATGGGAGAGAGAATGCTGCTTCAGGAACTCCTTAACTCCCTTCAACGAGGAAGAAGAGAAGACAATAGCTTGTGTGCACGCTCTTACGGGATTACACACTTAACTTCGTGCATACACCCACGAGCTCTACAATGTTTGCACACACCCTTACCTGTTTGCACATGTTCTTCGGTACATGAGCCCCAGTGCTTGCTTGCTTCTCACTGCAGAGACCAGCAAGATCTTCCAATGTTTATGGGAAACATTATGTTGCTCCCTCCTGATTGCACGCATGTGTGCACAGACCTTTAAGTGCGCCCTGTCCTTTTTGGAAGACCGTGCACTAGGCACTCATCACAATCACAAGTTTGAGCTCTCCTCTTTTCTCGCTTTCACTAGTGAGCGTGCTCATTATGCCAAAATGCATCCCACATGTTTGCGCGTGCACTCTTACAGCAAACCGCTTTAACTCTATACTCGCCTCCTACGAGAGCATGTATTGGCCCTCTAGTAGGGCCAGAAGTTTGAGAGTTCTATGTTTGTCAGCAAACCCTAGACATATTTAAAGACGACTAGATTTCCTTGATTGAGATCTCACAGATACGTTCCTGGAACATACCCCAAATTTGACCCCTGCATGCTGAATCCACACGGAAACATTCTGGGAACGTAACAAACAGTGGATCCCTTCTCACCAGATTGCTATGCCTACACAATACTCATGAGCTGTTACTGCCTCCTGGAAGGAGTAGTCGAAGTCATAGAAGGATAAATCAGCCAATGTACGTACCACTCCAAGAACAGTATGTACTAAGTGTAATAGTACATACCAAGTTTGTACCCAACACAGTGTTGTCTCAGTATGGAGCTCCCACCAGTACGAGACTGAGCATTTTCTCCTTCATCATGAAGTATGGCAAGTTCTCTTCCTTTTCCTTTTCCTTTTCCAAAGAATTTATGAAGTCTTTTATGTAGACTACACCCTAGTTGTAAGAGCAAATAGGAAGCGAGACGTCGTTTTCCAGTCCTCACTGACAGCTCCTACTGAGACAGTCAATGACCAGACTGCATTGAAAACGGTGGTAACATTGCAAAGAATCTCCTTACAGACTGTTACTGCTCTGAAACTTAGACTGATTCCCCACAAGTTTTCCCAGAAGTGACAATTAGGAATTGGAACGGGAGGTCTTGATCTGATCCTAATACTTGATATATCACTGGGATGCCACGTTGTGCATGGGCGGCTGTCATTAAGGATCCTCACCAACATAGATAAGGCATTCAATTACCCTGTTCCATCCAATGGGTGAAATAATGCTGTACTATGTACCTGTACTGTCCCTTCCGGGAAGGGTAGGTCTCTGTACATTCTTGCCTCATTCAGCACATGGACAGGAGCTCACACACTTGCTAATGTGCTTGGTTCTCTCAAGAACGAGTACTGTACTGTACAAATATGCACAGTACTGAGTAGTATTATACTGTATATTATTTAGCAAAAGTTTATTAATGTTTGGATCTGGCTCATATAACATGATAGCAGGTTATAAGTACATAAGTAAATCTACATTTATCAAATAAGATGGTAAGAACAGAGTAAAGAAGAATGAGCTTTCCATTATAAGACTCGCATTATTGTTTGATAATTTGTAGAATTGTTATAATCTTATAAATTATATTGTTAACGAAAGGGGTAATTTTAAGACTTACTTCTAGTGTGTTTTCAGGTATGGAATTACAAGCTTCGGAGATGTCTCTTCACCCTCCTTGGCCATCTTGATTACATAAGAACAACTGAATTCCATCAGGTATGATTTGGCTGCGTACAGTATCTGTCTGGTATATTATAAGTTTAGAAAAAAAAATACTATTGTAGATAACTCTGTTTCTTTTGAAGTGTCATATTTTTAAAGAAAATATATCACAATACACAAGGTACAGTGAATGAAGGTAAACCTAATTGGAAATCAAAGCTTAGATAACTACAGCTATCATAAAGTCAGCATATTGGACTATTAAGTTGACATTATAGGAAGACAAGTTTTCGTTACAGTTTTGACCATTGGAAATGGAATAATTATATGTTGAGAATTGTGCATATAAGATGGCATATATACATAATTCTGCTCATATAACCTCAATATGATATATAAAATATCTTTAAACCATTTAATAGTACTGTACTTTGATTTGTTTTATTATAATTAATATTAAAGACGTTTTTACAGAAAATATTTGATGTACGGGAATGTACAGTACCTTGGTCTTTCTCATGTTTTTCTTGATGTGTACACAAAATGTATAGGATTTAGAGTAGATTTATTTTAGAAATACCTGTAGGTACTCGGTGAAAGCTTTTTTTCCCATCCTTACCATTGTGATATCCTTCACCCCATGTAGGAGTACCCATGGATCCTCTCTGCTTCTGATGACCAGACAATCCGAATTTGGAACTGGCAGAGTCGTTCCTGCGTGTCTATCTTGACAGGACACAACCATTACGTGATGTGTGCTCGTTTCCATCCAACGCAGGATCTGATTGTATCTGCTTCACTAGACTCAACAGTTCGCGTCTGGGATATCGCAGGTATTCCCGGCAAGCCAGGAGGTAGGCACTACTCGTTGGTACCCAGTGAACAAGGGGTGTGGGATTATCCCCTTCCATAGCTTGTGCTTGAAACATAGCTGAGTGTTTAGTCATAGCTAGTGAATTTATAAAATGTTGGGGTATGGCTATAACTAGTTGTACAAGCACTGTCTTCAAGTTCTTATTTATTGGCAGTTAAAAGCTGTAGCTATCCAAAGTAAAGGGCCTGGCTTCTGCTAAAGTAGTTCTTCGGGTATTTTCTTTTAATATACTATAGGATTATAATTTTTATCAAAATGAGTTGTTTTGATGAAGGAAACCCCTATATTTAGGATGTGCTGTGTAGTCTCCAATTACTGTAAAAGGCTAGAACAGGGAATCCAATATGACATAAATACCAAAAAAAAATAGTGTGACCCCTGCTCTAGGGCCAGTGTATCAGTGTGTAAAGCATGGACTTTGTGTGTATAAGAGACCCTCAAGTTCAGGCACTCCTGAACTTCACAAAGCACCTCCCATGTTGATATCGTCTTGCTATTGGTGGCACATCATCACCAAGGACTTCTACAACTGTTGTGGAGGTTCTTGGTGATGACATCACCAATAGCCAGATGGATTTATCATTGTAGGTGCCGTGACGAGTTCAATATGATGAACTCGAGGGTTTCTCTTGTACATTTTGAGTTTGTTCATTGAACTTTGAACTGACTCTAGAGCAGGGCAGAATGTTGCTTTGGTATTTGTCGCATTGGATTCCCTGTTGTAGGCTATTACGAGAAATTCCTTGGAGACCGCACAAAAGAATTATTACTATAATAGGCATCGGATACCTTATTTTGTGCCAGTATTTAATACAAAAGCAGATGTGGAGAGTAATTTCCACTACTGACTAGTCTTTGAATCACACTAAGGAATGTTGTTAATTACAATACAATACAGTACAGACGCTCCCCAACTTACGAACGAGTTACGTTCCGAACGATCGTTCGTAAGTTCAAACTGTTCGTAAGTTGCTTCAGTGCCATATTTTGTATTATAATTTATGTTTAAGGCATATACAGTACTGTATAAGTATATTGAAGGTTTATATAAGTATGTTTAAGTATGTTTAAGGCTTGTATAAGTAACCTGTATTGGTTTGTACTGAAAAAAACATTTAATAAAATGGAGAGAATACGTACAGTACTGTACTACGTATGTTAGAGAGAGAGAGAGAGAGAGAGAGGTTAGTTTACTGAATTGTTTTATTTCAATTTTGACCGACGGAATCATTCTTTGTAGAGTATACATCACGTATCTTGTGACGTCATGTATTTGGCGGAAGAGCGCTGACAAACCGAATGATTTCCTTTCATTATGTTGCCGAGTAATCTTATTACAGATTTCTCATAATCGAAACACCGAGTAACGATATCAAGTGTTTTAGTGGTCTGTATCATTAGTTATGAGATTAGTAGCCTTCAACTTACCGTAAAGTTAAGAAAAAAAAAAGTCTGATGTTATATTTCTTCTGGCGGAAGGCGAGAGGCAAATCAAGTGATTTTCTTCAGATCCGTTACTATTCCCATAATCGAAACATCGAATAAGGATATAAAGAATTTTTTAATATTTTCAAAGAAATATGAAGACTTAACTGCATTAAAAATCAAAATACGGAGAGAGAGAGAGAGAGAGAGAGAGAGAGAGAGAGGTGGGGGGTTGCGTATTCCGTTTATAACTAATAATAAGGTCTATCAACGAACTGTATGGAAAATGTGATACCCTATAATATATTAGCGCTGTTGTAATATTCACTATGAAGAGATTTCGAATATCAAGAAAATTATATAAATCAGTGTTATTCGTACTATATGTGCGCATAATCGTAATACTGCAGCGTCACCTTGAGATCAGCTGATCTCCCAACCAAAAGTAAATCAAAAGTAATTGTTGATTATTGAAATGCTCAAGAAATTAAAAAAAAAAATATGAACGTGCTTTAATAAACCACAATTAAACACAATAATGTCTAATGAAATATGAAGGCTTAATATTGAACGAAAAATTGAATACTGTATGAAGCTTTAGAATTAACTACCCGTATGCGATTGACAGAGCGAGCACACACACACACACACAGAAAGAGCTACAATGATTTCGCATGATACCTAATAATAAGAACTGTAGGGAAACTGATTTTCTGTAACATATTGGCGCTGATGTAATATTCATCTTGAAGATATTTCTAATATGTTAAGAAATAAAAAAAAAAAATGCCAAAAGTCTGATGACGTTATATTTCTTCTGACGGAAGGCGAGAGGCAAATCAAGTGGTTTTCTTCCGATCCGTTACTATTCCCTTAATTGAAACATCGAATAAGGATATAAAATTTTTTTTAATAATTTTCAAAGAAATGTGAAGATTTAACTGCATTAAAAATCAAAATACGGAGAGAGAGAGAGAGAGAGAGAGAGAGAGAGAGAGAGAGAGAGAGAGAGAGAGAGAGAGAGAGAGAGAGAGAATTTAACTTGAAATGAAATCTACGGATGTTTACGAACATGTTTGGACTTCCTTCAATTTGTGTTCGTATGTACCGTTGTTCGTAACTCGAATGTTCGTAAGTAGGGGAGCATCTGTATAGTAAAAATTTGAAAGTTGCTGATAACGGTCCAGACAAATCTTAACTTGTAAAATCAGAATTACAGTAGGTCGTATATGTTTGCAAAGTACTAAATGTTTGGGTATAATACTGGAGTTTTTAGCAGTACATATACTTCTTGCATCCACAATCTAACCTTAGATTAATTTAGAATCTTCCACTATATTTTATATTGTTCCTTGCTTTAAAAAAAGTCATTTTATTGCTATTGCCTATGTGGTGGATTGGTGCTGACAGGCTTTGTCGACCCCATTGGTGGGTCATATGGCCGAATTCCCGTGAATGAATTTAAATTTTTCTTGGGAGGAGTCAACACACGAAGTAATTACATACTTAGACAACTTAATTTTCTTATGCTGTATACAGTAATTATTTTTATACCACAAAGTACGCATTATTTTTATTAGTGTGAGTAGAACCATGCCATTTGAAATGGTGGTGATGTATGATAGGCTCAAGTTAGAAAGTCCACTGCTAAGGGATGTTACATTGCTTCCCAAAGATCAGAACAAAATTATATTAATATGTATACAGTACTTAATATAAGGTTCAATAGTGAGATACAGACCCTTCGCTGGGTAAGAGCATATCTAAACATAAAGTTTATTGCTCACGACACTTGTTGCTGCGTACACCAAAAATATTGATTGTTGTAATTTATGATACCTTTATAGTGATTATCATTTCTATATTATCTGCTACAGAATATTGGATGATAATTACTGTCTAAGCTGAAATTAATTTTTCCTTTGTTCTCTATAATATTCATTGAAAAGTAATTTTACTTTCTATAATCATCTGATGTGATATAATCTGGGTTCAAGTTTTGTTACATGAAGGGATAATAGAAATGTAGGGGTGTTAGAAGAGGCAAGGTTAAGTGTTGATATATGGATTGCTACCGCTGTGTTATTGGTTGGCTTAGTGGCAATCCGTGTCACCAGGTGACCAAAAAGATAGTAAATAGTAAGGTACTGCATTGTCTAATGTGATTGGGTGGATGTTTGTCCTGTTCAGTGGGTGTTAGCATCTGTGGTAAATTTGACAAGTGCTTTTCTGTTGGACTATGTTGAATATTTGGCAGTTTACGGGCTGCCCAACGGCAAGAGCCCGTGCCTTACACAAGGCAAGGCAATCTTTACAGACAGTTCCTCTGTAGGTAATATTGAATATTTGGCTGTTCCTCGGTAGGTGGAATATCCTGTTTGATACTTGCCAAATTATGTGGTTTATTAATGTTGTTGGTTTCCATTTTTCAAGAAAATTCTTTACCAATTTTACTACATATCCCATTACCCACTCCTATAGGTGTATGCCACCATTTCTGACTTTTTTTGATGCTTCTAGACATTAAGGATCTGGTTTAAGATGTCAACCGATGATGCAGTAGCAGCATTCAATAATTTCCCCTTACCCCTACTGGACCTTTCCTCATCTACTTCCTTTTTGTATCCACTTTGTAACAATTCTCTGTGCCCAGGAAAAATTTCAACAGTTTATGGATATTTGAAGTAATACTTGAAAATTCTCGATAAACGTCATGAAAATACTAAAAAGTACCATGATTCATAACCCAATTATTGAAAACTTTATAATGATTCATCGCTTGAGGAAAAAATGAATATGAAAATAAAAATGCGGAAAGTAAGTGTTCATTGCAACTTTATAACAGGTTTCCAATGATACATAACCAAGGACCTCTTTCGCAAAGTTTTTTATTCATAATTTGTATGGACAAATAAAAAACCTTTTATTATGATAGTGATAACAATTTGGTCAGCAACCTTTATAGAATTGAATTCCCACAAGTTTTAATAAAGAACAGTGACTATAAACTTGATTGTAGATAAAAGATTCATAAAAATCAAGCCATATGAGCAAAGCTGGACGGACATAGCTTTGCACCATTGCTTACATACAATTACATACTGTTGAAGGAAGCTTACAATAATATTTTTTAGACTGTTCATGTTAACCCTTTTACCCTCAGTGGATGTACTGGTACGTTTCACAAAACTCACCCCTTTACCCCCGTGGACGTACTGGTACGTCCTTGCAAAAAACGGCTATTTACATTTATTTTTTTTTGCATATTTTTTAAAACCTTATGAGAAACTTCAGGCATTTTCCAAAGACTGTTAGAGCAATTTAAAAAATATATATTACAAAATGTGCTTGAAAAAAAAAGCCCCTGGCAGTTAAGGGTTGGAAAGTTCCAAATAGCCTGGGGGTAAAAGGGTTAAACTGACAGTGGAAAATATCAGATAGGCAAAATATATCCTGTTACTATACATGCGACATTTTGGATTTCATCATGACAAGGATTAGACTGAATGTGAAGTAGCTTATGAAAGCTATCTGAAATGGAAATCTCCCTAAAAGTTATAAATGGGTATTAGGATGGGAAGAGACATCTAGAGCAGTTTGAAAAGTATTGAAAACTATACTCAATTTTTTTTAATGAGGCACATTTGCACCGACTCGCAGCGGTGCCCTTTTAGCTTGGAAAAATTTCCTGCTATCTGATTGGTTAGAATGATCTTGTCCAACCAATCAGCAATCAGGAAACTGTTCTGAGCTAAAAGGGGCACCCCTGCGAGTCGGTGTAAATCTGCCTCACTAAAAAGAATTGATTATAGTGCGAAAAGGAAAGAACGTTAAGAGGTTTCATTGTCTTTTTGATAGGTGATTCTGCTTTGTCTTTGACTTTTCAATACGGTAATTGAATTCGGTAGGAATTGATATTTTCTCATCACATCCTGATTTTGTTGTGAAGTTAAGCGCATTCAAGACCTAACCCTCAAAAGAAAAACATTAAGTATCCAATTGGTTTTGATTTAAATAAGAGGTAGTTATTGCATGAATTATAACATCATATCATTATTAGATTTGAGATTGAGTTTACTTTGAGAATATCCTGCTGTACCATGGAAATGCGATGGTAACAAGTGATTTTTAAGACCAAGCTGATAATATTTCTTTTATAGTAATTAAATTCTAGAAGTACAATATTATTTTCAGAAAATTTAATTGTAGTTCACTGTAGAAATTTGTTATTGATTGAGAGTATTTGGTCAAAAACAGTTCAGGTGGAAAAATGACTCAAAATCACTTTAAATTACTATGTAAATTAACTGGAAGTTGGAGTTAGTAACTTGAATTTTAAGGATAATCATAAGTCCACATCAAGGAATAAAACAATGTGAAATTGAATCTTGGTTTAAAAATTCATAGTACCGTAAAATACACATTTGATTAAATGTGCTTCAACAGTTTTAACTTTGTCATATTGTATAAAGGGCCAAAGAAAACATGCCTCTATAACGTCACTATAAGGTTCTTAATATGTTACGTGAGAATACAGTACTGTATACCGGTAATTAGAAATCTGGCTTAAAACAAATTTTCTACCAATACATTTAGATTTTTGTCAAGGCACCTCCCATTTCATTAAACTGCTATGCATGAATATACTCCATCTACAGAACAGCTATTTGTTTTGGATACAAACTTCACATTGTTTTGAAATTAATGCCTTGTGCATGAGAGAGATAGATTTTTTAATTTATTCAAATTGGAATTTTCACAAGGTTACCCGGCAGTACTGGTAGCTTACAATTCCTTAACAACTTACACTTGTCGTATGAATCATTTGAATAAGTGAGCATATAGAAAAAAGTTATCACCATCATGATGCTAGATAACCATAAGACCATCTCTCATACATTTTTGAATTTTTATTCATTGACTACTGTGTTTGGAAACCCATCATTGGCAATTTAATAACATTGAATTTAGAAATTATTGATAAACTCCACTGAAAATGATTGCTTCAGTAATCACCGCATACCATATAAAGATGTCACATGTTTCTTTATTACAGTTTATCATAGTTTTCTTCTTATTCAGCAGTCATTAGACTCAATCGGAGGAATAATTTACTTTGAAACAAATTTTTTAGTGTTTAATTCAGTATATATAGTTAATTATTTTGTCCCGTCATCCCTACCTTTACTGTCTTAGATATCTTTTGTGAAGATATTTTTACATTTTCAAAGGTGACTTTATAATTTATTCCTGGCTGTGGTAAACCCTCAAAACTATGTGGCTCTGGCGTTGGTTAATAGCATAGTCCTTTCTAGGTTTTAAAGCCTTGTATAAGTGATAGTTATTTTATGGCCTTTAATTTTCCAATATTGGAAGTGTATATGCAAAACAGAGTTCATCGGGCTTACATTTTCCTGTGCCAATGAAAATTTAAACTTTTTAAAGAAGTAATGAGGTGAGTAAATGCATCAGGGTTTTATTATATATTTAGTAAAGATTTTATCAATTTTCTTTATGCAATCCTTAACTTAATTTTTACCATATGCAACTTGAAGCTCGTTTTCTCTAGGATTAGAGGTACTGGAATCCGTTCATGTGAAATTTTATTTTAGTTTGCTTAAGGGGTTACTTTTCTTTTTTTCATTTGATTTTAGATACCACAGCAATAAAGAGTTATTCTTGTAATTGACATCAATATTTAATTTCTTGAAATGGCAAGAAAAGGATTTTTAAAGAATTAATTTAAGTCGATAGATTTTTTTTCTCCACACTCGGTTTTTTATTCAATTTAGGTGAATGGTTTATTCGGTGTGAGGGCTATAATTGGTTCTTTTCCGTAATTAACATTTTTTTCACTTTCAGTAGCATTGGTTTTGGTGGGAATTAGTGAATTAGGAATGACCATATATTATATGGTGTTACGGAACGGTGGTGCGAATAGTATCACCTCCCCCAATATAAAGAGCACTTAGGTAGTATGCCAAAATAATTTGGTATGCTTTGTTAGTAATATTTAGGATAATAATCCATCATGAAAAACTGCATAGCATTTACAAGCCCGATATTTTTGTTACTTTCTCTTATTGACTTAAATTAAGCTTCCACAGACCAGCATGACGAGGTCTTCTACCATTGGTTTAATTCTGGGTACCAACGTGAGTAGTGGTACTGCTTCCTAGCTATTGTTTTGTTTCTCTTATAGTTTTTTGGGCTTTTTGCTTTCTCTATTACTTTGTATTCACAATTTATGAACTTTTGTCCAAGTTTTTTGTGAAACATTAATAACCTGTGGCTTTTCCGTTGTTTATTAACCTCTGGTTGTTTTGTGTTGTCTGCATTTATCTAATTTTTATTAACCTCTGATTTCGTGTGTTTTAAAGATACCCTGCTTATTTTTTCCTTTCATGAGATGGAAGGTTAGCACTAACTAGTGTGTTGACTACTTTTGATGTCAAGCTAACATTTAATTCATCTATGTTCATAGTTTTCCTAAAATAATACCTTCATTCAAGATAAAAGTTTGTCATTTACATACTGCATTAGCAAAGTTTAACATAACATTTTTTTATTTGCTTATTCAAGATGGTGTAGGTACAGTAATTTAAATGCTTGAAGTAATTTAATTAGAATTAATTTTCATGTCTAAATTAATAATTGCCAAACAGTGAAATATTACTAAATTGTAATTTTGGAAGGATTCAGTATTCTGTAGAAGTAATGTAACTTATGAAGAGTCTAAAATACCAAGATGTTAAACAGTCACAGTTCGAGTGGATTGTTTTAATTTTGTCCTGATAATTAATTTTAATCTCAAGGTACCTTGTTACAGTACTATTGGGTTTCCTTGCATATTGTTGAGATATTTCAAATTTGGAAATCTTAAATATTCCTTTTCATGTCTTGTCTTTTCAGATTAATCTTATACAGTAACAGTAATGTCAGTATCAATCTTAAGTGATCTTTTAGCCCTTTTAATGTAGCGTTTTAATTTTTTGTTTGTTATCTAGAAAAGCATGCCAACTTTACTTTTTTTGATTACCTTAGCTTTCCATAATTTGAAAATTGATTTTTTTTTTTTTTTGTAACAGTTGATTGGGTCTTTGATTGATAAGTGAGCTTTTTGTAGATTTGAATTGGGTTTGAGATGTAGCTACTCGGTTGATTGTTTCGCCGCGACTGTTAAAGTGAAAAATTCACGCGAGAATGATTTTCTAGAGGAGTTTTAATGCACAGGTTTACGAAAGAAGAATGTAGCCCCTGGAATGGGAGGTTTAGGTGGCGGTGAAGATCACCACACCCGTAACCCTGAACTCTTTAGTGCTGGAGATGCCACGGTTCGTCACGTGCTCGAGGGCCACGATCGAGGAGTCAACTGGGCTGCTTTCCATCCCTCTCTTCCTCTCGTAATCTCGGGGTCCGATGACCGGCAGGTTAAACTATGGAGAATGAATGAATCAAAGGTTGGTGTTTTCACTGGCTTCAATTTTGCCTGTAGTATATTATTAATGTTGTTATATCATTATGTAAGATAGAAAATATTTTTTCTATCCTTCCTTTCTCAAGTGATACTATTATTATTATTATTATTATTATTATTATTATTATTATTATTATTTTCATTATTATCATTATCATCATTATCATTATCATCATTATCATTACTAGTAGCTAAGCTACAATCCACCCTAGTTGGAAAAGTGGATGCTCTAAGCCTAAGGACTCCAACAGGGAAAAATAGCCCAGTGAGGAAAGGAAATAAGAAAAAAATAAACTGCAAGAGAAGTAATGAACAATTAGCATAAAATATAAGAACAGTAACATTATAATAGATCTTTCATTTATAAACTATAGAAAGACACAGCCTGTTCAACATAAAAAAATCATAAACATCATGATCTTATTTTTACAGGCCTGGGAAGTAGACACATGTCGAGGTCATTATAACAACGTGTCGTGTGTGATGTTCCATCCACGGCAAGAATTGATTCTCTCGAACGCCGAGGATAAATCTATCCGAGTCTGGGACATGGCTAAAAGGATGTGCCTCCACACATTCCGCAGAGAGCACGACAGGTTCTGGGTATTAGCTGCTCATCCAACCCTGAACTTGTTTGCAGCTGGCCATGACAGTGGCATGATTATATTCAAGGTAGGAGTGTATGTTAGTTTAATGTTGTACAGTATATAAATTATTCTTTATTACATTAATTTCCTTTTGCATTCATGCTGGAAATTTGTTTTATACATTCTTGTACATAGGTAGATTATTAGATTATTAGACATTACATTAATGTTTTGGGATGCTAAAGTTATTGGTAGGCTTTTTATTAGATATCTATGGCAGATGATAGTTTGCTGTCAAATATTACTCTTCTATCTTTTTCCAGTTAAGTTACGCAGTCTGGAAACTTGTACTTTAATGCGTCATTATTCTGTACTACACTAACTACTAAATGCCCATTTTTTACACTTTTTATTGTAGATTATTACAATCTTTTAAGTCTTTAGCATCAACAGAATTTTGACATATCTTATTTTGTATCGACTAGAGATGTAATTTTGTATGTGTATGTAATGCATACTGAATACTTCGTTGTGAAAGATGGTTTTTGTTTTTCAGCTGGAGCGTGAGAGACCTGCGTATGCTTTGCATGGAAATCTTTTGTATTATGTAAAAGAGAGATTCTTACGCCGCCTAGATCTGACAAAGAACAAGTAAGGTTTGGGGTTTTAACTTGTATTATATTGTCATAGTTAGGAAAAAATCTTGTATGGTTTTGTGAATATACTGTAGTATCTCGAATGATTTGGCTTCATTTTATGTTTAATAGAATTCCAGCAGTTTTAGATAATCTTTTAAATCAAAACACGTTCTTCAGAAAATAAAGACTGTAATTCTTTTTCATGGTTTCAGAGTAATTTTTTAGTTATTCCTACACGAATACAAACCCTCGTCCTATAATAGGAGTCATGTTTTCAGCGAAGCTGCATAGAGCTGTTAAAACTCTGAGGTAGCGATAGTTGCTGTTGGGTGGCGGGGAACCCCTGTCCACCTGACAGGGCAATGAGCTCAACCATTTATTAGCCTCCGAATGATGGGAGAAGGATAGGAAGTGGTGTTTGGAGGGGGGGGGGGGGAGTAGCTGTAGTGAACGACACCTCGTAGTAACGGAGGATTTTGAGGAGGGAGAAGTTTAATTGGAAAGGTACCTCTGGTAGTGGTATCACTCGCCCCAGTTTTAATACCGACACCCTTTAGGGGTGAGCGAGCTGGATATATTCCTGGCATTCCATGCAACTTTTTTCTCTGGTATATTTAGCAGTATTTATACCTTTGAAATGGTGCTTTAAGGAGCATTTCACTGGGCGACACAGGTTCCTCACCCAGAAATAGATTTTTCCTTCGTCAAAATCCCTTTTCTGGGCTCAATCCCTGTGCCGCGCAGTGAAATGCTCCTTAAGCACCATTTCAAAGGAATATAACTGCTAATATTACCAGAGAAAAAATGTAAAGGAATGCTAGGTTGAACTAGCTCGCTCACCTAATGGTGTCGGTATAGACTGGGGCGAAATACCAGAGGTCTCGTACCATTTAGATTTCTCCTCCTCGAAATCCCCCAATAGTGAGGTGCCGTTCAACCTCCCCTGCCTCGCAGACCAGTACTACTAACTCAACCCACGCTTGCCCATCACTCCTTTCAAGCACCTGTTTGATATAAGTCCAAGTTTTTTATTTCGTGTGTTTCATTGGATTTATCATCAACTTTCTCTCGATGGCCGATTCCCAAGATACCCCATCGAAGTTAAGTACCTTATCCATGAGTTTTTAACGAGATTGGGCAGTGTCATCTTTGTTTTTATTATTTAGAAGTGTTTATATATGAGCGGCGTCCCCGTTCTTTCTTTCGCCTCTGCCCTTTGTCTCGTTAGTTCGTCCGTCTTTTATATTCGTTCGATCCTTTAGGAGTTTTTTCCTTATATTCATTTAGTACACCAACTTTATGCTTTCATATAGCAACATTCATTTAGTACACCGACTTTATGCTTTCATATAGCATTTATTTTATGTTATCCTATGATATCGGTGTTAGCGTTTCATCAGGAGTAGGTTATGTTGGTATGCCTGCATTCGTGCATGTTGGTGGATAGCGTCAACATTGAGATTGTTTCGCTAGTTCTAGGAGCTTTAATTTCGACCATCTCACTTATTATTAGTAAAACCTTTTGTTTTATTACGCTCCACCTAGTTTTACGTTTGGTTCGAGTGGGACTCTCGCGTATTTTGTTGTTTTTACTGTTCGATCTACCGCTTCAGTAACTAGGTTGGTACCCCTGCTTTCCATCTGCTGATGGCGTCATGCTTCCTCCCCTACCACTCGCCCGAGTCCCTCTCTCGCCATATTTTTTCTGCATGCCTAACCTTACTTACGTGATTTCGCTTTTAATTCATTAATTATTTTTATGTATTTGTGCATTGATATTATATTTATTGCTTACTCCGTTATGATCATATTTTTGGGATTTTCATGTCATGATTAGGGGATCTCCAGTTGGTAGCCCTGTCTACCACTGCGCACTGGCGATTTCCCTGTACCATTACACCCCCCCCCAACAAGTTGGGGAGGTTATTCCATCCCCCCCCCCCTTCAGTGTACACCCTTCCTCTCACTCGATGGTTGTTGGTTATGATTTACGGGTCAAGTATGCTTGTACCTCAGTCTTCCATCAACGTTCCGACATATTGAGGACTGAGTATACCAACGGGGTATGACTTAGTCTCATTCATTCATACCGGGCGGTTTCGTCTCCCCCCTCCCGTCGCCATCGGTCGGGGAGGGGGAAGGCCGGGACCACCGGGGACTATCACACGTGATTAGTCGGTATATCTGCACCTTGGTGTAACCTTGCTTTTAATTACGGTTGTTAGAATGAGCACTTATATTAGGAGTGTCCTCCCCTACGGTACCTCATGCTATTATCGTCCGTATAGGACTTATTATATCCCATATCATTATTTTATATTCTACATGAATCATTACCTTTGTCCCGGTACCTCAGGTAAGGTAGGGGGGGGTTCCACTGGCTCCCCCCGCGCTCTCCCGTTGTACCCTCCCGTCATCAGACATCGGAGCCGCCGAGCTCTTAACTACATGATCGGTTGACACTGACACGGTTTTGATTAATATCCTCCCTCCGGGAGCCCTATTCATTAGACATTAGTTTTTGATCATAATTGGCGTTTTCTATTCATGTACTTTAAGGATGTATCTTGGGTACTTTAAGTTTACTTTAAGTTACTTTAAGTTTACTTACCAACCCTGTTCCCCGGCCACGGGGGCCCCGGAACTAGTTATGATTATATATTAATCACTGTTTTTTGCATCCTTTTTCATACCCGGCTCTGCCGGATTGCTATTGGAATAGTCTCAGTTCTCTGCATGTTTAGTCTAAGGCTATACATTTATTTTATTAACTGGCAGGTCCCGGACCCTCCGGGACCCCTTATAGAGAAACTAGTAGATGCTCATGGACTATTCCTTTTACAGGTGGTCCGTTGCCGGATGACAGCCTGCGCGGCCGTCCTTAACCAGCCTTGCGGCCATGCTGTCTGTCGGTCCCACGCGGACTGTGGGATCCAGATGGACGATATTGTGGTATGGCACCCTGACAACTGCCTTATCTGTTATGACCTTATCTCCACCCTCGCTTCAGATTCGGTGAGCCTCTTTCAGTCATTTTTGTATTTACTTCCCTTCACTGGGCGACATCAATATGATAGATAATCATTGACTTCTGTTATGAATCTTCGCGTTCATTTATCATTTTGTCCTCGGGTTTGCTAACCTTATCCCCGTTCTTTCAGAGTTCCCAGGCGGTTAAAACTTCAGCAAGAGCCACTTTGAAATTGTGGGTAGGCGGCTTCGCCCGTAACGTAAAGGCCAGGAAGCCCTACGTCCTCTCAGAAGATTATTGTAGACTTATCTACCCGAACGCAAAATCTTCGGCAGCAGTGCCTAGGCAAGTGGCGGCTCCTATAATTGCTGACATTGCGGAAATCGTAGAACTCAATCTCGTCCAGGATACAGACATCCCTGACGACCCGGACCCCATTGAAGACAATGTTACGGCTCTGACCTTAGACATAGAGCCCATGGTTTTTGACGAACCTGACACAGGTAAGGTTGTAAGTGAGGCAGGTGGGTCTGGCGCTAAGACCTCTCTTCTTAGCCCCTCTTTTTCTCCAACTTCTAATAATTTTTCCTTTCTTGGTTTTGAAGGGAACCACGAATCCTCCCCAAGATCGCTCTCGGTTCCTGCCAAGGTCAAATCTCAGAAAAGACCTTTAGTGAGGACTCGTCAGAATCCTACACTACCTGGATCATCGAAGCCCAAGAAGGCTCCCCTCCCCGGAGCTCCTAGTGACTCGACTAGCACTGCCCCTATGTCTCAGGACCCGGGAGTGCAGTCATCCCCCTTAATTACCACAACCAACCTCGACCCGGAGGCCCTCACGAATATGTTGTCGAGGGTCGTTACAGAGCAGATTAGTTCTATACTTTCTGCCGTCACCAGAAGACTAGATACCCTGGAAAGTGGACTGCCTCAACAACAGCAGTTCCTCATCCCGGACGCCTCAAAACTTCCACCCTTCACGAAGAACAACCCGTGGAAAATGGCGCTCCACTGTCCTTTCACGGACGGAATGTTGACCATCGAGGGTTTTGGGACCAGGCCCATTGAAGATTTTGAGTTCTTCCCTCCCGGTCTTCAATTTCCTTTCCCCGGCTTCGCCCGGCTTACGGAAGAGGCTCTTGTCCGACTAGATAAGGTCCCTAAAGAGACCGTTATCTTTCCGAAGGAACAGGCTCAGTCTGTTTGGGTTCGAACCTTAAATGAGTGGGGTTGTACAAACACCATGCTGACCCCCCACAAGAGTACTTACACCATGTTTCTTGTGGACGAACAGACCCCCACTCCTTGCGTCACCAAAATGGTTGAATTAGCCCTTCAGGCAGTGACCGAAGATAAGCCTTTGCCACAACTCCGGGAGACAGATCCTACATCTCTGCTGTTCCCATCAGATAATGAATGTTGGCTTAACATTCAATCGACATTCACTTCTGGTAAGCTATCCGCGGACTGTGCATCGACGCAATTCAGTGAACGCCTCCCAAGACTACCTGAAACCTTAATCCGACTCGAGTTCGAGTCCCGGTCTAGGTTTAGCCGGAGCCTCAACATCTCGACTATGGCGGAGATGTTTTCTCTTACTTATGACGAGGAACACTCTTTTAAAGTTATGACTAAAGCCACCCTGCAATCTTTGTTAGCAGACTGCTACGACTTCTTGGTGACCAAAAGACGTTGCCGTAAGCATGTCTTATCTGAAGCCACTATCCGCCATGAGCCAAATAAGCTCATTAAAGCCTCTGCTTGGGGTCCGGACCTTTTCCCGGAGGACATGGTCAACTCGGTATTGAGCGAAGCTGCCAGAGTGAACCAGAGCCTCAAAGTCCGTTGGGGTCTCACTCCCAAACGGAAGTTCGAACAATCGAGCATTCACTCCCGGGGCAGAAAAAGGCTACGCCCTTATAGCTCTACCCAATTCCGCCAACCTATTCAAGTAGTCCAGTCGGCCCCGGTCTCTCAGGGCATCCAACCCTCCACCTCCAAGTCTCAGCCCCAAGTGAAGTATGTCCTCGTCCCTGAAAACCAAGTGGCTTCGAACTCGTTTACCTCCTGTTTATAACCCGGTCTATGAGTCCCGGTTTTCCTCCCAAGGATACCAACGAGGCAGGGGCCCCGGTTCGAGGGGTTCTTTTCAGAACAGAAGCAAAGGGAGATATTTCTCCCGTGGAAAAGGGTCACGTGGTGGCCGAGGCGGTAAAACCTCCAACTACTGACGGTCTTCAGGTAGGAGGGAGACTTTATGTGTTCCGGAGTCGCTGGAAATTCAGTCCTTGGGCCTTCAGCATAATCTCCAAGGGCCTGGGGTGGAGTTGGATAGAAGGGCCTCCTCCACCGAACAGATTCCATCAACCCTCGACACCGGACCTACTTTTGTTTACCCAAGATCTTCTTCGCAAGAACGCGATCAAGGAAACGAAATATCTGAAGTTTCAAGGTCGCTTATTCAGCGTTCCGAAGAAAGACTCCGACAGCCGAAGGGTCATCCTCGATCTGTCTCGACTAAACTTGTCCATTCAATGCGACAGGTTTCACATGCTTACCGTCTCGCAGGTGCGAACCTTGCTTCCCCGTGGGGCCGTCACCACCTCCATCGATCTTACCGATGCTTACTATCACGTTCCAATAGCGAGACACTTCCGCCCATTCCTAGGATTCAGACTGGACGACAAGGCTTACACGTTCAAAGTGATGCCTTTCGGGCTCAACATCGCGCCCAGAATCTTCACGAAACTGGCGGAATCGGTCATTCAGGAACTCCGATCCCACGGAATCCAAGTCGTTGCATACCTGGACGATTGGCTAATCTGGTCAGACAACGTCGAGGATTGTCTCAAGGCAACAAACAAGGTGATCCAATATCTTCAGTTTCTGGGATTCCAGATAAACTTCGGAAAGTCTCGTCTGACACCAAAGACCAAATTTCAGTGGCTGGGATTACGGTGGGACCTACGTTCTCACACTCTATGTCTCCCCAGGTCCAAGAGGATAGAGATTGCGAAAAATACCAAACGCTTTCTCGGGGAAAAGGTAACTTCCAGAAGGAACCAGGAGAGGATTCTAGGGTCCCTACAATTCGCTTCAGTGACAGACCTCCTTCTGAAAGCGAAATTGAAAGACATCAACCGAGTTTGGCGCTCCAGAGCGAACACCAAACGTCGGGACAAGAAGACACGCCTTCCTCCCATTCTTCGGAAGAGGCTTCTCCCATGGACAACCGCCAAGAGCCTATCAAAATCGGTTCCGTTGCAGTACCCCCCTCCAAGGATAGTCATCCACACGGATGCCTCCCTATCAGGTTGGGGAGGCTACTCCCAACACAGGAAAGTTCAGGGCCTTTGGTCTACAATGTTCCAGCAATTTCACATAAACGTCCTGGAGGCCATGGCTGTCTTACTAACCTTGAAACGTCTTTCCCCGGCCAAGAAACAACATCTGAGGATAGTCCTCGACAACGAAGTCATAGTCCGTTGTCTAAACAGAGGGGGCTCCAAGTCAGGTCCCATCAATCACGTGATGGTGGCAATCTTCTCCCTGGCGGCCTCAAACCAATGGCACCTATCCGCCGTTCATCTGGCTGGAGTTCGGAACGTTGTGGCAGACGCACTCTCCAGGACGGTACCGTTGGAGTCAGAATGGTCACTAGATCGCAAATCCTTTCAATGGATCCTCTTCCAAGTGCCGGATCTCCAGGTAGACCTCTTCGCGACGGAATCCAACCACAAGCTGAAATGTTATGTGGCCCCCAACCTGGACCCTCGGGCTTACGCCACGGATGCCATGTCTCTCGACTGGAACGCCTGGGAAAGGATTTACCTTTTCCCACCGGTGAACCTACTGATGAAAGTGCTGGACAAACTTCGAACCTTCAAAGGTCAAGTAGCCCTGGTGGCCCCCAATTGGCCCAAGAGCAATTGGTTTCCTCTTTTACTGGAGCTGAATCTCCACCCTCACCAGATTCCCAACCCGACTTTGACCCAGATAGTACAAACGTGCACTGTGTTCGCTTCCTCAAACATTCAGACCACCCTAACTTTATGGACTTCATGAAGTTTGCGGCACACAAAGGGGCTAACATAGACCCCCAGAATACTTTATTTTTAGAATCTGACAAGAGAGACTCCACTCTTCGTCAATATGACTCAGCGGTCAAAAAACTAGCTAAGTTTTTGAAAGATTCTAGTACTGACTTTATGACACTAAACCTAACGGTAACCTTTTTCAGAACCTTGTTTGAGTCGGGCTTAGCAGCCAACACTATTACTACCATCAAGTCTGCCTTGAAGAAGATTTTTCTAATCGGCTTTAATATAGATCTAACAGATTCATTGCTAGCTTCGATCCCAAGAGCCTGTGCCAGACTGAGACCATCTTCTCGTCCTAGCCCGATTTCCTGGTTTCTCAATGATGTTCTTAAACTAGCGTCAGAAACCGTCAACGATTCATGTGAGTATATCCCTCTACTCAGGAAAACTCTCTTTCTCGTGAGTTTGGCATCTGGCGCCAGGATTTCGGAATTAGCTGCCTTATCAAGGGATCCAGGCCACATAGAGTTCCTTCCGTCAGGAGAGGTCCTCCTCTCCCCAGACAAGGTCTTCTTGGCCAAAAATGAAGACCCTCAGAATAGATGGTCCTCCTGGAAAATCATCCCTCTCCTTCAGGATCCTTCCCTATGCCCGGTTACCACTCTAAAGTCCTTTCTATCAAGGACTTCCTATAAGACCTCGGGACCCTTGTTCATCAGGGAGCGGGGAGGGACTATAACTTTGAAAGGGATCAGACAACAGATCTTGTATTTTATTAAACAGGCCAATCCAGAGTCTTTTCCTCACGTCCACGACATTCGGGCGGTAGCGACCTCAATAAATTTTTTCCATCATATGAACTTTACAGATATCTCTAAATATACCGGATGGAAATCCCCCTCAGTGTTCAAGCGGCACTATCTTAAACAATTAGAGGCCCTTCAACTCGCTACCGTAGCTGCAGGGAGCGTGGTATCCCCCGGACAAATTCCTTCTAACTAATCCCTGAATCCTATATCTTCCACCTTCTTCCTCTTACCTGCCTCACTTACAGTTCCTACCTGAGTTCGGTTTGTTGTATCACACCCATGGGTGTTCCTAGTTCGTAACATTGCCATTTTTTATCATTGTTCAATTTATTCTTCCATACGAACTGTATTTCTTTAGTGTTCAAGTGTATGTAATTTGTTCCAGTGTTTGACCTTAATTGGTTTTGTTTTAAGTTGATGTTCTTTTGTCTTCCCTTCCTGGGATATTATACCTTATCATGCTGATGTTGTTAAAGACGTCCGTCTTCTACGTTAGCTTTTGATTAAACCACTGTTTGTTATGTTGATTTTTATTCGTTCCCGTATAGTTAATAAAGTTTGGGTTCGTTTTCTCTGGTACTATTTCACTGCGCGGCACAGGGATTGAGCCCAGAAAAGGGATTTTGACGAAGGAAAAATCTATTTCTGGGCGAGAGACCTGTGCCGCCCAGTGAACCCACCCTATTTGCTCCCCCCCTGTTCAGACCCCAAACTTAAGGGTGCTGTAAGGAGTGATGGGCAAGCGTGGGTTGAGTTAGTAGTACTGGTCTGCGAGGCAGGGGAGGTTGAACGGCACCTCACTATTGGGGGATTTCGAGGAGGAGAAATCTAAATGGTACGAGACCTCTGGTATTTCGCCCCAGTCTATACCGACACCATTAGGTGAGCGAGCTAGTTCAACCTAGCATTCCTTTACATTTTTTCTCTGGTAATATTAGCAGTTATATTCCTTTGAAATGGTGCTTAAGGAGCATTTCACTGGGCGGCACAGGTCTCTCGCCCAGAAATAGATTTTTCCTTCGTCAAAATCCCTTTTCTAGTACCCTCAACTGGCTTTTTTATCTTATTTTTTTCCTAGACGATTGTGTTAGTAGATCATCATTAGTGAGGAAAGTCCATCATCGTTAATGAGGAATATTTAGAAGGAAGGATGGGTTTCCAGTGGTTTCCTTATAACTTTAGGTGTGTGACAGTTTTCTATGCAAACCTGCTGATATCCACATTCTTGTTCCTGTTGGACAGCATTCCTGTTTGCTTTATATTCCCTGGCTTTTGTTGCCTGGTGATGACAATGACATTATATTCCTAAGATGGTTTGCAATCCTTCGACATCGATTTGCACTGTCGGAGGAAGAAACTTGTACAGTCGCCATTAGCATTATTCTCTTCCCGTTGCTGGAAAGGTGCTAAAGATGTATCTCATGGGTGTTCCGTCTTTTTGTAGGGTTCCCGTGATCTTTTCCTCGTTGGTGTGTCTTCATTGGCGTGAACAACACTCAGGAGAACTTAAAGTTCATCTTCCACTTCAGCCTGAACTTCATCTCTTTCATTACACTGTTGGGCGGGATAGATGGATTCTGCCCTTTTCCCCTCTATGGATGAAGAAGTTCAAAGACCAATCGATAAGAGTTACATACACGTGGCTCCTATCGTTTCTCTCCCTATGGGAGACTCGATGCTGCACCATGTCCATAACTCCCCTCACCTTAGGTGAACAGAGGAATCCTGTGCGTGTACCCATGATAACTATCATGTGAGCATGCCCATGATTGCTGTCTTGTTCGCTGACTTGCCCGTGATAGCTCTCCTGTGCACGTGCCCTTACCTGTTCTTATGCAACCACAAGTGCTCTTGGCACATGCTCTCATTTAATCACGTGTGTTATGGTTGACTTACATTGTATAGCTAATTTGGTCATGGGAATACACGGTCACATGTATTTTTTCCCAGATCAACAGTTACGTAACTTAAAAGAATTCTGTGAGCCAACACTGCCTTTCAACACCCGTGGGACAACACCTATCTACGCTTTCTGTCATTCTCCTTGATTTGAAAGGTAACCGGCAGGTACTGACTATGAATAGTACCCAGACCTGGTGATATTTCTTAGTCAAGGTACAAAGAGAACTACCCCAGTGCCCCAGCCTAAACTGCAGAGGTATCACAACTCTGTGACAGCCATGTCACTGCACAGTTGAAAAATAGCCAGCGTCTCCTCCTAGTTAAAGACATTTCACTGGGCACTACACAGGTGGGCTGTCTTTTGCGACCGGTGCTCTTCAAGTGGTATTGATACAATTGGGGCCTCTTAGTAGGTGATAGCAGATTATCTTGTCTACCTTCGCTGTGAGAAGCTCTTTTCAGTCTCAGCGGTAAAAGACTATAGCTTATCCTTGAGCCAGGTCTTTGGACTGGATGGCTTAGGTCTTTCTTCTTTGGAGCCATTTATGCTTATGAGAAGCGTCTAGCAGTTTGGTCTTGAGATAACTCAAATCACCGTAGTGGGATGAACCATCAGATAAAGAGCAGAATCTAAGGTCATTTCCCTCATTGCATAAGATTCAGAGAAACACGTACACAAATCTCAAGGAATTTAAAGCAGAGTCAGCTTTTCATACTACAAACACAAAACAACACAGAGCAAAACAAAACACGTCTCACCAATGCAAGTGCTTAGGAGGAATGAGGATGGGGTGGGGAGATGTAGGGGTAGAGAGGATAGTCGTAGTAGGAAGCACAGACGGGTGTAGGACGGCACCTCGTTGTTCCAGGGGATGTTGATGAAGGAGAGGTATAATTGGAGAGGGACCTATGGCCGTGGTTCTAACACGCCCCAGTTTTCTATACAGACACTCAAAGAGTGAGCGAACTAGGTTTATTCTTGGCATTCCATGCATCTCTTTTTCTCTGGTATATTCAGCAGTAATTACTGTATGCCTTAAAAATGGTGCTAGAGGAGCATTTCACGGAGCGACACAGGTTCCTTCCCCAGAAATAGACTTCCTTCGTCAAAATCCCTTTGTTAGTCCAGGTAGACTAGAGAAGATCTCTAAGAATACCATATTCTCTGGCTTCAAGAATAGATTAGGAGAGCGTATCCTCCTCTGGCTGAAGATCCATAAGAACCAGGTCTTGCTCTTGCTCACGAAGTCAGAGTGATTAGTTCTACTTTAGCTTTCAAGGAGAACCTGTCAGAGTTAAGTGATACAGCCCTTTTTGTGGGAGTATGTCCGTAAAGTTCTAGAGTACTTTTTCACGTGGACCTGTGTTAGCTGCTCAGCAGATTGTGTGTCGAACCTAGCTTCTTCATCAGACAAGAAGCACCTCGTCCAAGATGGCTGTTGTGACATAAGTCTAGGAGGAGAGGTAAGATGAACAGGCCTTTTTCCTATTTTCTCTTATTGGATTCAGCAGTCTTACCATCATGTGCTGGATTGGACATTGATGCTGCTAAATTTCAGTAATAAACAGTTTTTCTAAGTGCATACAGTAGATAAAAAAGCATCTCCCCATCCTCCTTACGAGATGGGATGAATTCGGATGTGGACATTTCTTTTTTTCTTTTTTTTCTCTCTTCTAACCTCATCAGGGGCTGACTTTTGCCAGACAGAAACCTAACTTTTCTCCTGAGAATCTTCTCAGGTGATGGTAGGTGGACAGGAATCAACACTTTTACATCCTCCCAGGTCAAATTGTTTGGACATTTTGGAATTTTAAACCAGCCAGCTTGGCTATATGGACTTCACCCCTCCTTAGGATAAGTCTCATATTAAAGGACGAGGGTACGTATGCTCGTAGGAACAAATCTCAAATTTTTAAGTAATTTATATTTTTCATAATTCTACAAACCTCAGACCTTTTAAGTTTTACTTCCCACCTCAACTACCCCATAAGTCCTAGGTGAAGGTCAAAATGGTTACTGTTTGCTGACAAGCGGGTAGGGCTTTCCCGCTACCCTTCAGTAATTACCGTCATCTTGTTATAATTTTAACAGCCATATTCCTGCTAGGTGAAAGCATGCTCCTATAAAAGACTCAGGTTTTTATAGTTAGGAAAAATACAAAATGCTTTGAAAAAAAAAAAAAATAGATATTTTTAAGATTAACCCTTTTACCCCCAAAGGACGTACTGGTACGTTTCACAAAACTCATCCCTTTACCCCCATAGACGTACTGGTACGTCCTTGCAAAAAACTGCTATTTACATTTTTTTTTGCATATTTTTAATAACTTTTTGAGAAACTACAGGCATTTTCCAAAAGAATGAGACCAACCTGACCTCTGTATGACAAAAATTAGGGCTGTTGGAGCAATTTAAAAAATATATATAGCAAAATGTGCTTGAAAAAAAAAAACCCTGGGGGGTTAAGGGTTGGAAAGTTCCAAATAGCCTGGGGGTCAAAGTGTTAAGCATAGAAGATTCACTCTGAAATTATTTATGGAAACATTTATGAAGAGCAGTTTATTCTTGATGATATTCAGTGTTATGGATTATCATTGCACTATATTTAGAGAAGAAAGGTAATGGTACTTTTTAAAATGTTTTATGAACCAAGTGAATGAACTAGTTTGTTATGGTAATGAGCTATAAGCATTTTTATGATTTTGCAGGGATGTAGCAGTGATGCAACTTAGGGCAGGTGCTCGAGCTCCAGTGTACAGTATGTCCTTCAACCCTGCAGAAAATGCTGTCCTCCTCACTACTCGAACACACGTCTTAGACAACAGCAACTATGATTTATACCAGGTAAGATTTTTCCTGTTGTTTATATTAGAATGCAAACCTTCATCTTTTGCCTCGTTACAGTATATCTTTAAGTGCAGGCTGTTACAATTGTTGAGGCTCTGTAACTAGCAATAGTAGTTAATTAACAATAATCAAGTGGAGGAGTTCAGTCATATGTAATCTCTAGCGTATAGTTAGACTGTAATACATTGTAGTTATATCTGTGCTTCTAGAATTTCCCTTCACAATGGTAGTTGAAGTGTGTTTCCCTAATTTTTTGACTGCTGTTACTATTCTAGTAAGATGACGACTTGATTCTTGTTCCAGGAAGAGTGAATTTTTTATTCTTTTTGGAGGTTCAGGTTTGTTCTTTAGTTTAATACATACAGTGTGTGTGTTGTGATAATTATTTGTTATATCAATCAGATAGGTTCCAGACTAAGAGGGGGAGATCTGAGAAGTCTTCATTGTTCTTGAAATGTAACCCCTTTTAAGGAACTCCTTTGACTTATGACCAGTTCCTGTGGCTGGAACTGTTCCTGAATATGTAATTCTCTCAGGCTGCCTGGCATAAATGTAAGAGTTCCAGTAAGAATACTGTGGACATCATTTAACTATGATTGTGATTAGGCCAGGTTTTATCTTTCTTGGCTTGGAAGAACATGGAGTTTAGTACAAATCTGCTTCATGTTACTGTTTTCCTTTGTTATCCTCTTCTTCCTCCTCATTTTACTTTTCATTCAGCTTTGCTCTTTTTCATACTGGAGGAAATGTAAAAGGGAGGTCAGCTATGTTCTTCTCTTCAAGAGGTCCTAGAGGCCGACCTTCATGTTCATACAATGGCTAAGTCACCCACTTGGCCTTTTAAAGATGAAGAACCAACATGAACTCCTGTGTGGTCATACTTTTCTGGAAATTTGGGGGAGATCTTTGGTGTAACTTGTGACTATCCTTCCTGGTTCTTTGTAACTGGTCTGGTATGGCTGTGGGAGTTTTGTGGTGGACTCTCAGTTGTGGGAATAGTATTGCCCTTAAAGGAGACTGTTTTCCAAAGCCCGAGTCAACTACCATCTAGCGTAGGCTTTGTATTGTTTGTATCTTCTCTCCTTGACTGAACAATAGTGCAAGAAAGTTTGGTCCTGCTGCTGGGTTAGGATTGAAGGTAAAGAAGTGGTTTTTCCCCAGTCCAGTTAGGTGTCGTCTGTCTGTGTAATCCTTAGAGAATAGTGCCACAATCATTGTGTCTCAAGTAGTGGTCTGTACCTATTACTTAAAGGGCTTATGCAGTGTCTTTCTGGCCCTTGGCTGCACTTGTATTTTACCCTTCTATACCTATGCTCATGCTTCCTATTTTCTATCTTAATTTCCAACCCCTTTACTTTTCTTTCATATTGCAACTGTGGGATTTACTCATTGCACATGGTTGCTTAATGGCCTCAAAGACTCCAATGCTGGGTCTGATGGCCTAAATTGATAAAAAAGAATTTATAGTGAATTATTGTTTGGTCCTCTGACCAGTTACCACATTTGGGTTTTCCTTTGGGGGATTTTGTAAAAAAAAAAAAAAAAAAAAAAAAAAAAAAAAAAAAAAAAAAAAAAAAAAAAAAAAAAAAAAAAAAGTTTGGTTTTTCTCGTACAGATGATATGAATCAAGTCCTCAGAGCAGTTGCGCTATTTGGTTTTCTCTTGACCATGGAACTTCAATAGGATGGGTTGGAAAGGCACAAAGAGGTAATTGGGCTCATCTGTAAGCATAATGGTCTCATAAGCATTGCACCCTTCCTTTTGCTCTTGGTGGTGTTGATATATTGAGCATTTGCATCCACTCTGAAGGTAACATGCTCATTCTACCCATCTTGGTACCCATTTTCATAGAGTTTACTAGAGGAGGTTAATTCTTTGATCTTCAGATTGGAGAGTTGTCTAGTTTGTAGCTGTTACTCCAGAGATATTTACTCTGCCTGTTACAAGTTCCTGGAAGTGCTCAGCTTATAAAGATAAAAGAAAGGCTTCAAGGTAATGGAATTCAGGATCCATTGTGTTGCCTTATGAGAACTTTTCCAGCCTCTGAATGGACTCTTATTTGTTCATAGTGCGAGGTTTGGTTTTTTTGTATATCCTAATATAAGGTTCTTGCAAAGCCCTGTTTGCCTCAACATTACAAATGCCAAACTGTACAGGTGGTTACAGTACGCACCCTGCACCTTTCATTTGTGAAAGGGAAGTTAACAATTTTTAGTGATAGGAATAACACCAGTTTAGTTTCTTGAACAAGGTCTCCCCACTCTGGCACACTATTCTATTGTATTCCTCTTCCTCTTGTTTTGTTAAAGTTTTTATATTTTATATAGGAAATATTTGTTGTTGTTGTTGCTGTTCTGAAAATATTTTATTTTTCCTTGTTTTCTTTTCTCACTGGGTTATTTTCCCTGTTGGAGCCCCTAGGCTTATAGCATCCTGCTTTTCCACCTAGGGTTGTAGCTTAGAAGTAATAATGATAATAATAACAGTGGGATCTTGCAACCGAGTTAGCAGATGGTACCTTCATCTCACCACTGACATAATTACTAACTACCTCATTTCCAAACGCCAAAGATTATTCCAGCTTGTGATAAAGTTATAGCCATGCAAAAGACTTTAGGTTTCTGGATTGAGAAGTACAGTTATACAATTCTTTGTATAAAGGTTATGTAAATTTCATTGTGGACATCGTGATTCTTTATTCTGAGCTTTATGAGCTCGGTGGTTTGTTCCAGATTAGGTTTTTTCAGATTTACATCATCCGGAGTAATTTGTTGCCAGATTATTTTCTCTTTCCTGTGGAGTCTGAACTACTACATGGTAATTTGATTTGTGTCCTTGTCAGCCGACAATTCTTTTTATTATTGTTATTATTACTAGCCAAGCTACAACCCTAGTTGGAAAAAGCAAGATGCTATAAGCCCAAGGGCTCCAATAGGGAAAAATAGCCCAGTGAGGAATGGAATTAAGGAAATAGATAAATGATGAGAACAAGTTAACAATAAATCATTCTAAAACCGTAACAACATCAAAGCAGATATGTCCTATATAAACTATTAACGTCAAAAACAGATATGTCATATATAAACTATAAAAAGACTCATGTCAGCCTGGTCAACATAAAAACATTTGCTCCAACTTTGAACTTTGTATTTCTACTGATTCAACTACCCGATTTGGAAGATCATTCCACAACTTCGTAACATCTGGAATAAAACTTCTAGAATACTGTGTAGTATTGAGCCTCATTCAAGTTTATTGTTCCTCCTTTGTATACAGGTTACTTCTTTCATGTTAAAAGTTAATTGGCGATAGGGAATGGACTAAGAAATCAATATTTTTATGATAGTAATTATTCACGTGCATTGTTCATTATTTGGATATAAAATTCATCCTTGATGATCAAGGTTAAATAGGTAGTAGTGAACTGACATTAAAGTTATATTTTTTCTTTATGTGAACACTGTATTGCCTATTAAAGGTTATGAACTTTTTAGGGCCAGGCACTGATTTATCCATTGCTTTTTAAGTTATTTAGTACAAGGATATTACATTTTTATGGTAACTTTGTGTATTTTTTTTTTACTCATTTGGTAATTTCCCTGTATAAAAACTTTTTAATTCATCACTATTATATATGTATCACAATTTTTTTTATTTGCTGCTTTCAGGTACCAAAGGAAACAGATTCACAGAATCCAGATTCTCCAGACTCCAAACGTTCAGCTGGTTTAACTGCAGTTTGGGTGGCCAGAAACAGATTTGCTGTTATGGATAAAAGTCATCAGGTAAATCTCTCTCAAATTTATGATATGTATACAGTATATCTGATATGTATATCGTCACCCTCATAAACTAACTGCCTAAGTCATTTTCTCCACTTGTTGGGAAATAAAAAAAAAAAGACCTGCTCATTTCCTAATTGTTTATATCATTGTCTTGAGTTTCAATTCACAAATTCTTAACAGAAGAATTTGTGAATTAGAATGTGTTAATTGAAGCCAACACAACGATATAAAGAATTAGGAAATAAGAAGGTTTTTTTTTTTATTTCTCAACAAGTGGAGAAAATGACTTAGGCAGTTAGTTTATGAGGGTGACGATATGTAATATTTATATGTAACACATATACATGGGCTGGACATATAAGAATGACAGATAAGAGGTGGACAAAAAGAATAACTGAATGGGACCTTAGAGATTGCAAACAAAGCATGGGAAGAAAGAGAAGAGGATGGATTGACTAGCCAAGAAATTTTTTTGGATATAGACTGGCATAGAAACACTATAAACAGATGGGAGTGGAATGACATGTCTGAGGCCTTTGTCCTGCAGTGGACAAGTTATGACTGATGATGTATGTTTGTATGTACACATACATTAATGTACCCAACCCGTCGAAAATCACGGCTAAATATTTAGATAGCTATACATTCACATACAGTGGTAGCATACCCAAGCAATCCTGTAGCCATACACCATGATATAAACTTGATACTCCGCAAAAGGGATAGAATTGTAAAAGTGAAAGAAAATGAGAAACTTATATTTTTACGGTAGACTTGTGTATTTAACCAGCTTAGATGAGGAAATCCTATGAACATCAAGTGAATATAGAAATGGTAAATTTGGTTATTAAAATTTGATGTTTGGGCAACCTACATTCTTAAGTATTGGTGTTATCAAAATGATTGTGCTTCCCTAGTGTTACCAAAGTGATTATGCTTCCCTAAAAAACTGAAATATTAACTAAGAAGCTTTAACACTAAAAGATGTAAAATTTGTATATTATCATTTTTAAGTCTAACCATAAACGTAATCCTGTGATTAGAAGTTCAAATGTCTGTATGTATAGTATTGTATCTACATATTGAGAAATCAAAGATTTTAGATAATTATTATGAATGGAATAACCTTGCAATCATCTCAATATCTGTCCTCATCCCCATAATCAGTCTCTACAGTTAATGTATTTTTGGGATTACCACCTCTTGATTATTCAGTTTATTCAAGTTGTTTTATACTTTTTGGAGTTATTACACGTTTTGAAGTTCATTGAAAGTACTTAGTGCCTCAGTCTAGTCAGGTTATCAGTTAAGCACTACTACTATTTATGTAGTCTGTCTATTTATACATTAAAAAATATTATAAAGAGGAATCATTCCTTAGTGCACCTTCAAGCACAAGAATTTGCAAACAAAAGTGGATGGCCAAATGTTAAACACAGTGTACAATCCTTATTTATTCACCAGGTGGCATTATGGAGCTCTGCTTGACACTAATTTAGATTGTCACTATCGCAACAAAAAATTGTACCTGGACTGCTCAAGATATCTCTGTAATATTTTGTAGTTTAACAATAATTTGCTTATTCTAAATTATGCTGGCTCCAAGCTAACAGATGTGTGTTTTCAGATTGTCATCAAGAACCTTCAGAATGAAGTCACTAAGAAAGTAACCACTCCTGATTGCGATGAGATATTCTACGCGGGAACTGGCATGTTACTTTTGAGAGATGTTGATGGGGTTTCATTATTTGATGTCCAGCAGAAAAGGTAAGACCTTTTATTTTATTTATTAGCCTTTGGAAGAAGTGCAGTTTTATTATTTTTTTATATGTACAGTTTTATATGCAGTCAGATTGCAATAAAACAATTTATTAGCGTATTCTATCTAATTTCTCTTCCTCTTGTCTTGTTAAAGTTTATATTGGAGTTATTTATTTTAATGTTGCTCTTCTTAAAATATTTTCTTTTTCTTCTTTTCCTTTCCTCACTGGGCTATTTTCCTTGTTGGAGCCCCTGAGCTTATAGCATCCTGCTTTTCCAACTAGGGTTGTAGCTTAGCTAATGATAATAATAATAATGATAATTCATGGATTTTAACTTATTTCTGTACATTTAGTAGTTTTTATAAATGTAATAATTTTATGTACTTGTATTCTCCCATTTTTTCAGAGTCCTTGGTACAGCACGGATAGCAAAATGCCGTTATGTTGTATGGTCCAACAACATGACCACAGTAGCTTTGCTCTCGAAACACACCATTCTTATCTGCAATCGTAAGCTAGAGAGGCTTTGCTCGATTACAGAAACTAACAGGGTGAAGTCAGGCTCCTGGGATGACAGCGGTGTCTTCATCTACACAACAAGCAATCACATTAAGGTTAATTCTTCAGTTTGTTGCTGCAGATTGATCTGCATTCAAAGTACTATGAATTCACAATTATTTTGCTTGTCACGAATAATTAGTTTCTTGTTCGGTGTCTTTTAAGCTTGTCTGCTTAGCAAATGAAATACCATTGGCAAACACCTTGTAAACAGCTGAAAAGTTTTCCACATCAGGTTCAGGTTGATGCTTTGCCTTTGCAACGATGCCTCTGTGTCTTTTAGTTTTGTGTGTTCCTTATTTTCACTAGTTTTTCTCTTTTCATCCACATTTGTCGTAGTACACTTTTCTTATTTTCAATATTTTCTTCACAAAAAAGGAATTTTCCAACTGTTTGTGCACTATCTTCTTCGTATGATTGTTGAAGGTCAATTGCTTTTATTCTTATTTCACTAAACTGTGGACAATATAACATAAAGTGGTTAGCATTTCCTTCTACATCACAGAATACACAGTTTAAAAAATTACATTCAGTAATTTTTTTTATCTACTAGCATATGTATCTACTGTAGTTCCAAAAACATTTTCTCTCTCAGTTGATCAGAAATTCCTGGTAATGCATATTTCAAAATATTAATACAAGTCCTTTTTTGGAGGTATATGTGCTTCTTTGTTATAAAATGTCATAGTTGTAAGTTTTATAGTTAGATGTTACTCTTGAATCTGTTGACAAGAATTATACTTAATCTATGTTCATGTTGTAGCTCTGCAACTTAATGGCATTTATCTTTGCTTCACCTTGTAGATGTTTTTGAAACATACAGAAAATAGAATAATTGTTTAGTGAGAGAAATTAGAAATGTTTAAGAGTATGAGTTGTAGGAATTTTTTCTTCTAGTAGTCAGTATTACTACCAGAAGGCAAGTGCCAAAATTAAGGACAACTATGTCATTGAATTTTTTTATTCTTTTTTTATTGATATGGGAAAAGCGGAGAAAGTTTCATCAGCCATGTCAAGGTTATAAATTTATATATATCTTTGTTGTCTTAATTTTTATTTTGAGATCACTAAAAGTAATTATGCTGAAGCCATTTTTTAAATTTGTCCTAATAAAGCCATTTCTTTTTCCCTCCCCCATTACACAAAAAATGAGAAGTCTAGTTGAATACTTAATGAATTGAAACCATAGGATTTTAAAGAATATTTGCCAAGACTGTTGGCTGTTAACCCTTTTACCCCCAATGGACGTACTGGTACGTTTCACAAAACTCATTCCTTTACCCCCATGGACGTACTGGTACGTCCTTGCAAAAAATTTATATTTACATTTCTTTTTGCACATTTTTGATAACTTTATTAGAAACTTCAGGCATTTTTCAAAAGAATGAGACCAACCTGACCTCTCTCTGACGAAAATTAAAGCTGTTAGAGCAATTTAAAAAATATATATTGGAAAATGTGCTTGAAAAAAAAAAATGCCGGGGGGTTAAGGGTTGGAAAGTTCCAAATAGCCTGGGGGTAAAAGGGTTAACATGGAAAAAATGGAGAAAGTTTCATCAGCCATGTCAAGGTTATAAATTTATATACATCTTTGTTGTATTGATTTTTATTTTGTTGAGATCACTAAAAACAATGCTGAAGCCATTTTTTAAATTTGTCCTAATAAAAGCCATTTCTTTTCCCCTCCCCCATTACACAAAAAACGAGAAGTCCAATTGAATCCTTAATGAATTGAAACCATCGGATTGTAAAGAATATTAGCCAAGACTACTGGCTGTTAAAAGTATCTTTAGATTTTCTTGTTAGTTAATTTTAGAATGGGTTCATTGATAGAAATTTTTTTTTTATTACAGTATGCACTTACAAATGGTGATCATGGCATTATCCGCACCCTCGAACTACCTGTGTATGTAACGAGAGTTTCAGGAAGCTCTGTGTATTGTCTTGATCGCCAAGTTACACCAAGAGTTCTCACAATTGACTCTACAGAATTCCGATTCAAGCTGGCTCTGGTGCAGCGTAAATATGATGAGGTTAGTGAGTTAATTTATAAGGGTTGGTTAGCTCAATTCCTCCTCTATTTCTGTGTTGTTATTAATTTTAGAATTTTTAAATAAGGTTATGTTTTCATGACTTGTTACTAATTATTAGTGAATATTTAACATTTGAATGAAATAAAACTTGCTTTTGCACTTGTAGTTGGACTTTATATAGATGTTAAATTCTACCCGAAAGTTAAATTGAGCAGTCTCATACTTCTGTTTTACCGGATATAAGTCCAAATTATTGTCAAGTTATTAAGTTAATTTTTCTCCTGATTTCAGTTTTATCACACACATGGATACATTGATTTTTATGATTTTATTCTTGACCATGTTAGAATTAAGATCACCTAATATCATACAGTACATGACAACTCGCATGATTTTAGCATCTTAGGTTGCTATCACCGGCAGATATATTTGATTGTTCTAGGTGCTACAAATGGTCAGAGGAGCCAAACTTGTGGGGCAGTCCATTATTGCCTACCTGCAGAAGAAGGGTTACCCAGAAGTTGCTCTGCACTTTGTTAAGGATGAGCGCACTCGGTTCATTTTGGCGCTGGAGTGTGGTAATATTGATGTTGCACTTGAAGCAGCTAAGGCTCTAGATGACAAAGGATGCTGGGAGAAGCTTGCAGAACATGCTCTTTTACATGGAAATCATCCTGTAAGTGTTATTTGATTACTTACATAAAAGTATTTTTATTGTAAAAGCGAGCACACTACTGTACACTGTAACAGTTTTATGTTTCGAGGTTGCTCTTAACCCTTTTACCCCCAATGGACGTACTGGTACGTTTCACAAAACTCATCCCTTTACCCCCATGGACGTACTGGTACGTCCTTGCAAAAAACTGCTATTTAAATTTTTTATTGCATATTTTTGATAACTTCATGAGAAACTTCAGGCATTTTCCAAAAGAATGAGACCAACCTGACCTCTCTATGACAAAAATTAAGGCTGTTAGAGCAATTTAAAAAATGTATATTGCAAAATGTGCTTGAAAAAAAAAAAAACCTTTGGGGTTAAGGGTTGGAAAGTTCCAAATAGCCTGAGTGTAAAAGGGTTAAGAGTACTGTGTTGTGCTGTAATATTTTTACTCGTGCTACTTGTTAAAAAAAATTCTACAAGGATGTTTCTTTACTAGTTACTTGCTTATATTTTGTTTTACTTCATTATTCTTTTGGTATATAACTTTTTATTTATTAACACACAGGTCGTAGAATACTGCTATCAACAGACCAAGAATTACGACAAGTTGTCCTTCCTGTACCTGATTACTGGTAATATCGCAAAACTCCGTAGAATGATGAAAATCAATGAGATCCGCAAAGATTACGAAGGATGGTACACGAACGCACTTTACTTGGGTGACGTACCCGAAAGGATTAGAGTCCTGAAAGCATGTGGTAAAACTTCTTTGGCTCTTCTTACTGCATCCACTCATGGTTATCAACAGGTATTTAGTTTAGTAATTTATTTTTTTTTACTTTGAAAAAAATGTACTTTATATACTTTAGGTAAATTCAGTATATTAGCTTAAGTAAAAATATTTTTTAAGTTACTGTATACATAATTTATTTTTTCTATCCATGGTATATTCACTTGCGCATAATTGATTTTATATCTAAAGCTGGTGAGGATATTTGACTTGTCAATTTTTAAACATGACCTATGTAGTTCGTAAGTTCCTGCATTTTTTATCTTCTAAACTCGTATCTTGAAATACATTTAGACTTAACCTGAACTTTATTTCTAATAAGTTATGCTCATGAATTTGTTTTTCTCACCCGGCTTTCTTCAGGAAACCGAATCTCTCGCAGCCCATGTTGAAAATGGAAGTATCCCAGAACCTTTACCAAATGCTCAGTTGCTGCAGCCTCCAATTCCTGTACAGCCTATGGATACAGCTTGGCCTCTCCTGACAGTAGCTAAAGTAAGTTAGGACTTCGAAATCTGGTACAGTATTTATTTATAGGAAACTCCCTTGATGATCATAGTGCTTCTCTCTTGATGATTTGTTTAACACAGACATTTGCTCTAAAACTAGAATACTATCTGTTTTCTTTCCTTATAGTAGCCTTTCCCCATCGAGGGAACTATTGAGGGAACCTGGCTGTGTATGGTAATTACCTAGACATATGTATGCCATAACTATACTCAATTTTTTTTAATGAGGCGCAGTCAATCAGCGATCAGGAAACTTTTTCCAAGCGAAAAGGGCACCCCTGCGAGTCGGTGCAAATCTGCCTCACTAAAAAGAATTTACTATAGTATGTCTTTTCATTTCTCTCATCACACACGCTTGACACAATATCGAGTACTATTTTCCAGACTCCAGATTTTGTTTTTTTTATTATTACTGGATTAATAAGGGATGCTTTCTAGAATTGTCAATTCCTGTGAAGAGAGCTAACTTTGTTACTCTGCCTTGTCAGAACACACTGTTTTTTTATATTCTACTTAGATGTTAATCTGGGTCTAATGGCAAAAGGTTGCATAAGCTGCCATCCCACCACCAGCAGTGTGTGAGTCAGCAATATGAATATCAATGGAGGTTTATAGAAATGAACAGAACTCTGTTTATTTATATAATCACCTGATGTTTATTTACATACCTACTCTCCTTCCCACTGACTTGTGGTGTCAGGAGGATAGGGAATAGTTTCGAGTGAAAAGATGAAAAGCCTCTGGTGCTTCACAGCTTTGCTTCCTGCCGTTAACTGCTAGTGCTTCATAAATTTACTAAAGGCATGTCTGTTGAAAGGAAAGTAATAGATAATTGTTTAAATCTTATTGGTAAACGTTGGTAAAGCAAGCTGTCAGAGAAGAAGCAATATAAACATCGTGTGAGTAGAAATAATAAATTTCATTATTAAAGATTCTATTTTTAGTGCATAGTTTTATTTGTTGAAGGACTTGAGAAGTTCTTGTGGGCAGGGCTGTTTTTTGAATGAATTAAGTGTGAAGTTTGCTTTTGCCATGTTTTATTTCAGGGCCATTGAAGCCATGTTCTGCTACATGTGGTAAAAATTAAATTTCAACGTCAGTAGTTTCTTGAAGGACTGAATGAGATGTAAACAAAAGCGTCAAATATGCCTTTAACCCTTTTACCCCTAATGGACGTACTGGTACGTTTCACAAAACTCATCCCTTTACCCCCATGGACGTACTGGTACGTCCTTGGTAAAAACTGCTATTTACAATTTTTTTCATATTTTTGACAACTTTATGAGAAACTCCAGGCATTTTCCAAAAGAATGAGACCAACCTGACCTCTCTATGATGAAAATTAAGGCTGTTAGAGCAATTTAAAGAATATATATTGCAAAATGTGCTTGAAGAAAAAAAAACGCCTGGGGGTTAAGGGTTGGAAAGTTTCAAATAGCCTGGGGGTAAAAGGGTTAACTGAGTTGGCCTCTTGCAGGTTTATGAATGTTATATCATTTTTTCCTTACCTGGATAAAAATTTTACTTATCTTGAAAATGCTCTACAGGGATTCTTCGACACCGCAGTAGCAAGTGGAAAGACACCTACTGGAACTGCTGCAGCAATGGCTGTTGATGATGTTGGTGATATAGCTGGTGATGGATGGGGAGATGATGATGAAGAGAATGCAGAGGATGGGGAACTAACAGCTGAAGGCAAGTGCACTGTTGATATTTGTTACATAAAAAGTTTTCAAAATTAGTTATTGATATTCCGTTTACAAAACTTGTTATAAAGTATTAAAACTTAGGAAAACTATTGTAAGAGAACTTCTCAGGAGTGGAGTTTAAAAGAGTCGATAGGCAATATGCTAGCATTTTTTTCTGTTCTATGTACAGTATAGATTTTATGTCTTCCCATTATTGGCATACAGTATAAAATTCAGATAGTGGTGTATTTTCTTCACAATTCTAATAGTAAGTATTTTAGAAAATGATGAAATGTGCACAATGTTGAAAGCATATATATTTTACTTGTGACTCTGCATTGAAGGTCCACATCAAGTAAAATATTGAAAAAAAAAAAAAAGCAACTTCATTGGTATTTTATCTGAAATTTTCAAAATCTCTTTAGCTGGTGACGGAGAAGGTGGTGGATGGGAAGTCGATGATGACCTTGACCTGCCTCCTGAATTGGAGGGTACCTCCTCTACTGTTGTTGGCTCTGGCGAAGATGGATATTATGTGCCACCTCCTCGAGGTCATCCGCCCACTCATGGATGGACCCAACGCAGTCAACTCGCTATTGATCATGTTCTTGCTGGAGCCTTCGAGTCAGCAACTAGATTGCTACATGATCAGGTAATGATAGTGTATCAGTGTAGTTTTACTTTTTTAAATCAACTTTTATGCTAAGTTGTTTTCTTTTCATTCTAATAAATTATACAACTTGGGAGCAGGGATCTCCAAAACGCCTGACATCTTCAAAAACACAAAATAACACAGAGCTACGAAAAACACGTCCGAACGTTCACGGGTACTAACAAGGAATGATGGGAGAAGGATAGGTAGTGGTTGGGGGGCAGTAGCTGTAGTGAACGACACCTCGTAGTAACTGGGGATTTTGAGGAAGGAGAAGTCCAATTGGAAAGGGACCTCTGGTAGTGGTATCACTCGCCCCAGTTTTAATACCAACACCCTTTAGGGGTGAGCGAGCTGGATATATTCCTGCCATTCCATGCAACTTTTTTCTCTGGTATATTTAGCAGTATTTATACCTTTGAAATGGTGCTTTAAGGAGCATTTCACTGGGCGACACAGGTTCCTCACCCAGAAATAGATTTTTCCTTCGTTAAAATCCCTTATTTACTTCAGAGACTAGACAAAAACTTATAGAAACCTTAAATTGTTCGTCTATTCAATTTAGCAAAACTAGTTGGATAAATAAAGTATTTCAGATACGTTTGCAAAATGGTAATGAGAAGCGTGTTTTAGCAGTTATTCTTGTGCTGATAAAATAAAGGAAGAATGGTAGAGGGAGACAGAAAATAAGAGAATGATAAATGTTGATAAAATTAATTTTTTAAGGCCTGTAACAGGTCTGTTTTTGGTGGTCTATGTTTGAAGATACTTATAGAATAATATATACAGCATTTGGAATTATACAATTATTTTTTATGCTTTAAAACCTGCATAGGAAATAATTTTTATGTAGGCTACAATCACTTGTCCACTATGTACATTCAGCATCTATATGCTTCCATGAAATTGTAAATTTTCATATAAGAGCTCTAAGTTTTTTTAGTAAAATTAGAATCAAGTCTATTGATTTAAAATGAAAAAATAACATTGCGTACACTTAGCCATTGTTATCTTTGTTGGTTAAATTCCCATTCCTCATAAATCTATGATATTTGGTCTTGGTTCTGCTCCTAAACCTCCTGTAATTCTGAGGATTTCTTGACCTTGTGGTGCTGCTGCTAAAGAACCCAACTACAACTTATTATAAGAGCAGTTTGTCTCAACAATAATAGTTAGTCCATTAGTACCCAGTAACACCTTTGAATTTCATATTACAAAAATACATTGCAACCCCAAATTGAAAAGGTAATTTTTCTAAAATAATTTATCTAAGAAGCTGAGTATTTTCTACATTCAAAGGTTCTTACTTTATCAAACTGCGCATGTCTCTGTTGATCTAAACAGTGAATTATATAGCATGTTGTTAGTTTAGTTTTGTGAGATGCAGCGTGGGTGGAGACAGGTGGGTAAGAGAAAGAATACTAGAACATATGTTTTCATTATGATAAGATATTTAACACGAAATTGGCAGGGTTTTGAGGAGGTAACTAGTTTTAAGATTTTCAGTCTCTGTCTCTGTTTTCATGTAGCTCTGTAAAATACATTTCATTTGTACTATTTTCCTGTCTTTTCTTTTTGTCATATTTTTTTCTTTTATGTTATATATGCTCTAGGCTTTCAAATTATTTTTCAAATTTCATTTAAGGTTAGTTACTTTCATAATAATAATTTGCAATGCTTTTTCATGTTTCTAATGGTATTTATTACACTTCTATAATTTTTTTTTTTTATATGGGTGTATTCTGTCAGAATTGGATGACTATTCATTCATCAGATTATTTTTTGACTTGTCAATATAGTAATAATTGTTATTAAACTGAATTTCGAGCTTTAAATTCATGGATATTCAAGAGCCAACTATATTAGGAAGTGCAACTTCTCTTTTTTTCTAAGATAATGTAAATTTCAGGTGTATTTTATGAGCCTATACCCTTTTCTTTATGCAGGTTGGTGTCGTGAACTTTGAACCCTACAGAGATTTGTTCCTTTCTTCGTATGCTCATTCTCGCACAAGCTATCCCGGTGCACCGGCACTCCCGTCTCTTTCCGGCTACCCCGCCCGAAACTGGAGAACAGCCCAGCTCAAAGATCAGCTTCCAGCAGTGGGAATGCGTCTTTCTAACCTCATGGACAGACTAAAGGTATGTAAAATCTCATGCTAGTAGGATCTAGTCAGGAGTATGTATATGTTTGAAAGTTAATCTACTTTTTAATGTAAATTTTCATTGTTAAATTATCAGCAGTGTTAATATGTGGAAAATTTTATTTATTAATTGATATATATCATTCATTGGGTGGAGTTTATTCATAATTGTTAATTTCAGGAAGCATCACAACTGACCACGGCTGCAAAGTTCACAGAAGCTGTTGAAAAATTGCGTGCTATCCTCTTGGCTGTTCCTCTGATTGTTGTTGACACAAAACAAGAGGTATGGAAAAAATTTTTTTTGGTAGTGTGCTCAAAAGTAAGGGTTACTTTTATGTTTGAGAAAGTTGTTTAAAGGCTTGAAAAAAAAACTTTACACATAGCTTTAAATTGCATTTCACAACCACGTAAATTGACGAAGAAAAGAACTTTTGTGGCATGTCATGTAGTAGTACTTAACAACCTACTGGATAGTTAACTGAAGAGAAAATTATGATGAATAAAAATAAGTAAAGCAGTTTGTTGAGTACTGTAGTTAGATTGCCGGAATAATCTATCGGTTTAAATTCACATCAATATTTTTTATTCAATAATACTTAATATCTACATTACTCTATTGACATGCATATGCCATTATACATTAAGAATGAAAAAGTTATATATTGTTTAAAATTAGAAATAACATAACTATAAGATATTTTCCAATAAGGAAATAATGCATTGCAAAGAACATTGCACATATCTATTCTTTTACTCCTATGTGCTGCAAGATTTTTATTTTTGTATATTCTTCGAAGTCAAGTTAATCATTTTATGTCTATCACTGATCTGTTATAATTTTTTTTTTCATTCTATTCCATCATATATCTACATGAATGTGATGGCTTTATATTTTTGGATTACCATCCTTAACCCCAATTTTGTCCCTGCTATCACTGATGTTTTGCAGTGAGCTTTATCATACCAAAGACTGTTTCTATGCATGCTGTGCTTTCAACACAGTCGGTAATACTCCATTACTGAATTTTTTTGTGAAGAAATAGATTTTCATGCTATCACTTACCAAGCATTTTGCACAAAATCTGTTAACACAAACTTAGGTAAAGTGCAAAACTAAAAGTTCAAGTCATAATGATCTAAGTGCTAGTTCGCCACAAAATTTAACAAAATACTATTACAGCTTTGTTGAAGGGCCACTAACACATTTTTCTCATTGTACACATTTCATTTTACTTTGCTTAGTTTAATTTTAGAGAACATCAAGTGTGTGCATTTGTAATGTATAAAATGGCCTAGTTCCTAGAAGATTTGCAATGGGAGAAATTTTGAGGAGCAAAGTTAAATTAATTTTCTTCAGTATAAAGAAAAGACAAATGCATTGGGTGAAATATTTCTCTTGGTATATTAAGGATATAATCTAGTCCAAGTGAGACAACATAGGAAGTGATTCTTTTTTTTTCTAATTTGACAATGCATATACTATACACTAGTTCTAAACCAATTGGTTTTTTGTGCCTTATAGACTCGGTGGAAGAAAAATGTTTGAGATTAAATGCAGAACTGTAGCAAAACCAAAAATGAATTGGCAGAGGAGTATGATGGTATTGGATAGTTTGATTTAAATGTGGGTACAGTATTTGAATATCATGGATGAGCAGTCCACCAGTTTATGCAAAGTATGTTCTTATTGAATATATAGTAGTTTTTTTTTAATGCGAATTGCGTATAACATTTTGAAGATGTTGAAAATGGAAGGGATCAAGGTTAATATGAGATTCCTTGGGCTTATAGCATCCTGCTTTTCCAACTAGGGTTGTAGCTTAGCAAATAATAATAATAATGATTTCTTGGACCAAAGTGACTTGATTGGCAATGAACGCTGTTTGGATAAAATTGTGCCTTTAATTCGTGCCGGACTTTAAAGGCTTTGAATAGCCAGTCAAGAATGGTCTTAAAGGAATTTGGTAGTGCTGAGTAACAAACTAGAGGTAGAGTTGGAAGAGGAGGATAATTGGATTCGTAGCATTGTCATGTTGAAGGTAATTGATTGAGCCAGGCTTGATTAAACTTACACAGTAGTGTGTGGAGATGGGATTGAAAGGTAAAAGCCAATTGTCAGCTTTCTTAAAGTTTGGTACTGTATATGGTATAGATAGGAAGTTATTTGGTGTAAAGCAAATAATATTAAGGTAAGATTACATGACAGTTTGGCAAGCTTTCCATAATAAAGCAGATGTGTGGGTTTAGAGGAGGTTATTGGAAATTACAGGAAAGAAGAGTCAGAGATAGATCTAAAATAGCTCAAGATAATTTTAGAATCAACAAAGAATTCTTTAGATTATCAAATAAAAGAAAGAGCACGAGTAACGAACTTGTTCATACAATACATGTCAAAGAGGCAACAACTTTTGTTTGGTCTTGTTGGGCAGGGGGAGTTGTATAGCCCATTCAAAATTTTCTCGTGGGAAAGTATTTGTATAAAATGGGAAAAGGTTATTTGAATGATGGATAAAAGAATAAATGTAAAGCTTAAGATTATTTAACAGTTTCAAGGTTAGGATTGCTTAATGGAGCAAATTTGTCACTTGTGAGAAGAGAAAAGCATTTAAAAATCTACTTGCTGATCTTGCCCATTTTGTGAGAGAAACTTGAAAATTGTGAGACTGAAAAAAAACCAACAAAGTAAGTTTGAGTATGCAGAAAAAACATATGATTTGAGTTTTCAGACAGTGGGAGAGTGATGATCTAGTTAAAATGTGGAAATGTTACTAAGCCGAAGGATATAAAATGGAAGTAGGCTAGTTAAAGTCAATATGTTGAGGGAGTTAAGGAACTTGGATGGTGCGAATCAGGTGAAATAGATACAGTAGTAGCATTTTGGAGAGACTATAGATATAGCCAAGATATCAAGTTTTAAAAGGGTACCTTTAGTAAAGTAACTTGTAAAATAAACTGTTCAGTAACGTTACTTTATGAATATTGATTATGTATAGGGTTTTTTATGTAAATATTTTTTATATAAGATATTTTTTTATGTTGTGTTGTTGTGTGTAACTCATAACTTCTTGCTCAAAATTATACTTGTCAAATTCATAAACTTAGATATTATACGTGTAAAGTTATATACATACATATACCAAGGCACTTCCCCCAATTTTTTTTGGGGTGGGTTAGCCGACATCAAACAAATGAAACAAAATAGGGGACCTCTCTTCTCTACGTTCCTCCCAGCCTGACAAGGGACTCATCCGAGTTCGCCTGGTACTGCTAGGGTGCCACAGCCCCCCTCCCCCATTATATACAAGGGTTTATTTGAAATGCTTCCCTTTCAGGTAACTGAGGCACAGAATTTGCTCAGAGTATGTAAAGAATATGTATTAGGCATCACCATGGAACTTCACAGAAAAGGCCTGGGAAAATCTACACCGGATGAATTAAAGAGATCTCTAGAACTGGCAGCATACTTCACTCATTGTGAACTGCAGCCTGGCCACCAAATCCTTACCCTTAGGACAGCTGTTAACTTAGCCTTTAAGATGAAGAATTATAAGATGGCTATGAGCTTTGGCCGCCGCCTTCTAAACCTTGGCCCAAGACCAGAAGTAGCTCAGAATATCAGGAAGGTTGTTCAGGTAAGTTTGTCTGTTCCATTTGTTATAAAGTAGGCAACTGCACTGAGAGATCAGCTGTTCGTAAGAATTTTGTAATATTTTTTAATGTACTATACAAGAAAATTGCTACTTTTTGTTCAAGAGATTACCTCTAAGGTATTTACTGTTCATTTCATTTGTTCCTACATGATACAAACCTTCATTCTATGATAAGAGTATACTTTCAGCGAAGCTGGAGAACAGGGCGGCAGTAGCTAGCTGGAGGGTGGCGTGTATGCCCCACCCAACTGACAGGCCACAAAAACTCCCTTTTTCTTTTTAGCTGTCGGTAGTACAGATGTACCTCCAGCATCCTCATTTGGCTGTGTAATTCTTTTACTTCTCTCAATCTTTGCTGTGAAAGATACCGCTCTGCCCTTAATCCAAGTTTTTTAAACTGACTTGGTTCTGGACTCCTTGGGAATCAAGTATGATGAAGAGCTCATAGGGAGCTCAAGCCACACGAAACATTCTTCCAGTTCACAGGTGTCTCCAGAAATACCACTCAAACCCCTGAAGGGCAGCAGACAAGGCTTCGACTCTCAATACTGTCTGTCCCCTCTAGCCTACCTAGGCCTGACTAAGCAAATAGGAAATGGCATAATTTGGCCTGTCACTAGTTATTCTGAAGGATAGAAGATCTTTTATCACCTTGGTTCAAAAGTTCATAGCCTGGACCTAGAATCCAGCCATTCACAACTTCTAGTCATTCTTTATCTCTTTCTTAAAAGCAAGTAGCAGAGACCAGGATGACTTGCCTCCCTGTCATGGGAGGACACTATGAATCTTCTGACAGTTACACAAGGAATAAGAGAAAATATCTTTGAGCTTTTTTTTTTCTGGCTTCATCGGATAATCAGATTTGCTTTTCCTGCCGGCAAGGCGATGAAAGGATCATCCCGTATTTAAGCACATGAAGTCAGACATATCAGATCTCTCTCAGCTCTCAGGAAGAACCTCTCATGCCCACAGTTCTTCTAGACAAGAGTTGGTCAATGACAGTCATCACATTTGTCCATTTTCTTGGGATGTAACGACAGACCTCATCTTTGCTCATGATCTTGGGGTGTAACGACAGACTATCTTTGCCCACTATCTTGGGAAGTATAACCACAAACTTTTAAATTAATGGTAATTTTACCTAGCTATACAGATTTGATTAATTTTAAGTTACACTTCCTGACTCAACCACCCTGCAAATCCTAGATTTAAGGAACAAAGTGCCCTGTCTGGTGGACGGGGCTTACCAGCCACTCTCCAGCTGACTACTGCCACCTCGTTAAGTTTTAAGTTGCATCCAGCTTTGCTGAAACCATTCTCTGAAAAATACCATTACTTTTAGTAATTTTTTTTTATTTTGTAGTTTCCTTAAGAAAACATAATTACTTTCAATAAAAGTGTAAATGATTGAGAAAAATAATGGAGTTAATTGGTTAGTTATGAATGTGAAGGTCAAACAATATATCCAAAAGTAGTAATTTCCTTAAGTCATTATTTTGGAATTCAAGTTGTTTGAGGATTGTTGAATACAGTAGTGTTTTAGTTTAAAGTGCAGTGTGAGGTCTCTCTTATATTAAACTTTTCTTTTGAAAGGGATATTTAATGAAAAGAGATTTTATTCAATACAAATAATTGAATCAGACTCTGGTTCTTTGAAAGGTTGAATCTGTAAAGGTTTTTTTTCTATCAAGTTACAAGGCTTGGAGCCATTCAATAACTTATGTGGTATATGACTGTACTTTAGTCAATTTTTTTTAGCGAGGAAGATTTGCACCGACTCGCAGGGGTGCCCTTTTAGCTAAAAAAAATTTCCTGATCGCTGATTGGTTGGACAAGATAATTCTGACCAATCAGAGAGAAGGAAACTTTTCCGAGCTAAAAGGGTACCGCTGCGAGTCGGTGCAAATGTGCCTCATTAAAAGAAATTGAGTATAGTTAATCAACTTCCTTTGTTTTTAAGAGGCAATGGAAGTCTTTCCTTGATTTTTTAGCAAGTGTCGTCTAACTAGTCAGATGCCGTTTAAATAATTCAAACAGTAATGCAGAGTGCTAGAGTTGAAATAATCATCTAAAAAATCTTCGTTTAGCTAAAGTTGTCAAATTGCAAATCACATTTAAGCTTTAATTACTTCCCTTTTTTTCTATTCAGGCTTGTGAAAAGAACCCAGCCGACGAATTGGTGGTCCAGTATGACGAACATAATCCCTTCACTGTGTGTGCCAGCTCATATGTACCAATCTACAGAGGAAAACCAGAAGTACAGTGTCCTCTGTGCGGTGCTTCTTATCTTCCAGAACACAAGGGTATCACCTGTACACTTTGCTGTGTGGCACAAGTGGGCAAGGACTGCATTGGTCTTCGTATATCTCCTTTACAGTTCCGATGAGTGGATTTCAGCGAGTGTGAAATGGACTGAGATTTGTACGTGAAAGTATGTTTGGTATTCATGTAAATTGTTATATAACTTGTGCATTTTTTTATTTACATCAGGTATTTAATATTTAATTATGGTTAGTTTCAGCTCTGCTTCATTCAAGTGAATCCTGCTGTGCAGTTTATATCCCTCACCAAGTTGATCAGTACAATAGTTTCATATTCGTTATAGACATTCATATTTTCTCTATCTCCGATTTGTTGATGGGCAGTATTTATCATATATATATGATGCCAGTTTGTGTATTTTAGACATTTCAGAATTTTAAATCAATATGTGGAAGGATTTTACTGTTAAAATAACCATAAAAAAACATATATACAGTAAACGTAGCACAGGTACTGATTATGGTTATAAACATAAGAGTGATATAAGATTTAACCACCAAAATATTTAAGGTTTTTAAATTGCAATCCATTCTGTTCCTTAATTGAGAGAGGTTATGTTATTTTTGTTAGGCAATTTAAATTTTATAGGATAAGATTAATAAATGTTATATTTCATGAGTGTTTTATTTCCATAAGTAGCCAGCTAATAAAGATAGCATTAAGAACCAGGGGTTTGAAGTATTCTTTTATTTGTCTTGTTTGTCATAAATAATAAAAAATTTGAACTATGTACATTGTATTTGCCTTTTGGGTTTTTTTAACATTTTTTTTTTTGTATGGTCAAAAATGTGATACCACAATATTTACAATTGTCATTAAGTTTTTTTTTTTTTTTTTTCAACTAAAGAAATTGCCTCATCCTTTGTCACACAAAAATACTTTTTACAAATGCTTGTACTGTATTTTCAAAGGAGGATGGACAGTCTTAAACTATGAGAGAAATGAAACAAAATAGAATACTTGAGGTAAATAACAATGTTAAACAGATAAATGAGTTGTGTAAACCTGCTTAACGAGAGATAATTTGCAGTTTGAATTTCTGAAGGTTCCACCAAAATTTAAGGTGAAAATCTCTCCACAATTTAGTTAGAGCTGTAATGAAACTCCTAGAATACTGTGTTAATACTGAACCTCATTGAAGAAAAGGAAAGACTTTGAAGTAAACTGGAAAGTACCTTGCTTTATATAGTGGTTGGGATTGTCTGGGTTAATCTAAATGAGAGATAGTTAGAACTATGAAAAGTTCTATACAGAATTCATGACGCTAATTGAGCAACTGCGCAGGAATAAGGAATTTGATAGCCCACAAGTTTCTGTGGGGAGAATCCAAGTGTTCTCGACTTATTTAATGACAAGTTTGGGAGAAAATTGTATTTTCCATAACTGTACAAACCAAAGTTCTTTTTCCAGGAATGATGTTTGAACCTCTCTGAAAGCTGCCATCACCTCAGGATTCAAACTTTGTTTATAAGTCTTGCAAAAATTCAAAAGCTTGCGCATTTGACGTGTGTCCCCGGGTAAAATAGAAGGTACAGTATATATATACTGTAGAGAAGGAGAGAAAGTGGATTGTTACTTATATTATTTTCCTGGACATATTGTACAAGAGATAGGAAATAGATTGTTACCTCTGGAATTTTTCTTTGTGTGGGGTGTAGTAACTTGTTCCAGGAAAACCTCCCTACAATAATCAACAAAGATCTCCCCCAGGGGATGTGAGCACAATGTGCACCATAAGAGAAAATACATTGGATGTTGCAGTTCGTAAACCTTCACACCATTATCCTATCCAAAGAATTACTTCACATAAATCTTATATTGTATTAGATTTGTCAGCACTGTTCTAATTCCATCCCAATGTTTAGGTGCCTATTTCAACTCCGCCCTAGAACCCCATCCCCACCCCGGAGATGCGGTAAACAGCTAATCAATTTATAGACAGTATTGCCGAGTGGAAAACAGAGTAGAGGCATATATGTTATTAATTTCTGCCTACTAGCTTTAATTCAGAATGAGGATTTTCACCTTTCAATGACCCCAAAGAAGAGGATATCTGATTACATCAGTCTTAACTTCATTGGTTTATTTAACTTTCTCCCCTCAATATGTCTGGACCAAATAATTTCAAATTCTTTGGGAACTATTCTAAGTTTCTCAATTTTCAACAATTCGTATAAACCAATAAAAGGGGTAAAGGGACAAGAGTTTGACTAAATCTGTGTAGTACTGTAGCCTACCTTTATTTTGGAAAATTTACAACAAAAATACAATGGACAACGAGGAATAAAAGTAAGAAAATTTATAACAGCTCGACTTTTAACAAAATAAACAGAAAAAGGATTAATCAAAACAAGCACGAGATCTGACGTGGTTGGTAACCTGACCAGAGATACTATACAAAGTTATGAAACCCCAATTTCATCAATTACGGTACTGTACAATAAAATCTGCAAAAACAGACAATGTTAAAGCCAGTGATCTAAAATATGTATGATCTAATCATAAGGGGAAAGTAGACACGTAAAAATACAACTCGCATAATTAACTTCCTGTAAGCCCATGTCTGTAGCTATGGCTGCGTCTTAAAATCAACACTTTTCTTCTGGCTCGCCCCCGTGTTCCCTGATTTACGGTAGACCAGGGACACGAGATCTAGGATGATTTTCTGTCCTCTCCTCTGTGGTTACGCCACAGCAACATCAGGGTCATAGGAATTCCTCCGTCCTCTTCTGGGCAATTGTTTGATGGTTCAGGGAAAATGGCTAGGGGGCCGAGTCATGACTCGATGCTGACACGGCAGGTGAAACTTAAAAAACACTTACACACTGACGTCTCCAAGGCAAATGGGGTAGCTTTAGGGGTGATCCGGTCATCCTCACCCCCAAATAACAGAGAAGTGTTACTTAAGGTGTCATATCGAGATTAGAGCATGGGACTTAGGGGCTCGTTGAAAGTGAGTTTTATGCAGGTTATGTATTCAGAATACAAGGAGTAACCTTGTGGTTCCAGTGAAAATTACCTATCTGTCTGGTATAGAAAAAAAAATAAAATTATTTAAAAGTACTCAATAATGGGCAGTTTGTAACGGACAAATAAATTCCCTAGACTATCAAACGAGTCGGAGTCAGATAAAATTTAAATACTTTTGAATTAACAATATATAGTTTATAACCAAACCCAGTGTAGATAATCTATTTAGAAATACACAGCTTACGAAATATAGTAAAAGAACCAACGTACGTATGGAGTATATTGTATAAAAAGGAGTCTACCTGCGATTACGGTGGATAGAAAACGGAAAGGGGTAACTCAAACAAATCTTGCGAACGACGAAAACGGCAATGTCGTGGGGTAATTAAGTTTCATTATAGGCCTACACACGCTAAATAAAATAGGATAAAAAATGAAAATATAAAAATTCCTAATAGATATTGTTTAACATTCATATTGTATTGATGGGCATAGCCTATATATATATATATATATATATAATATATATATATATATATATATATATATATATATATATATATATATATATATATATATGTATATATATATATATATAACAAATGCATCTATTTCTGGTCCTCTGCAGGTCAAAGACCTCAGACATGTCTTTAATCATGACTGGGGTTCGACTAGTTTCATCACCACACTGGCCAATGCAGATTGGTGATGGTAGGAGGTTTTTGTCTGATCGCTCACAGCAAACCAACCTAGTATGGTTGTCCCTGACTAGTACAACTTGGCTAATCATGGCGATGCACGACCTTTTTCACCAAGATGTGTGTATGTGTGTGTGCATACTGCGAGAATGTGTGTAAAATCACGTTGTATTAGCAAACAGTTTTATTTTCTACAAACCGTTTATTGCACTGTTCTATAGCTGTAACCAATTTTCTTTAATGAAAATATGAAATTATTAAATGATTAAAGTCTGGGGGAAAAAATCAGAAAAGTAGTTCATAATATTCATCCTTCTTTTCATGAAACCTGTGGAGTCAAACGATATATTAATAATATACCGTTTGTTTTATCTTTATATCATGGCATTCAAAAGAAAGACACAATTAGATAATGATTTTATGAGAAATAAAATGGTTTTACATTAAAAAATATTCCAAAGTCAGAAAAGTAGTTCATAATATTTCCTTCTCTTTTCATAAAACCTGTGGAGTTAAGTATGTAATTAATATATCTTTTTTTTATCATTATATCATGGTATTGGAATGATAGACACAATTAAATGATGATTTAATGAGAGATTTTTTTTCACAATTTTCTTTAATGAAATTAAATTATTAAAGCTTGCGAAAAAAGACAGAAAAGTAGTTCATATTTCCTCCCTCTTTTCGTGTAACCTGTGGAGTTAAGTATGTATTTAATATATCTTCTGTCTTATCTTTATATCATGGTATCCAAAAGAAAGACACAATTAAACAATTTTCTTTATGAAATTATTAAATGATTAAAGTCTGGGAAAAAAAGTCATAAAACTAGTTCATGATATTTCCTCTCTCTTTTCATAAAACCTGTGGATTTAGGCATTTAATTAATATATCTTTTGTTTTATATTTATGTTGTGGTATTAAAAAGAAAGATACAATTAGATAATGATTTTATGAGAAATAAGATGGGTTTACATTATAAATTCCTGGAAAATGTATTGTTCCGCGTGCTGTACGTCATTACAGTGACAGTCCCAGTGTTTGAAGGATGTTGTTTCCGACATTTTTGGTAATTAACCGTTTTACATTTTTATCCAAAGGTTTTTATCTTAATTTAAAATCTTTAGATTTTATACAGGGCCAGGTTTGTTTGAAATATATTTTACGTGTATTTTGAATTAGAAAAATTGAGTAATAAGAATTTTGTAATGTTGAGAGGCCTACTCCATTTTAATTCGGCAGTCATAGCCCAAGACATTTTATCTTTGGCATAATCATAATTTCGTAGGTCCAATTGGTATGTACTGTTCGAGTGTAATGTATAATGAATATTAGTTTTATTAGGCTATAGGATTCTGAAACAATTTAGTTAATTTTGTCCCGTCCTTAACTATAATAAAACCTATATTTTCCCATCTATCGATGTGAAATTTTATTCGTATTTCGAATTATGAAACTGAATTTTGACAGCTGGGATGCAGAAGTATTTTGGGTAAATTTCTATAGTTAGGTAGCTATAATAGAAAAATTCTACAGGACTACAATTTCTTTGTAATTTAGCTATGGATCACTTATTAAATTCGTAGCCTTTGTAGTTGGATAGGACAGACCAAGTTTAAAATTTCAAAATTTATGAGTAAAAAACCACATTTCAAATAGGAAATAAACAAGAACACCACATAACCTAAGGTTCCTCACTTAACCTTACCTAGTTGTCGTCATACCTTTAGAGGGCTGTTGTGCCCCCTCTCCTTAGAATGTCGTATCCTGAAATTAACCTACGAGTCATATCCTTACCTACGTACCTACCGGGGGTTGCCATGCCCCCTCTCCTTAGATTGCCATCACCTTAGCTTACCCTAACACTGTCTCGACCCTGCGTTTCTTTTACAACCAGCTCATATTTGGCAGTGTATCATTAAATCATAAAACTAGCATCATCATGGTTTTATAGCTACGGACGGAAAAATTTTTTCTATTGAAAAACAGGTGTTGCCTTTAGGAAAACATCCATGTTTTTAAGGAATGAAACTAATTTCACTGCGAATAGAATTTAATTAATAATAATCAGCAGCTCAGCATGTACCGCTTGCCAGTGCACAAGAGCTTGGTGTTTTTCTTTTTCCGCGAGCATAGCGATCGCACGACTGAGCAAAAACCATTAGATGTCTAAAATAATATCCCCGTTCTTAGACGGTCTAACAGGTTTTCTGATTATTTCAAAATGTTCCGTCTATAATTATAATTTTACCCGTAGCACATTTTTCCACCAAGATAGACAATATTTTCCCAAAAAAGAAAATTGATTCAACAAGTAATAAGACTATGCCTGTCCAAACTCAAATAGCATAGCCTGAATAGTGATTGACGTCTTTTCCTTGTATGATATGATGCTCAACTAATAGAAATAGGTAAAAATATGAATTATTTCTTGCCAATACCCAGTTAAACCATGTAGGTGGTCAAATATTATCAGTGGTGTGCCATATTTCTTAAATCTGATAATTCTGGTAGCTTGGGTGATTGCGGGCACGTAATCGTTACAGGTTGGTTTATGCAACAGGTAATTTTAGTGTATTATGTCCTTGAAAAAAAGCAGAATAGGGATATTATTTTCAAGTACGCTTAAACCAATTCATTGCTTATTATGTAATATTGTAAAAAAAAATCAGTAAGGTTTTTCCCCCTAGGTTCACTTTAGTATTTATTGGGCTCAGTGGCCCCAGTGCTGGGCTATATACCCCAAATTCATGTATCCAATCCATGATGTGCAGTAGGATTAAAAGGAAAAACAGAATGGCAATCTCCATGCTGATGCATTATAGTTGCTACGCGTTGCCAAAACAAGGAAGTGCATAAAATCGCAAAACACTAGGACAGTTACCAAGATCTAGAAGGGAAAGTTATGTGAAGATTTTAATGCACAGTAATATTGATAAGAATCAAATTTTACCAAAATTTTATGAATTTTTTTAAGACGATATAGTGTTGGAGAAATTTGACTGACAACACTAAAATATTAACACCAAGATAATTTACTTTTGGAATCAGGTGTTACTGTACTGTACCTAAACTATGATCACTCGACCATGGCAGTAAGGCTGTTTTCCTGTGATGCTCTTGCTTCTGAAATCATTGCCACTTCCCATCTTTTTGTTTTAGTAACGATGGTTACCGATCATGCATTGCCAACTCATGTAGATGAAGAATTAAGGTATGTTCCTACAGGAATACAAACCCTCATACTATAATAGGAATATGGTTTTAGCAAAGCTAGAAACTGTTGTTAAAACTTTTAATAAGGTGGTAATACAGTAGTTACTGCTGGGTGGCAGCTGAGCCTTGGCCACCAGAGAGGCACCGAGTTCACACTTTATTTTAAAGCAGAAGAGTATGGATATACAGAACTGTATTCCCAGCATCCTTATTTGGCAGTTTTATTGTTTTCCTTGTTTCTTTTAGATACTGTAATGGTTATGTCAGATTATTGTGTTAGGTATTTTGAGGAAGATGAGGGTTTTGTACAGTAATACCTCGACAAACGAGTGTCCCAACATATGAGAAATTTGAGATACAAAGAAAGTTTCAAGCAAATTTTTGCCCCGAGATACGAGGATACGACGGTTCCCTATGTGGCCGCTAGGTGGCCGAGTGTGCGAGAGGCTGCTCACGAGTACAGCAACAATCGCTCTTTCCTGTCGGATCTCAGTCGCGTAAAGTTATTTCCAAGCATCGCCCATAGTTTTTCATTTTTTACGTGTTTTTTTGCGTTAATCGGTACCGAATTAAGTGAATAAGCTATGGGTCCAAAGCAAGCGTGTGCAAACAAGGGTAGTGAAAAGAAAAAGCGTATGATGAAAATCGAGATACAGCATGAAATAATCGAAGAAGAGGCACCCGGACAAGTTGGCGTGCGGTCGGGCGTCAGCCTTTTGTGACGACACTTGTTTACGTCATTTTCGTAATATTTTTAAGGGGAGACAAAAGCAAACATCCCTAGATAGGTTCCTTTTAAAAAGGCCGGAAAAAAGTGAAGGTGAAAGCAAGGCAAAAAGAGCCAAGCCGGAAGAAGAAAAGTAAAAAAATTAAAATTAAAACAAAATTATAAAGTTTAGTGTAATGTAAGATTAACATTTATTTTCAAGTGTGTGTACAGTAAGCTAATCTCATTTAAGTTAAATTTAAAGTTTAAGTTATGTTACGTAGTGTAACAAAAGTGTAGCGTACCGAACATGTTGCCGTCAAGTCTCTCTCCTCCCCTTTCTCTCTCCCTTCTCCTCCGCACACACTGCCATTAGCCACTACCGTCTGTCTCGAAGGTAAGAACTCCATAATAATGTCACATTTTATTGCAGATCATAACCAGTACATAGGTATTTGTTATTTTGCGAGCGTAGATTGTGAATTAGAACAATTAAAAACATGTTTTTCCACTGTAATATACTGTTTTTCAATATCAAACTTACCCGATGATCATATAGCTGTCAGCTCTGCTGCCCGACAGAAAAAACCTACGGGCGGAATACGCCAGCGATCGCTATACAGGTGGGGGTGTACATCAACAGCGCCATCTGTCAAGTAGGTACTCAAGTACTCGATGTCAACAAAGAACCAATTTTCTCTCTGTCGTGCCAAAGGCAGGACCTACTTAATACGCCGTCCCTAACTGGATTTATTTTCACAACGATTTGGTGAAGTACACTATTCCAGTTTTGAGCTTTCGCTATGCAGGGGTTTTATCTTCATTTCAAAACTTGAACTTGTTTTGGATAGATTTAATTATGGTGACGAAGAGAGTATGGACTCTCTTTCACTTTTAAATGGCCGACCCTTCCCTTAGACGGAAGTGTGTTTAGGTTTTTGGTAATTTTGCTTAACAAGTTATAGATTATTTATTCTATATCTCTCCGCCTTTATAGGCCTCTTCGATTAACTTTCCATTTATTATAAACTTATAAAAAATTAATTTTTATGTTTGTTTATATGCGACCTTTCCTAAAAGTAGGCGGTCCTTACTTGGAACCGTAGTTATTTAACATTGAGCCCGTCATATCGTATTTAACCTTTTAAGAATTTAATACTTTTTTAATGTTTTATGAAAGAATTTCTTTGATAGTCTCGTACTGTTTTCAAAGATGAACTAACGTTTAGTTTTTTATTCTCCGCAGTTGTTGACGTTCAGAACGTTCAACATGCGCTCTATCGTTACGATAGAGAGAGAGTGTGTTTCACGGTTTCACGTTGCAGTAAGAGTAAACCGATTCTAGCGTTTCGTTCATTCTTTCTTAGCTTAAATGGTTTAAATTCTAAGTAAAGGAACTTTTTATTTGGGAAACCTTTCAGTTTTTTCCTTTAGCAAATAACATGTTTTAACGATATATAATTGGGCTCTTCTCTCAGGTGCTAAGTCAAGAGAGAAGAGAGAGAGAGAGGAGAATAAACGTTTCGTTCAAGCGGGTAACGTTGTTCTCGTTTTTTTTTTTTACTCTTCTCCCTAGTCGCTGTAGGGGAAGAAGGTAAAACGTTTCTAGAGTTTTATTCTTGTTCCCAGGCTTTATGCGGTGAGAGATTGTAAACGTAGTTTATTTGATCTAGTGTTTAGTCTCTTTTCCAGCCACTGAATTCGTTTTTTACTCTTCTCCCTAGTCGCTGTAGGGGAAGAAGGTTAAACGTTTCTAGAAGTTTTATTCTTGTTCCCAGGCTTTTTGCGGTGAGAGATTGTAAACGTAGTTTATTGGATCTAGTGTTTAGTCTCTTTTCCAGCCACTGAATTCTTTATCTTTATTTATGTTTTTCTGTTGCATTGTAAAACTGTTTTCGCAATTACTACCTTTTAATGAAGGATAGGATTGCGTGTTTCAGGTAGAAATCAGTTAAAGTTTCGATTTCAGTGAAATAAGTGCAAACAGAAAATCAAAAGTGATAAAGTGATATGCGCAAAGTGTTACAGTGTTGCGTCCGAGGGTTCGTCTGTTCGTGCCAGTTGTTCACCTAGTCCGGGACCTCTTACAAGCTCCCAAGCCCAGGGGAGAAGTAATGTCGAACGACTTATGGGTTCCACAGGCCTTGATCGACGAACAGACGTTTTTCCCTCCGTGGTTTCGGGCGTATCTACACACGTTGCCGACGTGAGATCGCCCCACCCACACAAAGACGAGAGAGCCCATTTTTTCCTCGTCTGCGGAAGAGGTTTCTCGTAGAAACCATGGACCAAATCTTGCAGCTTTTAAGTGCAAGTCGGTCCCTTCCGCGCAAGTCCAACGGCCTAGGTGTAGCCACTGGGTCAGTTCGGACTCGCTGCAGTCATCCGACGACTGCACACCTCCCAAGAGAGGCAAGGTGGTACCGCAACAGGCAGTAACTCCGTCTGTTGCCGCACCAGCTGTTTTAGACCCTCAGTCACAACGGACAGTAGCTCCGTTTGTTGCCGTTTTTTGTAGACCCTAAGTGGTCTTTACTGCAGTCTATGCAGACTCAGTTAGCTGCGGTTATGCAGGAGTTTCGTGCGGAGAAGGTTTACACTGCTCTCGTTAGCCTACAACCTGCCACGGTTGTGCGCCCAGCTCACGCTGAGGCTGCCTGCTCCCACACTCCGGCTGCGGAGAGCTCCACCTCCGATGCGCAATCGACCCTGCCAGACGCATGTTAACGTTAGCCGACATGCGGCTCCCTCCGTTAACAGGCGTGAGCTACCGCATCAGCAGTGGGAAGGTGGAGTCAAGCTGCCGTGTTTTGACGCGATGCGTTAGTTTCCGCAACCCACGGCAGTCCCCACCACGCACCACCACTCCGCTTTGGTTGTTGCCTGCTCCCACACTCCGACTGCGGAGAAGGTTGACGATGCGCCCGTTTGCCTACAACCTGCCACGGTTGTGCGCCCAGCATGGCTGCCTGCTCCCACACTCTTGTTGTGAGAGCTCCTCCACCCATGCGCAGTCGACCCTGCCAGACGCATGCTGACTCCCACAGACACACGGAGCACTCCGTTGCCGTGCGTGAGCTACCACAAGCTGCCGTGTTTTGACACGGTGTGTCAGCCTCCGTAACCCACTGTGGTTACCGCCACTCGCCCGCAGCAGACTAGTCAGTCAGGAGTTGAGGCTTCCCCACACAGCTTTGGTTGTTGCCAGCTCACAGACTGTCAAGCAGTTACATGACGTTGCCTTCTGGTCTGCTACTAATGCACCAGTGCTGTATGTCCTCACGCACCTGTTGTGGTTGACAGTTCAGTTTTTGACAGTTCACAGACTGTCAAGCAATTACATAACGTTGCCTTCTGGTCTGCTGCTTATGCACCAGTGAGACCCTCACTGAGATAACCTAGCTTTTCTCGGACATGGTTCCTGTAGATGAGAAAGTGCTGTTCTCTCTCCTTCTGATATTCCTTTGAGGACTCTGTCATTTGGAGAGGAGCCTTAAGCTGCTTAGCCTCCTATGGACTTTAATTAAAGCATAACAATGCTTCCAGGGATGGTAAATGGTTCCGCTTCAGTCGCTAACCCCGTCTGTTGCCACACCTGCTCCCATAGACCCTAATGGGCTTTGTTGCAAGACATGCAGTCCAAGCTTAGTCCTTGATAAAGGATTTTTTACGGAGAAGAACCTTCTAGCCAACAACCTTCCTACCGGTTGGTTGTACGCCCTGTTGACGCTGAGGTATCCTACTCACGTCAGCCAGTTGAGATGGTTCCTCCTCCGGTGCGACCCAGTGTGGGTTGCCAGTCGCACGTTGACGTTAAGCGAATCTCGGAGGTGGTTGTGGACGTTCAGTGTGTCACTAGGAAGACGTTCAACAACCAGCAGAGGTGACTTGTTGTGACGCAGTGCGTCAACCTCAGCAACCCGGTAGGGTGTTGACTGCACAACCCAGACGGTCTAGACAGTTTCGGGTTGACGCTGTGCTTCCTCGCGCACCCATGGTTGTTGACAGTTCACAGACTGTGCAGCAGTTCCATGATATTGCGTCCGGCTCCGTCACGCATCCACTAGTGCGACCGGATTCAGCGAGCCAGACGTTGCCCACTCCGTTGCCGTTTCCTCATCAGTTTCGGATGAGGAACCCTCTGATGAGGACATTGCTGAACAAGACGATCAACCCCCAGCCCTGCTATCCATCCAGAAGATGCTGAAGAAGGAACACTGCCCTGTCAGGCTGTGGATGAGTCTGGTTAGGACACTCATCCGTGGTTCAATTTGTGTCACTTGGAAGACTACACCTCCGTCCTCTTCTGTATCATCTAGCTTTTCACTGGAAAAGGACAAGACGCTAGAAGCGGTCTCGATCCCGGTTTCCGGAAAGTTAAAGTCTGGTCTGACTTGGTGAAAGGAATTTATCTACCTTTGAAAGGGTCTTCCCCTGACTGTTCAGTCTCCCAACCACGTTCTCTTCTCGGACGCATCGGACGTAGGCTGGGGTGCGACATTAGGCGGTAGGGAATGCTCGGGATTATGGAACTCGAGTCAAAGGACAATGCATTTCAACTGCAAGAAGCTTCTGGCAGTACGTCTGACCTGGGAAAGCTTCAGGTCTCTCCTTCAAGGCAAAGTGGTGGAGGTGAACACGGTCAACTCCCTGCTTTGACGTACATCTCCAAGCAAGGAGGGACCTACTCTCTGACATGGTACGAGTTCGCAAGTGACCTCCTCTCCTGTTCAACAGGTCTAGACTTTTCACTAGTAACGAGGTTCATCCAAGGCAACTTGAATGTCATAGCAGATTGTCTCAGTAGGAAGGGACAATAATTCCAACATATTGGACCCTCCACAAGGATGTATGCAAGAGACTTTGGGTCACCTGGGGCCAGCCAACCATAGATCTCTTCGCAACCTCGATGACCAAGAGGCTCCCAATACTTTGCTCACCTATCCCGGACCCAGCAGTAGTTCATATAGATGCCTTTCTACTAGATTGGTCTCATCTAGATCTATATGCATTCCCTCCGTTCTAGATTGTCAACAAGGTACTGCAGAAGTTCGCCTCTCTCGAAGGGACAAAGTTGACGCTAGTTGCTTCCCTCTGGCCCGCGAGAGAATAACTTACCGAGGTACTTCGATGGCTAGTAGACGTTCCCAGAACACTTCCCCTAAGGGTGGACCTGCTACGTCTGCCACGCGTAAGAAGGTACTCCAAGGCCTCCACGCTCTTCGTCTGACTGCCTTCAGAATATCGAAAGAGACTCGAGAACTAGAGGTTTTTCGAAGGAGGCAACCAGAGCGATTGCTAGAGCAAGGAGAACATCCACCCTTAGAGTCTACCAATCGAAGTGGGAAATCTTCCGAAACTGGTGCAAGTCAGTATCCGTATCCTCGACCAGTACCTCTGTAACTCAAATAGCTGACTTCCTCTTATATCTGAGGAAAGAACGATCTCTTTCAGCTCCCACTATCAAGGGTTACAGAAGCATGTTGGCATCAGTCTTCCGTCACAGAGGCTTAGATCTTTCCAACAATAAAGATCTACAGGACCTCCTTAAGTCTTTTGAGACCACGAAGGAGCGTCGTTTGGTTACACCTGGTTGGAATTTAGACGTGGTTCTAAGATTCCTTATGTCAGACAGGTTCGAACCACTTCAATCAGCCTCCCTGAAAGATCTCACCTTTTAGACTCTTTTCCTGATATGCTTAATCACAGCTAAAAGAGTCAGTGAGATTCATGCCTTCAGCAAGAACATCGGATTCTCATCCGAAACGGCTACATGTTCTACATCTTGGTTTTCTAGCCAAACACGAGCTGCCTTCTCGGCCTTGACCAATATCGTTCGATATTCCAAACTTATCGTATGGTTGGAAATGAACTAGAAAGAGTATTATGTCCTGTAAGAGCTCTTAAGTTCTATTTTTAAAACCTTTACGAGGCCCGTCTGAAGCTTTATGGTGTTCAGTTAAGAATCCATCTTTGCCTATGTCAGAGAATTCTTTATCCTATTTTATCAGACTGTTAATACGAGAAGCTCATTCCCTTCTGAAGGAGGAAGACCAAGCTTGGCTGAAGGTAAGGACACACGAAGTTAGAGCTGTCACAACTTCCGTGGCCTTTAAACAAAATAGATCTCTGCAAAGATTTTAGGTAAATTTCTCGAATGCAATTTCTCGAAAGTCAAATTCTCGAACTCAATTGCTCGAAAAATAATTTTTCGAACTATCATTTTCTCGAATCCCATATTTCTCGAAAACTGATATCTATTTTGTCGAGAAAATTTAATGGAAAAATTTTGATGTATTTCAAGGAAAAATATATCCTTTTGGGTTGACAAATACAAATGTTAAAAATTTATTGTAAATGAAGGAATGAAAAAAATAATTTTATTGCATGTATAAAAATATTATCATTTAGAATGAAATACAATATTAAAATTTGATTACAGTGAACCCTCGTTTATCGCGGTAGATAGGTTCCAGTCGCGGCCGCGATAGGTGAAAATCCGCGAAGTAGTGACACCATATTTACCTATTTATTCAACATGTATATTCAGACTTTTAAAACCTTCCCTTGTACGTAGTACTGTTAACAAACTACCCTTTAATGTACAGAACACTTAATGCATGTACTACAGTACCCTAAACTAAAACAGGCACAAATATTAAAGGTGATTTTATATCATGCATTTCCTAAACATGCTAAAAGGCATGATAAAAAATGGCAACCAATGTTTTGTTTACATTTATCTCTGATCATAATGTAGAAACAAACTGGAGGTAGAGCTTTGCTTATTACCCAGACATATTTCCCATACTTTTCCCTTAGAACTACATCACATCTTCCTACTTTAGATATATATATATATATATATATATATATATATATATATATATATATATATATATATATGTGTGTGTGTGTGTGTGTGTGTGTGTATATATATATATATATATATATGTATATTTATATGTATACACATATACATACCTACATATATACATAAATACATGCATACATATATATATATATATATATATATATATATATATATATATATTACTGTATATATATGGGTTATGGAAAAAATCCGCGAAGTGGTGAATCCGCGATGGTCGAACCGCGAAGTAGCGAGGGTTCACTGTAATCAAAATGAAATTTTGTATGCTACACTTCGTAGATATTCTTCGACAGGCCTCTCTTCGTCTCTTTTTATTTCCTGATTTTCACTTGTTTTAGTCTCACTAATTTTCTTTCTACTTTGTTTTTTCATACTGTTTTATTTTATCTAAAAAAATAAAGTTAATATCTTTCATGACGCAAAAGTGTGATTACAAATAGGTACGCAGTGTATCGTGCATTATACGTACTCCCGTACATACAGGACATCACGGAATGCTAATAGCCTCAATTGGTCTTTGGCGCTTATAGGATACTTTCGATTGTGTTCGAGAAATTTACTTGTTTGTTTTCGAGTAATTGACATTCAAGAAAATGATAGTTCGAGAAATTATTTTTCGGTCAATTGAATTCGAGTTATTTACCTTCGCGTAATTGATTTCGAGAAATTTGCCTGACACCCTCTGCAAAGTATATTCGACGCAACCTATTGGAAAAGCAAATCAGTGTTCGCGTCTTTTATCTTTAAAATGTCCAGTCTCTTTACGAGAACTGCTACACTCTGGGACCATTCGTAGCAACGAGTGCAGTAGTGGTGGGGGCTCCACCACTACAATTCCCTAATTCCAGAACCTTTTTAATCTTTCTCTTGAAATATTTTTGGGTTGTCCGGAAGGCTAAGAAGCCTTTCGCATCCTACTTGATTTGGCGGGTGGTCAAAATCATTTCTTGAGAAGCGCCTAGATTAGAGGTTTTGATGAGGACCTTTAGTATGGGTTGCAACCCTTCATACTTCAGCTCCTAGGAGTCGCTCAGCATCCTATGAGGATCGCGAGGCTCAGTAAGGAAGACGTACTTAAAAAGGTAGAGTAATTGTTCAAGTCGTCTTCCTTACCAGGTACTTATTTATTTTATGCTTGTTATTTTGAATAACTGCTAAAATGAAATACGGAATACTTAGCTCATAATGTCAACATGTAATGCTGGTCTCTACCCACCCCCCTGGGTGTGAATCAGCTATATGATCATCGGGTAAGTTTGATATTGAAAAATGTTTTTTTCCTTAGTAAAATAAATTTTTGAATATACTTACCCGATGATCATAAATTAAAGGACCCACCCTTCCTCCCCAATAGAGACCCAGTGGAACAGAGGAGAAAATTGGTTCTTTGTTGACATCGAGTACTTGAGTACCTACTTGACAGATGGCGCTGTTGATGTACACCCCCACCTGTATAGCGATCGCTGGCGTATTCCGCCCGTAGGTTTTTTCTGTCGGGCAGCAGAGCTGACAGCTATATGATCATCGGGTAAGTATATTCAAAAATTTATTTTACTAAGGAAAATAAAATTTTTAGGTGTTTTTTCAGTGGGTCGGAACGGATTAATTTTTTTTAGTTATTTTATATGGGAAAAATTTATTCGAGATACGAGCGAATTGACATACGAGCTCCGGTCCTGGAACGCATTAAGCTCGTATCTCAAGGTATTGCTGTAGTTATATCCAATAAATGTAATTGTGCGACAGTAATGTGGGCATCCTGCTAACTCCTCCTAGTTCTTGTTGGACATTATTGTTTGCTCTTCCTCACTACAGTACAGTAGTATGGTTTTGTGACACCAAGAAAATTTAATCCTTGGAAAAGAGGAATATCTTTAGGCTTCGATGTACTTCCGTTGAAGGAAGCCAGTTACTAGTGTTATGGGAAAGGGTTCTGTCCATCCTCCTCTTTCAATGCTTTCCTGATACTAGGAAGACGCTCTCTTTTTAAAGTTCCTGTCCTTCCCTTCGAGTGTGTTGTCATTGGCCTCTGCGATTCTGTGAAGGCAAACATCAAGATCTTCCTTTCTCTTACTTTTCTTTCCTGGAGCCTTCACTGCTACTTAGAGAAGGAGAACAACAAACATGTTCTAGAAGTCCAGTAAGATCAGTAGTAGTTACATTTATTTGACAGGGGGAGAGAGTGTGGTAACAGCCTCCTGTGAGTGCCGATAGTTCTCTCTTCTGGGAAGAAAGATGGGCATGCATTAAGTATATAGGAGGTGCCTGGATACCCAAAATAGGTGTCCTCACCTATTGCTAGTGCTGAGTTTTGTATTGGGAGTAGTGGTGCTAGGTCCCTACACGCTGGATTCCCATGTATTGGACCCCTACGAGTCAGATCTCCACCCGCTAAAATAAGTTACAGGAATTCACATTTTGAAAAAGGAAACTGTAATAAGTTGCAGTCTACCCTAACCTGCCAAGAATTGTGTACATTTTCCAATAAGAAAAATCTAGTTTATTGCATAAAGTTTTTCTAAGACCATATATTTTTCACTTGATGTTATAACTGTCTTAAAAGTTATGGTTTATTTTTTATATAATAACCATACTGTAATAGTTGTTTTTAAATATTTAACTTAGCCGGTGAATATATAATAGCTGCTGCTCCAGCGGCTCGACAGAAAAACACACAAAAAACTCGCGAGCAATTGCTATGAAGGTTGCGGGTGTGCCCACCAGCGCCAACTATCGGCCAGATACCACACATGCATGTAAACAAGCCTCAATTCTTCTCTGTCGACCTTGACGATAAGACGTATCAATACTCGCTGTATAACCTGGAGTTTTAAATATTTAACTTAGCCGGTGAATATATAATAGCTGAGCCTCCGGCGGCTCGACAGAAAAACACACCAAAAACTCGCGAGCGATCGCTATGAAGGTTGTGGGTGTGCCCACTAGCGCCAACTATCGGCCAGATACCGCATATTCATGTAAACAGACCCAATTTTTCTCTGTCGGCCTTAACGACAAGACGTATCAATACTCGCTGTATAACCTGGAGTTTTCTCAACATATTTGGTGAAGTACTTCCTTTTGGTTTGAGCTTTCGCAGTGCAGGTGTTTTATCTTCAACTTAAATCTTGAACTCGTTTTTGGATAGATTTAATTTTTGATGACTTTGGATTGTTTTTTTTTTGGACTTTCTTTGACTTTTAAATGGCCGACCCTTCCCTTAGTACGGAAGTGTGTTTTAGGCTTTTAGCAATTATCTTATCACGTTATAAATTGTTGTTGTTAACTATATATTTTATATCTCAACCGCTTTTATTAGGCCTCTTCGATTAGCTTTCCATTTATAATAAACATCAAGATAAATTTTAATGATTTGTTTATATGCGACCTTTCCTATTCCTCCTCTAATCCGAGAGTAGGCGGTCCTAACTTGGAAACCGAAGTTAAACAACGTTGAGCCCTTTGCAATCGTAAATAACTTTTACAGAGCAAATGATTTAAAACTTATTAAATAAATATTTTTTAGTAAATATTTTATGAAAGATTTTCTTTGAATAGTCTTCGTACTGTTTCAAAGATGAACTAACGTTTAGTTTATTTATGCTACGCAGTTTGCGCTCTATCGTTACGATAGAGAGAGAGAGAATCACGGTTTCACTTTGCAGAAAGAGTAAATCGATTCTGACGTTTTGTTCATTCTTCTTTCAAACTTAAATGTTTTAAATACTATTTTAAAGGAACTTGTTAATTGAAAAATCTTTCAGTTTTTTCCTTTGGTCAAATAACCTGTTTTATTGACGAAAGGTAAGTGGGCTCTTCTCTTCGGTGCGAAATCAAGAGAGAGAGAGAGAGAGAGAGAGAGAGAGAGAGAGAGAGAGAGAGAGAGAGAGACGGAGAGAGAGAGAGGAAGAAAGAACGTTCCGATCTTTATTCTCGTCCCAAGCGAGTAACGTTGTTCTCGAGTCAGTTTTTTACTCTCGTCCCTAGTCTCTGTACGGGGAGAAAGGATAAAACGTTTTTAGTTTTTATTCTCGTCCCAAGGCACTGTACGGTGAGAGATTGAAAACGTAGTTTTGAATGAACTAGTGTTTAGTCTCCTTCCCAGCCACTGATCTTTTTATCTTAATATATGTTTACTGTTTTTTGCTTGTATTAATGTGCTTACATTATACGACTGATTTCGCAATTATAACCTTTTGATGAGGGTAGAATTGCGTGCTTCAGGTAGAAATCAGTTTTATTCATACCTAATGTGAATTGTTGTAAAATTCGATTTCAGTGAAGTAAGTGCAAAACAGAAAATCGTAGTGATAAAGTGATAATTGCGCAAAGTGTTATCAGTGTTGCGACCGAGGGTTCGTCTGTTCGTGCCTGTCGTTCACCTAGTCCGAGACCTCTTGCAAGCTCCCAAGCCCAGGGGAGTAGTAATGTCGTACGACTTATGGGTTCGAGAGGACTTGATCAGCGAACAGACGTTCCCTCTATGGTTTCAGGCGTGTCTCATCAACACCGCCCCTACCATAAGACGAGCGAGACGATTTTCTCCTCGTCATCCGAAGGCTTTTCGCATAAGAAACCGTGGAACAAGGTTTCGAGGCCCTTTAAGCGAAAGTCAGTCCTTTCAGGACAGGTCCAGCGTCCTGGTTGTAACAATTAGGACAGCGCTGACCCTATGCAGTCATCGGAAGACTGCTCGCCGCCTAAACAAAAGCGTAACACAGGCTCCGAGAGTCTTTTTGTAGGCAAGGTTTTGCAGTCACAGACGTTACCCTCGTCTCTTACCGCAACCATTCCCGTTGATCCTAAATGGGTTGTACGGCAAGACATGCAGAATAAGCTTGCCTCTCTTATGGAGGACTATTCTGTTGAGCAGGTTCACGATGATCCTCGCCGCTTAGCTGATCGAGATCTTGGCCGTCAGCCGCCCAAACAAGCCTTTGCTCGTCCTGTTGACATTGACGTTACAAAGTCACGTCAATCGTGTTTTGTAGAGCCTCACTCGATGCAGTCCCGTGTTGACTCTCAGCCGCTTGTGGACGTTCAGCCGCTGCCGCTTGCTCTTGTTGACGTTCAGGACGTTCACCAACCAGCAGAGTTGACTTGTTTTGACGTTGAGCGTCAATCACCGCAGTCAAGAGTTGTTTTGACTGCTCAGTCTAAGCAGTCAAGGCAGTCTCGAGTTGACGTCGAACGTCCTCCCGCACCTGTTGTTGTTACTGGTCAGTCCTTTAAGCAGTTACATGACATAGCGTCCTTGACTGCTACTGATTGCTCCTTTGCGTGTGGACTCTGCTTGTCAAGCATTGCCACCACGGCAGGTCTCTCCCTTGCTTGAAACTCGGCTATTGTCGGACAAGGTTCCTTCAGATGAGGAAGTTGCTGATCCCCTTCCTACTGATATTCCCTTGAGGACTCTGTCAGACGGAGAGGAGCCTAAAGCTGCTCAGCCCTCTATGGACTTTAAATAAATCATGCTGATTTTTAAGGATCTTTGTCCGGATCTTTTTGTAACTGCTGCTCCTCGTTCGCCTAAACGTCAGAGTTTACACAAGGCCTAGCTACTTCGAAGCCGTTGTTTTATAAGCTAGTGCTCTCTCGCTCTTCTAAGAGAGCTTTACGTTTGCTAGGCGACTGGTTAATCACCAGGAGGAGTTTGGGGGAGACAGCCTTTGCTTTCCCTACTTTTAAGCTGGCTTATAGAGCGAGAGTCTGATATGACACGGGAGAAGTTCTCGGCTTGGGAGTTCCTGCCTCTGCCCAGATAGACTTCTCAAACCTCATAGACTCTCCCTGACGCCTGGCCATGAGACGCTCCAAGATTTTATGGTCGACTTCAGAGCTAGACCATCTCCTGTTAGGAGTTTTTTCGAGCGTTTGAAGTTTTGCTGTACAATTATGTCATGCATAAACAAGGCTTTCAGGGATGGCTCCAATGATCTGACAGCCATGTTCTCTGCAGGAACAAGTCCCTCAGGGATGGCTCCAATGATCTGGCAGCCATGTTCACTGCAGGAGTACGTAAGAGGCAAGTGGCTCAATGTATTCATTGTCAAGACAAACTTCACGATGAAGTCTACCAGGCTGTCTTGACAGCATTAATGGAAGGCGACTGGATGGTCTCTCTCGACCTTCAGGAGGCATACTTCCACATTCCTATACACCCGGATTCCCAACCGTTTCTGAGGTTTGTTTACAGGAATGTGGGGTACCAGTTTCGAGCCCTGTGCTTTGGCCTCAGTCCTGCTCCTCTTGTGTTTACGAGGCTCATGAGGAATGTGGCAAAATCCCTCCATCTATCGGGGATCCGAGCCTCCCTGTACTTGGACGACTGGCTTCTCAGAGCATCGTCCAGTCTTCGCTGTCTGCAGGATCTACATTGGACGTTGAGTCTGGCCAGGGAGTTGGGACATTTGGTCAACCTAAAAGTCCCAACTGATCCCATCCCAGATTATTCTATATTTGGGGATGGAGATTCGCAGTCCAGTTTTTTTCGGGCTTTTCCGTCTGCCACCCGAATAGAACAAGCCCTGCTCGAAGTCTAACTAATGCTGAAAAGAGAACGTTTGTTCAGTCAGGAGTTGGAACAGTCTCGTAGGGACTCTCTCATCCCTGGAGCAGTTTGTCTCACTAGAGAGACTACACCTTCTGCCTCTCCGGTTCCATCTAGCCTCTCACTGGAACTAGGACAAGACGTTAGAGACGGTATCATTCCCAGTCTCCGAACCAGTAAAGGCATGCCTTAAATGGTGGGACAGCAATATCAGTCTGAGAGAGGGACTATCCCTAGCAGTCAAGAACCCAAACCACGTTTTGTTCTCAGACGCGTCGAATTTGGGTTGGGGTGCGATCCTGGACGGTCGGGAATGCTCGGGTCTGTGGACCTCAAGTCAGAAGAGCATGCACATCAACGGCAAGGAGCTATTAGCAGTCCACTTGGCCTTGATGATATTCGAAAGCTTCTTCGAAACTAAGTGGTAGAGGTCAACTCAGACAACACCACAGCTTTGGCGTACATCTCCAAGCAAGGAGGCACACACTCCTTCACGCTGCTCGAGATCGCAAGGGACCTTCTCTTATGGTCAAGGTCAAGAAATCGAGGCATCTCCCTGTTGACGAGATTCATCCAGGGGGACTTGAACGTCTTGGCAGACTGTCTCAGTCGGAGGGGTCAGGTGATACCCACGGAATGGACCCTCCACAAGGACGTGGGCAAGAGTCTTTGGGCTACTTGGGGTCAACCCACCACAGACCTCTTTGCCTCCTCGTTGACCAAAAGGTTACCAATCTATTGCTCTCCAGTCCTCGATACAGAAGCAATCCACATAGACGCGTGTCTACTGGATTGGTCTCTTCTGGACTTATATGCATTCCCACCATTCAAGATTGTCAACAAGGTACTGCAGAAGTTCGCCTCTCACGAAGGGACAAGGTTGACGTTGGTTGCTACCCTCTGGCCCGCGAGAGAATGGTTCACCGAGGTACTTCAATGGCTGGTAGACTTTCCAAGAAGTCTTCCTCTAAGGGTAGATCTGTTACGTCAGCCCCACGTAAAGAATGTCCATCAAAGCCTCCCCGCTCTTCGTCTGACTTCCTTCAGACTATCGAAAGGCTCTCAAGAGCTTGAGGCTTTTCGAAGGAGGCAGCCAATGCGATTGCAAGAGCGAGGAGAGCTTCTACCATTAGAGTATACCAGTCGAAGTGGGAAGTCTTTTGAGACTGGTGCAAGTCAGCATCTGTGTCCTCGTCCAGTACCTCTGTAGCCCAAATCGCAGATTTTCTTTTACATCTGAGAAAGGTTCGCTCCCTTTCAGCTCCCACGATTAAGGGCTACAGGAGCATGTTGGCTTCGGTCTTTCGACATAGAGGCTTAGAGCTTTCCAACAATAAAGATCTCCAAGATCTCCTTAAGTCTTTCGAGACCTCTAAGGAACGTCGTTTGGCAACTCCTGGATGGAACTTAGACGTGGTCCTAAGGTTCCTCATGTCGGACAGGTTTGAGCCATTACATTCAGCCTCCCTGAAGGATCTCACCCTCAAGACACTTTTCCTAGTGTGCTTGGCTTCGGCTTAAAGGGTCAGTGAATTTCATGCCTTCAGTAAGAACATCGGCTTTTTCTACAAAAAAAGCCACTTGTTCACTTCAACTTGGTTTCCTGGCCAAAAAATTAACTGCCTTCTCGTCCTTGGCCTAAATCTTTTGATATTCCTTGCTTATCAGAGATCGTAGGCAACGAACTGGAAAGAGTATTATGTCCTGTTAGAGCTCTTAAGTTCTATTTAGCTCGTACTAAGTCATTACGAGGTAAATCTGAGGCATTATGGTGCTCAGTTAAGAAACCATCATTGCCTATGTCAAAGAATGCTTTGTCATATTTTATCAGATTTTTAATACGAGAAGCTCATTCTCACTTGAATGAGAAAGACCGATGTTTGCTTAAGGTTAAGACGCACGAAGTTAGAGCTATAGCAACCTCCGTGGCCTTCAAGCAAAATAAATCTCTGCAAAGTATTATGGACGCGACTTTTTGGAGAAACAAGTCATTGTTCGCGTCATTTTACTTAAAAGATGTCCAGACTCTTTACGAGGACTGCTACACACTGGGTCCATTCGTTGCAGCGAGTGCAGTAGTGGGTGAGGGTTCTACCACTACATTACCCTAATTCCAATATCCTTTTTAATCTGTCTCTTGAAATGTTTTTAATATTGTTTTTTGGGTTGTACGGAAGGCTAAGAAGCCTTTCGCATCCTGGTTGATTTGGCGGGTGGTCAAAGTCATTTCTTGAGAGTGCCAGATTAGGGGTTTGATGAGGTCCTGTTGTATGGGTTGCAGCCCTTGATACTTCAGCTCCTGGGAGTCTTTCAGCATCCTAAGAGGATCGCTGGGCTTTGTGAGGAAGACAGACTAATAAGGCAGAGTAATCGTCTAAGTCAACTTCCTTACCAGGTACCTTTATATTTTTGGGTTTTGTTATGATATAACTGTCAAAAACTCTAAGCATATACGCTGTAAACTTAATTAACTCTGGTCTCTACCCTCCACCATGGGTGTGAATCAGCTATTATATATTCACCGGCTAAGTTAAATATTTAAAAATGATATTTTAATTATAAAATAAATTTTTGAATATACTTACCCGGTGAATATATAAATTAAAGGCCCCCCCTTCCTCCCCGATAGAGACCCAGCGGGATGAGAAAAATTGGGTCTGTTTACATGTATATGCGGTATCTGGCCGATAGTTGGCGCTAGTGGGCACACCCACAACCTTCGTAGCGATCGCTCGCGAGTTTTTGGTGTGTGTTTCTGTCGAGCCGCCGGAGGCTCACCTATTATATATTCACCGGGTAAGTATATTCAAAAATTTATTTTATAATTAAAATATCATTTTTCTCAACATATTTGGTGAAGTACTTCATTTTGGTTTGAGCTTTCGCAGTGCAGGTGTTTTTCCTCAACTTAAACTCTTGAACTCTTTATTGGACAGATTTAATTGTTGATGATTTGGACTGTTTTTTGGACTTTCTTTGACTAATTCAAAATGGCTGACGCTTCACAAGCCCCTAGATTTCGTAAGTGTAATGCTAGGGATTGCAATAGGCGTCTTCCAAAGGCCTCTCTCGACCCACATACTGTGTGTTCTAATTGTCGGGGTAAAACCTGTCAATTAGGAGATCGGTGTGAGGAATGCGTGGGCCTTTCGGAATTCGATTGGCTCGAATACGACAAGTATTCTCGTAAGCTAGAGAGAGATAGGGTAAGGAGGAGTTCCTCTAGATCAGTAGATTTTTCCTCTCCACATGCCCCTGAACCTAATCCTTCCCCTGTAGTGGTTGTGCCTGAACCCCCTACTGGCACTCAGGAACCATCGATGCGAGACATGTTACGTGCCATTCATGCCTTGGGTGAAAGAGTTGAATCGTTAGCAACAGATCGTAATCAACTCATGGCTGACGTTAAAGAGCTAAAGTGTCAGAGTTCCACAGCGGAAAATCGTGGGAAAGTGATTAGTGCGCAAAGTGTTGTCAGTGTTGCGACCGAGGGTTCGTCTGTTCGTGCCTGTCGTTCGCCTAGTCCGAGACCTCTTGCAAGCTCCCAAGCCCAGGGGAGAAGTAATGTCGTACGACTTATGGGTTCGAGAGGCCTTGATCAGCGAACAGACGTTCCCTCTATGGTAACAGGCGTGTCTCACCAAGATCGCCCCTACCATAAGACCAGAGAGACCATTTTCTCCTCGTCATCCGAAGGCTTTTCGCATAAGAAACCGTGGAGCAAGGTTTCTAGGCCCCTTAAGCGAAAGTCGGTCCCTTCAGGACAGGTCCAGCGTCCTGGTTGTAGCCATTGGGACAGCTCTGACCCTTTGCAGTCATCGGAAGACTGCTCGCCGCCTAAGCAGCAACGTTACACAGGCTCAGAGAGTCTTGGTGTAGGCAAGGTTGTGCTGTCTCAGACGTTAACCCCGTCTTTTACCGCACCCATTCCCGTTGATCCTAAATGGGTTGTGCTGCAAGACATGCAGTTTAAGCTCGCCTCCCTTATGGAAGACTATTCTGCCGATAAGGTTCACGATGATCCTCGCCGCTTAACTCATCGAGATCCTGGCCTTCAGCCGCCAAAACGAGCCTTTGCTCGTCCTGTTGACGTTGGCGTAGCTAAGTCACGTCAGTCACGCTTTGTAGAGCCTCACTCGATGCAGTCACGTGTTGACTTTCAGCCGCATATGGACGTTCAGCCACTTCCTAATGCTCTTGTTGACGTTCAGGATGTTCGCCAACCAGCGGAGTTGACTTGTTTTGACGCTGAGCGTCAACCACCGCAGTCTAGAGTTGTTTTGACTGCTCAGTCTAGGCAGTCAAAACAGTCTCGAGTTGACGTCGAGCGTCCTCCCGCTCCTGTTGTTGTTGACAGTCAGGCTGTTAAGCAGTTACATGACGTAGCGTCCTGGACTGCTACTAATGCACCAGTGCGTGTGGACTCTGCGTGTCAAGCATTGCCAACCCCTTTGCTTGTTACTCAGCAGTTGTCGGATGAGGATCCTTCAGATGAGGACGTTGCTGACCCTCATCATGATGATCATCCTTCGGATGTAGACGAACCTAGAACGGTTCCTCCATCAATGGACTTTAAGAAAGTCATGTTAATTTTCAAGGAGCTTTTTCCCGATCACTTCGTCACTGTTGCTCCTCGTTCGCCACCGTCTGAGTTTGCTCTAGGCTTACCTGCTAACATGCCAGCCTTTACAAAGCTAGTGCTCTCTCGCTCTTCCAAGAGAGCTTTACGACTTTTAGGCGACTGGTTGGATACCAGGAGGAGTTTGGGGAAGACGGCCTTTGCCTTCCCTCCGTCAAAGCTCTCGTCTAGATCGAGCGTCTGGTATGCCACGGGAGAAGTTCTCGGCTTGGGAGTCCCTGCCTCTGCCCAGGGTGACTTCTCAAGCCTCGTAGACTCTCCCCGCCGCCTAGCCATGAGACGCTCGAAGATTAGTTGGTCCTCCTCGGACCTTGACCATCTGCTGAAAGGCGTATACAGAGCCTTTGAAGTTTTCAACTTCCTTGACTGGTCTTTAGGAGCCTTAAGTAGGAAAATCTCATCGGCTGATAGAGATGTCTCCTTACTGATAATGTCCTGTATGGATAAAGCCATCCGCGATGGTTCCAATGAGCTCGCCTCCTCTTTTACGTCGGGAGTCTTAAAGAAGCGAGAGTCCCTTTGCTCTTTTCTTTCGGCAGGAGTTACTCCCTGTCAGAGATCGGAACTGCTCTTTGCTCCCTTATCAAAGTTTTTGTTTCCGCAACAATTGGTTAAGGACATAGCTTCTTCGCTTGTGCAGAAGGACACCCATGACTTGGTGGCGTCCTCTGCTCGCAAGGGGACTCCTTCTACATCCTTTTCTGCTAGACCCAGGATCGACACTCCGGCGTCCAGATTTATCCCTCCCTTTCGTGGCAGAGCTCCCAGCAGGGGAAGTACTCGTGCCGAGGGAAAGAGAGGAAAGAAGAGAGGAGCCAAGTCCTCACGTGGCAGAGTCTGACTGCCCACAGCCTCAGACAGCAGTAGGAGCCAGATTGAAGAGCTTCTGGCAGGCCTGGGAGAAGAGGGGCGCAGACCAACAGTCTGTTCGGTTGCTCAGAGAGGGGTACAAAATTCCATTTGTACGCAAACCTCCTCTAGCGACTTCCCCCATCGACCTCTCTCCCAGGTACCGAGAGGAGTCAAAGAGACAAGCCCTAAACCTAGAAGTGTCTCTGTTGCTAGAGAAGGGAGCGGTGGTGAAAGTCTCGGACCTTCAATCACCGGGGTTTTACAACCGTCTCTTCCTAGTCCCGAAGAAGACAGGAGGTTGGAGACCGGTGCTAGACGTCAGTGCGCTCAACGTCTTTGTTACGAAAACAAAGTTCACCATGGAGACCACGAAATCAGTCTTAGCAGCGGTCAGAAAGGGAGACTGGATGGTCTCTCTCGACCTACGAGACGCGTACTTCCACATCCCTATACACCCAGATTCCCAACCGTTTCTGAGGTTTGTTTTCAAAAATGTGGTATACCAGTTTCGGGCCCTGTGCTTTGGCCTAAGTCCTGCTCCTCTCGTGTTTACGAGGCTTATGAGGAATGTAGCAAAATTCCTCCATTTATCGGGAATCCGAGCCTCCCTGTACTTGGACGACTGGCTTCTCAGAGCCTCGTCCAGTCATCGCTGTCTGCAGGATCTTCATTGGACATTGGATCTGACCAAGGAATTGGGACTTTTGGTCAACCTAGAAAAGTCCCAGCTGATTCCATCCCAAACTATACTGTATTTAGGGATGGAGATTTGCAGTCCAGTTTTTCGGGCTTTTCCGTCTGCCACCCGAATAGAGCAAGCCCTGCTCAAAGTCCAACTAATGTTGAAGAGAGAACGGTGCTCAGTCAGGAATTGGATGAGTCTAGTAGGAACTCTATCATCCCTGGAGCAGTTTGTCTCGCTAGGAAGGCTACACCTTCGACCTCTCCAGTTCCATCTAGCCTTTCACTGGAAGAAGGACAAGACGTTAGAGACGGTCTCAATCCCGGTCTCCGAACTAGTAAAGGCATGCCTGAATTGGTGGAACGACAATATCAGTCTGAGAGAGGGACTTTCCCTAGCAGTTCAGAACCCAAACCACGTACTATTCTCAGACGTGTCGGATTTGGGTTGGGGTGCGACCCTGGACGGTCGGGAATGCTCAGGTCTGTGGACCTCAAGTCAGAGGAGCATGCACATCAACGGCAAGGAGCTTTTGGCAGTCCACTTGGCCTTGATGAAATTCGAGAGTCTCCTTCGAAACAAAGTGGTAGAGATCAACTCCGACAATACCACAGCCCTGGCGTACATCTCCAAGCAAGGAGGCACCCACTCCCTCACGCTGTACGAGATCGCAAGGGACCTGCTCATTTGGTCAAGAGATCGAGGCATCTCCCTGTTAACGAGGTTTATCCAGGGCGACTTGAACGTCTTAGCAGACTGCCTCAGTCGGAGGGGTCAGGTAATTCCTACGGAATGGACCCTCCACAAGGACGTGTGCAAGAGTCTTTGGGCGACTTGGGGTCAACCCACCATAGACCTCTTTGCAACCTCGATGACCAAGAGACTTCCAATCTATTGCTCTCCAGTCCCAGACCCAGCAGCAATACACATAGAAGCATTTCTCCTAGATTGGTCTCATCTGGACTTATATGCATTCCCACCATTCAAGATTGTCAACAAGGTACTGCAGAAGTTCGCCTCTCACGAAGGGACAAGGTTGACGTTGGTTGCTCCCCTCTGGCCCGCGAGAGAGTGGTTCACCGAGGTACTTCGATGGCTGGTAGACTTTCCAAGAAGTCTTCCTCTAAGGGTAGATCTGTTACGTCAGCCCCACGTAAAGAATGTACACCAAAACCTCCCCGCTCTTCGTCTGACTGCCTTCAGACTATCGAAAGACTCTCAAGAGCTCGAGGCTTTTCGAAGGAGGCAGCCAGTGCGATTGCAAGAGCGAGGAAAGCTTCTACCATTAGAGTATACCAGTCGAAGTGGGAAGTCTTTCGAGACTGGTGCAAGTCAGCATCTGTGTCCTCGTCCAGTACCTCTGTAGCCCAAATCGCTGATTTTCTCTTACATCTAAGAAAGGTTCGTTCCCTTTCAGCTCCCACGATCAAGGGCTACAGGAGCATGTTGGCTTCGGTCTTTCGGCATAGAGGCTTAGATCTTTCCAACAATAAAGATCTCCAAGATCTCCTTAAGTCTTTCGAGACCTCTAAGGAACGTCGTTTGGCAACTCCTGGATGGAACTTAGACGTGGTCCTAAGGTTCCTCATGTCAGACAGGTTTGAGCCATTACATTCAGCCTCCCTGAAGGATCTCACTCTCAAGACACTTTTCCTAGTGTGCTTGGCTTCGGCTAAAAGAGTCAGTGAACTTCATGCCTTCAGTAAGAACATCGGCTTTTCTACAGAAAAAGCCACTTGTTCTCTTCAACTTGGTTTCCTGGCCAAAAATGAACTGCCTTCTCGTCCTTGGCCTAAATCTTTTGATATTCCTTGCTTATCAGAGATCGTAGGCAACGAACTGGAAAGAGTATTATGTCCTGTTAGAGCTCTTAAGTTCTATTTAGCTCGTACTAAGTCATTAAGAGGTAAATCTGAGGCATTATGGTGCTCAGTTAAGAAACCATCATTGCCTATGTCAAAGAATGCTTTGTCATATTTTATCAGATTTTTAATACGAGAAGCTCATTCTCACTTGAATGAGAAAGACCGATGTTTGCTTAAGGTTAAGACGCACGAAGTTAGAGCTATAGCAACCTCCGTGGCCTTCAAGCAAAATAGATCTCTGCAAAGTATCATGGACGCGACTTTTTGGAGAAGCAAGTCAGTGTTCGCGTCATTTTACTTAAAAGATGTCCAGACTCTTTACGAGGACTGCTACACACTGGGTCCATTCGTTGCAGCGAGTGCAGTAGTGGGTGAGGGTTCTACCACTACACTTCCCTAATTCCAATATCCTTTTTAATCTGTCTCTTGAAATGTTTTTAATATTGTTTTTTGGGTTGTACGGAAGGCTAAGAAGCCTTTCGCATCTTGGTTGATTTGGCGGGTGGTCAAAGTCATTTCTTGAGAGCGCCCAGATTAGGGGTTTGATGAGGTCCTGTTTGTATGGGTTGCAGCCCTTGATACTTCAGCTCCTGGGAGTCTTTCAGCATCCTAAGAGGATCGCTGGGCTTCGTGAGGAAGACAGACTTACAAGGCAGAGTAATCGTCTAAGTCAACTTCCTTACCAGGTACCTATATATTTGGGTTTTGTTATATTGATAACTGTCAAAAACTCTAAGCATATACGCTGTAAACTTAATTAACTCTGGTCTCTACCCACCGCCTTGGGTGTGAATCAGCTATTATATATTCCCCGGCTAAGTTAAATATTTAAAAATGATATTTTAATTATAAAATAAATTTTTGAATATACTTACCCGGTGAATATATAAATTAAAGGCCCTCCCTTCCTCCCCAATAGAGACGCAGCGGGACGAGAAGAATTGAGGCTTGTTTACATGCATGTGTGGTATCTGGCCGATAGTTGGCGCTGGTGGGCACACCCGCAACCTTCATAGCGATCGCTCGCGAGTTTTTTGTGTGTTTTTCTGTCGAGCCGCTGGAGCAGCAGCTATTATATATTCACCGGGTAAGTATATTCAAAAATTTATTTTATAATTAAAATATAATTTTAGCTACTTGCAAGTAATTAATAATTTATTTAGTTTAGTTGTGTATACAGGCAACATCACATATTTCATGAAAAACTTTATATTACTGATTGGTTTATATGTCAAACTTTACTGTCCTAAAATCAATATAGAAATGTGTGTTAGATAGGACTTCTAATTCAATAATGGGAATATATTAAAAGACTAAGTCTGATTCTATGATATTTTTATCAATTCTTTTGGTTATAGTATAAATGGCTTAACCTAATTAATGTTTGTTATTAAAAAGGAGCACTAAATTTTACTAGCTTGCAATTAGGAGTATCATGCTGACACTTAGGAAAAGCTTTGGTAATGTAATCATGTTTATTGATACACCAATTGATTTGTTAGTTGATGTAAAATAAGTTTAGTACTGTACATTACAGTAATTCAATTAGACAATGATAGGTCGGCTAAGGGACAAGGTAGGATAGGGCAGCCAATGGAGTGGCAAGATTATATAATTAAAGGATAAGTTTGGATAGATTTTTCATTGATTAAAGATAACATTGGTTAATCATTGGTAAAAGACACATTCTGCTTTTATTAATGGTAAAGACATGACTTGGGTAAGACCAGGTTATCAACCTAAGTGTTGGATAGTCCAAGGATGAAGTACACCCAGTTTGACAAAGACAATAACGTTGAATAAACTCAGCAATGAACTGATCAATACTAGGTTTATTTTGAGTCAATGTTTGCTATAAGTTTTTCCATAGTTTAAGGCAAGATAACAGGGTAGTGAAGATGGGTAGAATAAGCTGGTTCATTGATTGAAGGTTAACCAGGAAATCAATTTATATTAGTATGATAGGATCCCATAGGAAATTGAGTAATATAGGATACCTGGAGTTAGTTTATCTAGGATCCATACAGTATAAAATGAAAATTTAATATCTCATTTCAAGAATGATCATTAGATTGATAAATTTAGGAAGTTGCAGGTTGGTTTTTTCTGCTTAGGGTAGCGAAAACACCACAATGATAATCGGTAGCACACCATTAATCTTTTATACAAAGTGATATTCTACACCTGAAAGTGTTACTGTGTCAGTCAACCCTATTTTAGTCAGAATTTATCATTTTTGTGTGAAAATTTTATGAGCATTGTGTGTGATCATGTATCCTCTGCTTTAAGGTAGAATGTTTTATTTAGGGAGTTATTGTTTATTGAGTATCTAGAGAAAACTGAAGGATTAGGGGAGCTCCTGTTTGTCAGTGGATTCCTAGAGGCCAGTGATTTGATTATTGTAGTGAAGTATTTTCTTGTTGGGATTTAGGAGGTAATATTTTCCTCTTCACAAGTTATACATTTGATTGTAATATTTGCTAATGTCATGGGCATGTCTAGTTTGTCATTATTTCCACGATTTTATATTTAATACACTAGAATAACTTATGTTCTATAGTTTTTCATGCAGAATATTTTACTAAAGGTATAGTCTAGATATTGAAATACACAGTAAGACATTGGAATAAGATTGATATATCTGTACAATTAACATGTCTTATTTATTTTTCAGACTAGAATCCTCGAAAGAGAAGAAAATTCCCAAGGACATCAATATGAAGATTGGTAACGAATGAGCTAGGATTTACTACATGAGAAAATCCAAAATATGTCCAAGGAAGACAAAATGATTTAATAATTTGATTAATTGCCAATTTAAAAGGACCTCTGATGATTTGTTTCAACTCAAGCGGCCTGTCTATCATCAAACTCTTATGGAGTATTGAAAACCCTTGTAAGAATTATCATTACAGGTCTACAGATATCTTGAAATGCTCAATTAACCAGGTTATTGAGATTTAAGGGTTTATGTGTTATGATGGTCACAATATTTTTATCCTCTAGGTTCAGTAGCAATCGCCAATTGAAGATAAAAAATAAGGTAAATTACAGTAAAAAAAAGTAATAATAGATTTTATAACAACGATATTACGTAATTATTTTGTTTCTGGAAGGTGTGAATTTAATTACAGTATTGAATTTATTAACTTTCACTCAGTCTAAAAGCAAGTATTTTATTCACTCTTAATCTATATAAAACCAGTGCATATAAAGATAGTTTTAGTTAGTTTTTTTAATTCAATGCATCTTTACGTTAAAAAAATACATTATGCTATTTTTCCTAGTAAATTCTAAACCCCCAAAATTTAGTCATTGAAATTAGGTCCAGATCAGCATCTATGAACTTGTTTAACTTTGTAATTAAAATTCATATTGCTACTTCTTAATTAGTCTTTGATATTAAACAAGCACAATCATTTGTTAATTGCTTAAAAAATACCGTATGATAATGGATGCCTATTACGTCTTAAAATAATTAGCTAGAATTATTATAGGTGTTTTAAATGGATTGATTTCTTATATATTATTGTAAATTTTTTTTTGGAAAATGAGGAAATTGAATTTAAAATCAATTAAGAACGGTAAATATAAATAAAGAATGATTTCTTTCTTAGAAATTTGCTGATCATGTTTAAAATGCTCATCAAGCAGCTGTGAAAAAAAAAAATGTCAATTTCCTCTGAGCCTCTTATATCTAGATCATATCATTTTTAGAATTGTGTGAAATACTGTAAACAAGTTATCTAAATGTGTTACTGAAGGGAAATTAATAATAATCATATTTTTAGCCATTAATTCAAGGTCATTCGACAATCTATATTAAAGTATGTTAATTGTATATGAACATAACCTACAACTAATTATTTTAACTGAATATAATTTCATATTTGTCTGTCTCTGTCTTTCGAGTCTGTCATCTAATTATTAGTAACTATCTGAATTTTCTTTTTCACAGTGTCAATATAGTCCTTTGTTCTCTTTAAAGGTATAAGCAGATATACCTAAGATACTGTAGTAGTTATTGGACAAAAACAGTTTGGCGCTAATTATCCACATCTTGCCAAAGCTATTCAGACAGTCTATTTTCTTGGAGGGGGGGGGGGGGGTTATGGATGATACTGTAGCTTATATTCTAGCAAGCAGCACACGATAAGTATTGGTGTTATCAATATACTAGAAGTAAAATAATACTAATTGATGATTTTGGCTAGTATGTTTCAAAATAAGTCATATTTCCTTCCCACTTGCAATGATGACATTCTGCTTAACTAGATTTCATATACTGTAAAGCCCCATTACTAGAATTTTCATACATTTCAGTTAACCGGTAAATGGAGAACCAAATATGCACTGTGTAGATTTCACATTTTTATTTATTGAATAGGTTAGATTTACATAAAATTTGAATAATTAGTCTTTTTATCTTGTGTAATGGGAAGCAAGGAATGTCACTACTAGAATAATTTTGAATATTTGTGAAGGGAATCATGTATTTAAGGTCTTGAATAGGGTTGCTAAGCATTACAAGGCTAATATAATTCTCTCTCTCTCTCTCTCTCTCTCTCTCTCTCTCTCTCTCTCTCTCTCTCTCTCTCTCTCTCTCTCTCTCTCTCTCTCTCAAAATTAAGGTTATATTCACAATAGAAAATATACCTGTTTCAAAGTAATTATAGATTGTTTTGAATTTTTTTCCAAGGTGTTAGCAAGTTTAATTTAAAAACTTCATATAAAATGTTTTGGAAGTTTTCATTAAATTATCTGTTTTCCTAAAGTATCAATGTTTTAATCATTCTGGTCATGTATAACATTCCAAATACTTGTTTGCAGTACAACATCTTATTTATTTTTCTTCAACCTACTGAAGGTGATTTATTTTAAAGCATTAGAATGACAAAATTGGTATTAAAAGGATAAAACCTCTTGGCAACTGGGTTTAAGCTTTGAATCTGCTGTATACTAAAGATGCAAATAACTGCCTTGTTATTTAGTCTAGAAGTGTAACCTTAATACTTAATGACAGTTTTAATTAGGTGAATTTTAGAAGTGTATATTAAAGGTTTTTATGAAAGGAAGAGTAATGTAATTAGTTACGGTAGTCATAAGAGAAGGAAAACATTAGTAGTTTTAAATCGACATTCACAGAATATTACTTAAGTAGTTGTTTTAAATAAAACTTGCATATTATTCATGAAAGGTTTAAAGTACAGTAATAGTTATACTTATAAAAAGGGTCAAGATTATTTTGTAAAGTAATACAGTAATACTTATAAAAAGGGTCAAGATTAATATTTTGTAAAGTAATACAATAATAGTTATACTTATAAAAAGGGTCAAGATTAATATTTTGTAAAGTAATACAATAATAGTTATACTTATAAAAAGGGTCAAGTTTAATATTTTGTAAAGTAATACAGTAATATTTATACTTATAAAAAGGGTCAAGATTAATATTTTGTAAAGGAATACAGTAATAGTTATAAAAAGGGTCAAGATTAATATTTTGTAAAGAAATACAGTAATAGTTATAAAAAGGGTCAAGATTAATATTTTGTAAAGAAATACAGTAATAGTTATAAAAAGGGTCAAGATTAATATTTTGTAAAGTTATACAATAATAGTTATACTTATAAAAAGGGTCAAGATTAATATTTTGTAAAGAAATACAGTAATATTTATACTTATAAAAAGGGTCAAGATTAATATTTTGTAAAGGAATACAGTAATAGTTATACTTATAAAAAGGGTCAAGATTATTTTGTAAAGTAGTACAGTAATAGTTATACTTATAAGAAGGGTCAAGATTGATATTTTGTAAAGTAATACAGCAATAGTTATACTTATAAAAAGGGTCAAGATTATTTTGTAAAGTAGTACAGTAATAGTTATACTTATAAGTAGGGTCAAGATTGATATTTTGTAAAGTAATACAGCAATAGTTAATACTTATAAAAAGGGTCAAGATTAATATTTTGTAAAGTAATACAGTAATAGTTATAAAAAGGGTCAAGATTAATAGTTTGTAAAGTAATACAATAATAGTTATACTTATAAAAAGGGTCAAGATTATTTTGTAAAGTAGTACAGTAATAGTTATACTTATAAGAAGGGTCAAGATTATTTTGTAAAGTAGTACAGTAATAGTTATACTTATAAGAAGGGTCAAGATTGATATTTTGTAAAGTAATACAGCAATAGTTAATACTTATAAAAAGGGTCAAGATTAATATTTTGTAAAGTAATACAGTAATAGTTATAAAAAGGGTCAAGATTAATAGTTTGTAAAGTAATACAATAATAGTTATACTTATAAAAAGGGTCAAGATTAATAATTTGTAAAGTAATACCATAATAGTTATACTTATAAAAAGGGTCAAGATTAATATTTTTTAAAGTAATACAGTAATAGTTATACCTATAAAAAGGTCAATATTAATATTTTGTATAGTAATACAGTAATAGTTATACTTATGAAAATGGTCAAGATTGATATTTTTTAAAGTAATACAGTAATAGTTATACTTATGAAATGGGTCAAGATTAATATTTTGTAAAGTAATACAGTAATAGGTAGCCTATACTGTACTTTTAAAAAGGGTCAAGATTAATAAGTTGTAAAGTAATACAGTAATAGTTATCCTTATAAAAAGTGTCAAGATTTAATATTTTGTAAAGTAATACAATAATAGTTATACTTAAAAAAGGGTCAAGATTAATATTTTGTAAAGTAATACAATAATAGTTATACTTAAAAAAGGGTCAAGATTAATATTTTGTAAAGTAATACATTACAGTAATAGTTATACGTATAAAAAGAGTCAAAATTAATATTTTGTAAAGTAATACAGTAATAGGTATACTTATAAAAAGTGTCAAGAGTAATATTTTCTAAAGAGAATGCTCAAGAGACATTGGTTTTTGCTAGGTATACAAGAAGGAATTAATTGCTCCCGAGGCACTGTTTTGTAGGATAAAAAGTAATTAGGTCGTGATCAATTATCTAGGACAATGTTCCAAGGCTGTTGGAAAAGCCAGATTGCAAACTAGGAAAGTTTAACAGTAGCATACATATGTAGACATTTTTCCAATAGATGTTCAAGCTTTAGATAATATGGGAGTTATGGAAATTGGTCAGTAATCTACAGGGCTAGAGTATCTGAAAAAATAACTTCATATAAATAGGGTGTAGATTGAAAATGGTAATCAAATACTGTATATATCTCTTGGGGTTGAGGAAGAAGAGTCGATGACGATTCATTGTTTAATAATCAGATACCCAGATTACAAGGGCCTGCAATAGGCTCCGCACGTCTTTATAACTGCGCGGGAAAACATATCGTACACACGGATCCCACATGCCCCTCCAAGATTGACATGTAATAATTACAACAATTACACTGCAATCTGATAATTATCAAATGGGGTAAATCAGTAACAAAATAGATAGGATGCACGATGTAGCATCTAGCTACACAAAAATAATCAGAGTAAATAAATCAATAATTGCTTAATAAAATGGGTCGAATTGGCATAATAGAAGTGGATCAACTGCATACTGCAAACATAGCCATACAAGAAAAAATTAAAACATTCACAGAACAAAGCAATGTGAGCAACACTATCAGATGTATAGTATAGCATGAATTATCAATAATTCTTTAAAAAAAAAGAAAAAAAAAAATCCATAATAACACGTGGACAAGGAAATCATATATTTATAGGCTAGCAGTACACAAAAGCAATGACAATTACATATTATTTAACAAATTCAGTGAGCCAGCCAGGTTCTTTCCTGGAGCGTTGTGGTCTCGTAGCACTGGGTAGGCTGGGTGTGGGGGAGCTAGACCTGGGCGGGCTCTCACTGCTGCTGTCAGCTGGTGTGGTGCTAGGGGTTGGGTCAGACGGTGGGCTGGGCGTGGGACAAGCTATCTGTCCCTTTAAATGTTTTCTGTTGCGCAATGATAACCTTCCACTCCCGTCAAGCCTTACTGTGTACTGCCGGTATGGGTGATGGGAGATGATGACACCTGATCTGTCCCACCTTTTAGTCCCGGGATCTTGAATCCTAACCTGGGTGCCCACATGCAATGGAGTCATGTTGCAAGAGCGTTGTCTTGGTGATTGGGGAAATCTGTCACTAGACGATGCCATCAATATTTCCCGCTGTCGAAGGGTTCTTCTCCAGTGGCGATCTACCTTATACTGCTGTCTTGCTGTAGGAACACCATCACGAAGTGCTCTTCCTGTTGCTAGTTGAGCTGGTGACTTGCCTATCTCTCTCAAGGGCGTATTCAGGTATTGCAGCATTGCCTGTGTGCACCTGTCGTTGTCCAAACTACCGTTGGCCCCCGTGTTCGAGCGGATGATTCTTTTGGCGGATTTCACAGCAGCCTCTGCCCTCCCATTTGACTGTGGATAATGAGCAGATGAAAGGCGGACGGTAACCCTCCATTTCTTAAGAAAGTCCATCATCTCCTCACTAGCCAAGTTAGTGCCTCCATCAGTGGAGAGTTGCTCGGGAGCCCCCCACCTGGAAAAGTAGCCACGTAGTTTCGCTATAATTTTGTTGGAACCAGTTCCCTTGGGGAAATGCGCTATTTCTAGCCAACCCGTCAGTCTGTCAGCGTAGGCTAAATAAACTTGTCCTTCGAGTTGAAAGAGATCAGCCACCGTCTGCTGGAAGGGGTACTCAGGGGGAGGGGTAACAATCATGACTTCTGGCGGTGAAGAGGGCGTGTGCAGGTTGCAGACATCACAGGAAGCTCGGCATTGTTCCAAGTCGCCTGCTATTCCAGGCCAATACACGGTTGCTCTTGCACGACGTAACATCGAATCTAGCCCTTGATGGCTGGCATGCAGGTTCCTTGCTACTTTATTACGTAATGAGTCAGGTATCACTAATCTCACTGCCCCCTCCTCATGGGTATATGTCACCATACTTTGTGCAGCAGCCAACCTGTCCCTTACGCTGTAGAAGGGTCGAAGACACTGTAGTTCTTGGGATTTTTGCTTAGGCCAGTCCCCAGCACGGACTCTTGCGAGCAACAACTGGTATACGGGATCATTATTTGCTGCGTCCATGACCATCTCTTCGTCCATTGTAATACCGTCATCTTGGCTCAATACAGCTACTGTTGCTGCTGCTACCGCCGCGGAGATATCTTCTTCTTGTATGGTGTCCTCCTTATCTGGGACTGCCGTTAGGGAGGGGTACCGAGATAGAAAATCGGCTGCTGAATTCCACTTTCCTGGCAGGTACTTTATCGTGAACTTATATTGCAGAGTCTTTTCTTTAAGGCGGAATAACCTTGGGTTCACCACATCTGTGAGGGCCCTATCCCCCAAAAGCTTCACTAGTGGGCGGTGGTCTGTTACGATAATGAGGGAGGGGCATCCCAACAGAAACAATCTTGCTTTCCGTAGACACCAGGCCACTGCCAAAGCTTCTCCTTCCACTGCTGCGTATCCGGATTCGGCAGCAGACAGGTGACGACTCCCACACAGAGCCAGCCGCCAACCCCCTTTGCAACAAAAAGGGGTCTCTAGGGAGGTACAACCACAGTACTGTTGCAGGACAACGAAACCTATACCTTCCCTACTCCAATCTGTGATTACTGCTGTAGGCCTAGTCTTGTCGTAATACCGTAGTCCATCCTTTGCCAGCCGACAAATAATATCTTGAGCCTGTCGGAACTTGTGTTGCAGCTGTTCGTCCCAATATACCTTCTTTCCTGTAGATTTCTTCAGTAGTTCCCGGAAGGGCTCCATGAGGGGCGCGGTGGCCAAAAAGGGTGCCAGCTGGTTGACGAAACCATACCAGGATCTGATATCCGTAACTGATGGTTGGGCTGGCATGGGAAAGTCTCTTATGGCAGCCAACCTTTCACTTGTAGGCTCATACGAGTCCCACCCCAGGTGAAAACCAACAAAGGTAGCCTCTCTCCTACAAAATGAGAACTTTTCTGGTTTTAGGGTAATGCCTTTCTTCGCGCAGGTAGCCAGGAAATCAAAGGTGTGCCAAAAGGCTCCCTCAACACTTATGTCATGCAGAAGGGTGTCGTCTACACACTTGTACTTGCGAGGAATATCCATAATTGCGTCATCAAACCGTCGAGTGTAGGCATCGGAAGCTGCACAATGGCCCATCGGGGTGCGACGATACTGGTACCTGCCCCATGGGGTTATGAAAGTTGTCAGTCTTCGGCTGTCCTCATCCAACTCCACCTGGTGGAAACCCCAGAACGCATCTGCAACAGTCTTATAGCTTCGAACAGGTACACCAGATACTATATCAAAGGGTGCTGGTGTATGGTGCGTTTCCCTCTTGCAACATGCATTTAAGCGCTGATAATCCACTGTCCTCCTCGGGTGGCCATCCTTTTTGGCCACTACTACCATTCTGGCGCACCACTCTGTGGCCTCCCCCGGTGGTACTGGCTGGATGATGCCCCTACGTACGTCCTCCTCCAGCTGAGCCTTGACTTCATCTTCCCAGTGCTTTGGGACCGCTGCAGGTGTGTGGCAAGCATAGGGTATGGCCCCGGTGACGAGGTGGATGCGGTGGGGTGGGCCCTCCATAACTGGGAGGGGTGACTTGGAGGTGTTGAAGGTTGTCGCCGAAAAACGTTGGAGTAGCCAATCTTGAAGTAAGGGAACGTTTTCTTCCAGCGGGGGGAATGGTAACACTGTCGGACGTGAGAGATCCACCTCCTCTACTGTATCAACGGTGGCAACACTGGCGAGATGATAGGGGAACGTAGCTGGGACTAGACCCAACTCTTTACACATTGACAATGACAAGTATAAATTTGTTGCAGAATTCACGAAGAAAATCTCCTGCATAGAGGATCGACCATTTAATGATACACAACACTTAGTTGCCCCTAAACACTTCAAACGAATGCCTGCAACATCTCTCAGCGTCTGCTGCTTTTCAACTTTCGCGGGGTCGAGGTGCAGCAGCTGCAACAGCTCGCTGCCAGCGACGCAAACCTGGGCCCCCGTATCGGCAACGGCGGTGGTGGGTACACACTCCCTCCCCCCCGGCACTGACACTGATACATTCAATAACGGTTGTCCCGCAACGGCGGTAGATGCAATCACTACAGCACTAGATACTTCTGGCAGGACCTTACGTTTGCCCCTACAGCATTTCTTCAAATGCCCCACTTTCTGGCAATTATAACAAGTAACACCTTTGGCCAAACACGAATTCTTATCGGAGTGCGAACTGCCACAGTTGCCGCACCTCGTTGGCGGCGTACGATGCACAGCACGGTGGATAGTGGCGGCTGCACACTCCCCCTCCTCCGTGACATTGGCTGCCTCGACTGGCGGGTAACTTGAAATTTGGCGGGAAATTTTCCCGCTCTCACCTACATCCCTAACCGCAGCTTCAAATGCTATGCACTGTGCCCTGAGGGCGTCTACGCTATCATACCTATGATAACTTTGAAAAATTTCTCTTTTAAGCACTAAATTATTCAACCCTACCATCACTTTACGCAATAGCATATATTCAGACAGATCGGAATTACACTGTGGGCACTCGAACTTGCAATCTAGAGCTAACTGAGAACACCTTTGAAAATACACATTGATAGGCTCATCCGTGGCCTGAACATCATTAAAGAATTCGCTCCATAGCACTGCTTGGTTGGATGACCGTAGTACTAGCTTTTCAACGCTATCTAATGCCTCCTTGGGGCTCACACATGACCATTGGGCCGCTGAGAACTTTGCATCTAAAGCTCTCTGTAGAGCTGGCACACACAGAAGACGGATGTGCATGACGGCCTCCAAACTAGGCCACCTGTTCAGGTGTATCCAGCACTCCATAGACCGCCTCCATGTCCTGAACGCCGCTGAAGACATTTCCACATCACACTTCTCAGGAGCTGAAGCATTGGACACACGTGGCACTCTGGCTACCGGCAGGTTAGCCACCTGGGTTTGCAGTGCAATGATAGCTTGTTGCTGGGAGATAATGGTGTCGCGGGCCTGACGAAGTGACGGAGTTGCGATGGCCCTCCTGGAGGGCGTTGCAAGACGAGGTCTAATAGGTGGTGCCATCCTGATCTACGCTCCACAGGCGTAGGTTCATATCTCACTGCGCCATCTTGGGGTTGAGGAAGAAGAGTCGATGACGATTCATTGTTTAATAATCAGATACCCAGATTACAAGGGCCTGCAATAGGCTCCGCACGTCTTTATAACTGCGCGGGAAAACATATCGTACACACGGATCCCACAATATCCAATGCTTAAAACCAGTTGCTTTAATGTAGAATGAAATACTGTTTTGTCATTCACAATTTTTTTTTACAAATATGAAAATTTTTGAGATGTGATATGCTTGTATAACTCATAACTGTATATTGGAATTATTACAAATATTTTGTAAATAATAGGCACTATTCAATAATGTCAATTGCATAAGAAAAAATTGTTGTGTATAAAAATACTTGAAGAAACAACAGCAAGGATCCAGAATGATGATTTATGGTAAGAAAGTGACCTACTAATGCTATTGGTATTATTACATATATTAAAGGTAGATGGCCTAGCATCTGGATATCAGTGGTTATTATGTGGTCATTATTGAATACTTTAATCATATCATTGGTTCATTATATTCAGATAGCTGAAAATGGTTTATTCATAATATTGAGTACAAGATATTTGGATTGGTGATCAGAATCAACTTCATTCATAATGGAAATGAGAAGTCTTAACTTGAGCAGTCCTAGGATTTAGTATTCCTCTTTCTCACCGTTATCCCTACATTAATGGGTGGGTTGCTTAATGCCCCCTCTCTAATGCCTTCTATCAAAGGCATCCTCTTCCGCCAAACCTCTTCTCGTCATATCATCCTTCACTTTATCTCAGCATCTAATTCTCTGCCTCCCTCTTGGTCTTCTCCCCCTAGCAAGCTCTAACTAAGGCCTCCTCACTCCTTCCTCACCATTCATCCTCAACACACACCCACCGTCTCAGTTGTCATGAGACTCCTATCACCTCTGTAATCTTTACTACGCTTGCCATTCTAATTTCTTCGTTTAACAATCTTTAAAGCAGTGATATTCCCATAATCAACCTCAGCATTCTTATCTCTGTTCACTCAAGATTTGCTTCCTCTTCGTCTTAAAAGCCCATGTTTCCACTCCATATATTAATACTGGTCTTATTACTGTGTTATAGATCTTGACTTTTAGCTTAACATTTTTTTATCACTTACCACTCCTGCTATCTGCCTCCATTTCCCCAAAGGCTGCTGCTATTTTATTCTCAACTTCAGCTTCATTCTCCCTCCTGACCTGTAGTAGATCCCAAGTACTTTCCCTCTTGGAGCCCCTGGGCTTATAGCATCCTGCTTTTCCAAATAAGGTTGTAGCTTAACAAGTGATAATAATAATAATCTAAATTGTCTGCTGGTTTTATATCTGACCCTCTAATTTCATGTATAGCTATCCTTTCCCTACATTTCTTGAAGTTCACCATTCCTTCAGTTTTATCCACATTTACCCTTAAGCCATCCTTTTTATCCTTCAAGGTCCCAGACTTGAATTCTAGATCTCCTCTTACTCTTGGGTTATCTGTCTCATTTTCAAATCCATCACTAATAGACATGTTTAACACATGCTTCCTCCAAAATCACTTCACAGTTTATCACATTTTTTGTCAGCTTCTCTAACCAGGATGTAGTCCCTTTGGCTTTCCACTCCACTTTCATAGGTTATCAAATGCTTAAGCAACTTTTGAAACCAGGTATTCATACATGCCAATTCAAAGCTCTGAGCCATGTCTTAATATATACTCCCCATCTTCATTTTTAATTCCAAACCCATGGCCTCTATGTACCTCCCCATCCATCCCTTTTCTTCCCCCATCCATCCCTTTTCTTCCCCATCCATCCCTTTTCTTCCTCATCCATCCCTTTTCTTCCTCATCCATCCCTTTTCTTCCTCATCCATCCCTTTTCTTCCTCATCCATCCCTTTTCTTCCTCATCCATCCCTTTTCTTCCATACCCTGCCATCCGTGTCTGTTCCTATGACTAGCTGCTTCTCCCCTTTTACTATTTTAATAGCTGTCTCAAACTCTTGTCTAAATAATCCTCGAATTGGGTAATGTGTCGTTAGTTCTTTACCTCCCCATAGGAAATGTTAATGCCTAATATTTTATTGATTTTGCAAAAATAATGTAGACATGTAAGATTGGTCTTACGAGAGAAAATAACGTAAACAACCTTCGTTCAGTAAACTATTTCCAAAAATTATACTCAATGCGATTGGCAAAGACTTATTGTTAGTAATATTGATACAAATGGCAATGGTAGACAGACGGCATGTCTGTATAAGTCAAACGGGGCATTTCTATTAATAGTTAACCAGGGTTTTCATTGTAGACTTCATATATAAACTGATGTTACCCATTTCAATTTTGAAAAAGACCAGAATCATAGGCTTTTTACCATTAATTAAGGGGGGAATTGTGAAATAACTTAACAACCTTTGCTAAACGTCAGGATTGCCCAAGATGTCTCATTTCTGTCTATGAATGAAGTTTATTTTAATTAGCTATTCTAATATCTTGTACTCAATATCACGAATGTACCCTTTTCGGCTGACTACAATGAACTTAAAAACGAATTGAAGTAGTCAGTAATGCCCATATCAATGACGTCCAAATTCTGGGACATCTACTTTTACTTATTCAATATATGTAGTTATACTTTTAACTGTGGTATGCCACTTTTTTGCCAGAAATAATCATTCAGGATTGGCTTTTGTATTCAAGTATTTTCGTCTATACCAATTACTCTTAGGCAATGGACCTTATGAAGTAGCGTCTATTATTAACAACAAATTTAAAATTTTACTGATGTCTTGAAATATTTTGTTGGCATTTTGTTGTTCAATATGTGCCCTATTGAACATCATACATGCCAAAAAAATATTTAAAGACCAGTAAAATTTTGAATATTTTTGTGTGCTATATGTAACATGCCTTTTAAGTGGTCATTATAATTTTGGTATTTTAAACTTCATTGAACTGTTAGGATATTTTTTTTATTATATTCAAACATTGTAACAGCTTATGAATACGAAATAAAATGTGTTAAAAGTATTATAGTTTTTAATTTAGTTTACCCTTATATATAAAAAGAAAATGGGAAAAGAAAATGAGAAATTAACATGGAAAGAAAACGAAACAATAACAATGAAAGAGGTACGTGTGGGTTATTTACCCCTATTATGAACCTCGTATGACCGAGTGTTCTCCCTAAACGCCCCCTACCCCTTCTAGTACCAGCAAATGCCTTATTCCCCACGGAAAAAGGGCTAAAAAGCCTTTTGAAATAGACCTCTCCTAACTAGTCACCTGTCCTTTTTGGACTGTTCTTGATCCCCCATATACAGAGTTTGTTCATTCCCCACTGGTGTTTAAGAGCAGCACTACCAATGTTTCATGATATATTGAAAGTCAAGATGGCCGAACTGTCTCGTATTTCATTTTGGACCTAAGTCCACTTCTTAATTCAGCTGTCTAAAGTAGATTTTTTCCTGACTAAAGTCATGATGGTAATTAATGTTCTTGTTATTTCCATTAGTTAATATTCCTCAAAAGCCTCTTATTCAATCTTGAAGATATTCAATTAATACTTTAGGTACAAAATTATACCTAAATATGTACTTAAAACTTCAATGAACACGGTATGGCTGAAGAAAAACTTAGAAAATCGTTAAAGACTTTTATTGTAGAAGATTGAATGTCAAACATGGACAGGTTTCAGTATAATCACCTGAGTTATATAATTGAAATACAAACAAGGAAGTCAATGACAATATATCAAATTCATGAAACACCATTTTCTGAAAGCTTTAAACGCTCTAGATTCAAAGAAAACGAAAAATTTGTCATGTCTTAGCCTCTATAAGCGACTAAGAAGGGCTCTAGACAAGTCCCCCTTAATCTAATATGGTGCATAGAATGACAATTTACCGTTTTCTTTGTTTTCCAGTGTGTCCGTTTTCTTTTTATTGAACACCTTGGTACGTTTGAAGCTCGGGAAACGATATTACAAATTTCATGACCATGTAAGTAAGTAGTTTTTTCTCTAATATGAATATAAAATTATTAATAAAAAAAAGGAAATGGAAAGCCCACCAAGGCCATCCCCTATCCCACCTAGTAACTAGAATCTTAATGCACAGTTTTTCTTTTTAGGTAGCAATGTTACTAGGCCCTTGAATGCTTTCCTTTTCCTTCTTTTTTCGAATTTTTTATTTTATTTATAATTTTACAAACAATGATATCAGGATTGTAATTCAATGACTACAGGAATAGTTTGTAGCTCTCCTGAAGTTAAATGGTAAAACATTTGTTATTTACATTACAAAATTCCAGAAATTATAAGATTACGTTAATTCTTTAATGAAACATGAAATTATACACTTTAAAACGAAAATAAAATTACCAATATATCTAGAGTGGAACACAAATAAAAAATCTAGGTCAATTTCAGGCCTTATATGCAATTTCAGAACGATCCATTACTACAGACACCTGAAGCTCTCTCAAAAAGCAGACAAGATTCACAAATGCCAAGGTGCCTCCCAGTCTCGCCCCATTTAATGCACATGATTGAGTCAGGTAAATAAGAAGAGACGTGCAAGACTACTGCCCTGACCATCATTGCTACTCCTCCCAGCAGACAGTCAGATCGGACCGAAGTACACATTCATCTTACACGTGGACACCTAAATCAATTTAGCTGTGTAATAAAGTTTTCAAATACAACCCTTAGACAAAGCAACGCTGGAAAGCGAGTTTAACCTGAAATACTTTATAAAGTTAACGACACTATTTCAAATGAAAAATAACCTTATGAATATGACTTTCTCTTTGCATTTTTGTAGATATATGAAACACATGCTTCAAATTGAATATTAACCTACAGTTTGAGGTAGATTAAGTTTTAATTCAAAGTTGATATAACTCCTGATAAAAAAACTTAGGCCTACAATCAACACTCCCAAAAATATGCAATACTCCTATAAATATGAGTAGGCCTATGTTTTATACACAGAATTAAATGAAGTCAACTCCACTACCTACTATCCTCATCTATAATCTTTTAATATACTATCTTCAGCATATAATTCCTTACCACAGCATAAATGCCCTTGATATTTCATCATAATTTTATAATTATCTATCATACACTGTTATAATCTCTTACTATACTTTCCTGTGCTCATAATCCCTTGCTATGCTATCGCAAGCGTATATATTCCTGACTATTGTATCCTCAGTCAATAATCAAAGATGATTCTTTATCATTTATTAGATATTTTACGCAGATCCTGTGTAACTGTATACATCATGGCAAGTTACGGTCAAAATAGTAGCCTAATTATCAAGATATTTTTAGTAATTAAATTAATTTGATACCTTGTGGATTTTTGCTCTCAACAGACTTTAGGTTAGCCCGATTACCCCAATCTGAAATTAATTCTAAAATGCCTTCGTAAAGTTACCAGTATGAGCTAAAACAAGAGAGAGACTGATGGAAATCACGCTCATAGATTACGATTCATCTTCCATCGTTGGGAAAGTTATTAGTTTTAGGCGTAAAAGCTTTTAGTCTGAATTATTTAAAAGTAATTCTGAGTTAAGAACTTGTTAGAACCATTTCAAGATGAACAGTTATTAAATAAAAGGTATGATTTTAGTCTTGCTCGGAAACACGGATGTGTCTGAACTCAGATATTTTTCAATGTAAGGTTGTTAAAAATTACCAAGGCAAATATATCTTTAGATTATTATATACTTAATTAGCTAAAATAGCTAGTAGTTCACTCATTGCGTGTTTTAAATTCAAATGAATGGAAAGTTAAAATCGTTTTCGTTATAGAGAAACACAGGACCAGAAATTATAACTTTTATACAAGTTAATTATCTTTTAGGAAAATATATAGGCTACTTAAAGAGAGCAAATCATCAAACTCAAATCTCTGAACCAACAAAAAGACACTATATTCTATCATTTAGTTTTCGGTGACCCTTATGAAGACTGAAATTTTCTCCTTAGATAGTTCCGCAAATAAAAATAATACCTCAAAACTCTAAAATCGAGAAAAGAATTTACTCTTTAAAGAACTTTTCATATAAATTCATATAAAACTAAACTTTTAAGTTAAAAGCATATTTATATCAGAAAATCTAACTTTAGGCATTTGAATTTTTTTTTTAACTGTGATACATTTTCATGATTATAACACGGGCAAATCTATTTAAGAAAAAGTTAAAATAGCATTTTTTTCATACTCTGCATACGAAAGCTGTGGAGTCTACATTGTTGATTTTTTAAGAAACTCGAGTTTGAAGCTTACCAATGAGCTGACTGACTGCGTGCTGTCCAAGCAAAAATGTATAGAGGATATTTTTCACCTTTCCGCATAGTTAAATTACATTTATTCAGAGAACACGCTACGTAAATTACAATGCAAACCCTATCCTAATTGTACATAAAAAAAAACTGCATTCCTAATTCATACCCATTAACAAAAAAATAGGTTGTAACTAAAATAATTCCAGTACGACATCCTTACCAAAGCACTGATAAAAAAACTGACTACCCCTGCCTACCTTGGGACATGATCTATTGAAGAGAAATAGAAAAAAGAACGACCCAATTTCTCCATAAGAATCTCACACCAATCACACAATACTAGCACAGCAATCCCTCATTCCTTGCAGTGGAATTCATAACACTATCATAGCACAAAGACCCAACATTCAATATTTACGAATTAATATGATAATTAAATCAGACACTGATATCTAGGGTAGAAATTTACTGAGTTTTAATTCTATTCTTTGCTATACTGACGTGAGATAATTGAATACAGTATCTTAAGAGCGTAAAAGTGGCTTAAAAGACAAAATCAGACACTGATATCCAAGATAAAAATTTAATTGGTTTTAATTCTTTTGCGATACTGATGTGCGATAAATAAATACAGTATCTTAGAGAGTAAAAGTGGCTTAAAAAACAAAATCAAACACTGATATCCAAGATGAAAATTTAATAGGTTTTATTCCTTTTGCTATACTGATGTGCGATAAATATGTACAGTACCTTAGAGAGTAAAAGTGGCTTAAAAACAATTGATCTCGTTAGCATTAATAAAAGAAACATTCACGCACAGGGAATCCCGTGATTAATATTTTTTTTTTGAAGAGGGAGATTGGATTAAATTTAGGAATATAGCCAAGCACTTGTGCTTGTGTGCAACAGAGGGAAAATAATGCAGGTACAATTTAAAGTAATACTTATAAGAGCTTTGACAACAAGTTGGAAGAATGAAGGCAGGAGAGGAGGTAAGTTGAAGGTTATGAAGATAGTGGAGCTAGAGTAGTCTCTGAAGGAAAGCTACCAAAACCGTCAAGTAAAGAGAGAGAGAGAGAGAGAGAGAGAGAGAGAGAGAGAGAGAGAGTGTTATCTGGCATCCTGACATGAGAGAAAGTTATCCAACCCCCTGACGAGAGAGAGAGAGAGAGAGAGAGAGAGAGAGAGAGAGAGAGTTATCTGGCATCCTGACATGAGAGAGAGAGAGAGAGAGAGAGAGAGAGAGAGAGAGAGTTATCTGGCATCCTGACATGAGAGAGAGAGAGAGAGAGAGAGAGAGAGAGAGAGAGTTATCTGGCATCCTGACATGAGAGAAAGTTATCCAACATCCTGACGAGAGAGAGAGAGAGAGAGAGAGAGAGAGAGAGAGAGAGACCTTATTTCACTGCATCGTGGAACACAAAAGTAACACTAAGGTAGTTAGGTTATGCAATATCCAATTTCAAATATTTTATTTTTAATTACTTATGCAGCTTATTCTATAATTTTTAATCTAATCTTATAATTCTTAATCTAATACTCAAATTACTCTAGCCAGAGTGAACTCTGATGATCCCTTACGAGCAAATAACTAAAGTTACTAAATCAATGGGTGTGGGAACAGAAATGATTACAAGGTCAGTAGTAGGTACTTTGTTTTAGGCAAGATGAAAACCTTTAGAGATATCGAAAGACATTAACCTTTAATATTGTACTGTAACATTTTAAATTGTACCTTCTTTCAATATGATAATTTGTAAATTTCTCCTTATAAATAATGAGGGTGGTTTGTTATTACTTTGATAATGATCCATATTCTGAGTGTAAAGTATTTTAATCATTACAACGTTAATCAAAAGTTCACGCTAGTTTCAAATTTTATAGATTTATACCATTTATCTAATGAATTAAAATTAAAACTCGCCAAAGGGCCAGGCAATCTAACAAACGAACTAAAGCTGAAATGGCTACACAAAAATGTTAGGTATGAACCTGCCAGCGATGCAGTGTATAATTTAATAATCTTACAATTTCAATACATTATCAAGATATCTAACCGTAAAGATAGTTAAGGGAATAAAATAGTAGTAAAGTGAATAATGAAATATCTATGTTTAAGGCATTAACGATTCTTTTAGTACGATATTCCAATTATTGAATATTTTACAGGTGTAGAATACCTAATACATCTCTTGCAATGTTATGGAATTTTCCTCAAAGAATCTTATTGTTTAAAGATAGGGCTATTTATGCACATCAGTATTGCATTAACCGAAAAGGTTTCTATAAATCAATGTATCTTTAAAACACGGGTTATGAGGATATATACTTTACTTTAAGAACTGTTTTTCTGGTTCCTTATAGCAGGGGAACCCTACTCTCTACAGGACCTTCACAATAATTTTATCGTATACATTTAAATTCAGGAAACTTCGCACTTAAAACACACAAACCTGACGAGATTCTTTTTCAACGATTTATAAACCTATTCTTCATATCAAATCAGTTTTCCCCACCCTTCAAACCACACACACACACACACACACACACACATCCACACACATCTGAACAGCTTTCACGCCAGCTTCAAGATATTCAAAAACTTATTACACAATTTATCTAAATTGATTGAAAGTGTGTTTTATCCCTTCTTTATGTCATAGGCACAAACGACACAAGACAAGAAACAGAATGGAATTTATGAACCGAGCTGTGCACCTTTTCAAAGAGCCCAGGTATCTAGCCATAATAGAAAGTTCTGAAATGCAAGACTTCAAAATGACACTTACCAAATTCCTTGAAATCCTTACGTTAAGTATACTTATCATTAATCTTTAACATTTAAATTATACTTGAACTGGAAGTTTTTATGAAAATTTTGGAAATTACAATTACCACTGATTACACATTAACTTCAGAAAGATCATAAACATGTCTGGAACACATTGAATCACAACCCTTTTACATTAGAGACTTTCCACTACTTACATTACAAAATTCATAAAATTTTGATGTTTTTGTCATTGACACAAGTGAATAAAACTTTACAAGAAATGAAAATGATAGTACCAAAACCTGTCTATTTGACATAATAACCTTCTACAATGCAAGCATCTTAAACATTCTGAAATACTTGATTAAAATAAGATCCTTTGTACTAAATTCTAAAATCTGACAAAACATTACCAATTTAAAGAATATGAGGCTTTTGAGCAAGTTAATAATGGCATAACACAACCATAATTTTTCATGACTTTAGCTGTTAGGATAAAACCTTCTCAGACAAGACAGCTGAATCAACAAGCAGAATAAAGTCCAACATGTTTACCAGTACAGGCTATCGGCCTTTGACAAGTACAATATATTCAAGCTATAACATTGAGCTACCGCTCTCAAGCCACCAGTAAAAGAATGAACAAGCTCTGTACATGGGGAATAAAATAACAGTCTAAAAGAACAAGTGATTACTCTAGTTAAGATCAGGATCCACCTCATGAACTTTTTAGCTCTTTTTATAGTGAGGAACAAATTGGCAAATGCTGATGATCAAAGAGGAGGGGGGCAGTGGGAGACACATCAGCCATATGAGGCGAGTGTCATTTTTTTATAACATTTCCAATTTTGGGATATGGAAGGATCAAGGATGGGGAGTGGGAGATCTGAAATTGGTGATCATCAGGTACAATTAAAAGAGAACTTCTTCCTAATTCAACCTTATTGCAAAATGTGTACAAAATCTCCCTTTAATTTAACAATTAGCATTTCATTCTTCAAGGTATATTCATGTAGGAGAGAGAGAGAGAGAGAGAGAGAGAGAGAGAATGCATATATGTATACATACATACATATATATATATATATATATATATGTATACATATATATATATATGTATACATATATATATATATATATATATACATATATATATATATACATATATATATATATATTGCATATATATATGCATATATATATATGCATATATATATATATATGCATATATATATGCATATATATATATGCATATATATATATATGCATATATATATGCATATATATATGCATATATATATGCATATATATATGCATATATGCATATATATATGCATATATATATGCATATATGCATATATATATGCATATATATATGCATATATATATATATATATATATGCATATATATATATATATATATATATGCATATATATATGCATATATATATATGCATATATATATGCATATATATATATATATATATATGCATATATATATATATATATATGCATATATATATATATACATATATATATATATATATATATGCATATATATATATATAATTTATATTTATATATAATTATATATCACTAGGTTACTTAAAGTACCTGGAAATTAAAGGAGCTTCCTTAGATTTGAGTGGCCATTAAAATGGATCTAATTTATATCCCATCTATTTTATACATAAATTCTCTTTTATCTACACAACCATATGATTTTTTTAGAACTCTTCTCCCTCCCTTCAGCTAAACAAAATAACTTTACACTAAGGTGTTATTGACCCAATAAATTAAAATTTTCATCTAATTATGCAATTCACTGCATAGATTTTTTCAGTAATCAGCACAGATACTGTGCAAGTTAAGGTAGGGTAAGGAAGAACGTAGAAGTGCGTCTTGGGTCAGAAGGATTGTGCAAGTGTAGGTAGGTAAAAAGGAATATGCAAGTGTAGTTAGGTAAGAAGAAACGTGCAAGTGCAGCTAAGGTCAGAAGGAACATGGAAGTGTTCAAGGGAACGTATAAGTACAGCTAGGGTAAGAAGAAACGTTTAAGTACAGCTAGGGTCAGACTGAACGTTTAAGTACAGCTAGGGTCAGAATGAACGTTTAAGTACAGCTAGGGTCAGAATGAACGTTTAAGTACAGCTAGGGTCAGAATGAACGTTTAAGTACAGCTAGGGTCAGAAGGAACGTTCAAGTATAGGTAGGATCAGAAAGAACGTGAACGTGCAAGTGCAGCTAGGGTAAGAAGGAACGTTTAAGTACAGAAAATGTCAGAAGAAACCCCCACAAGCATCTAGGGTTAGAAGGAACGTGCAAGTATAGGTAGGATCATCAAAAGGCACGTTTAAGTACAGCTAGGGTCAGAAGAAACGTTTAAGTACAGCAAATATCAGAAGAAACCTCCATGAGCATCTAGGGTTAGAAGGAATGTGCAAGTTTAGGTAGGATCAGAAGGAACGAGCAAGTTAAGGTCAGAAGGAGCGTTGAAGTACAGCAAATGTCAAAAGAAACCTACAAGAGCATTTAGGGTTAGAAGGAATGTGTAAGTACAAGTATAGGTAAGGTCAGATGGAACGGGTAAGTGCAGCTAGGGTCAGAAGGAACATGCAAGTGCAGCTAGGGTCAGAAGGAACATGCAAGTGCAGCTAGGGTCAGAAGGAACGTGCAAGTGCAGCTAGGCTCAGAAGGAACGTGCAAGTGCAGCTAGGGTCAGAAGGAACGTGCAAGTGCAGCTAGGGTCAGAAGGAACGTGCAAGTGCAGCTAGGGTCAGAAGGAACGTGCAAGTGCAGCTAGGGTCAGAAGGAACGTGCAAGTGCAGCTAGGGTCAGAAGGAACGTGCAAGTGCAGCTAGGGTCAGAAGGAACGTGCAAGTGCAGCTAGGGTCAGAAGGAACGTGCAAGTGCAGCTAGGGTCAGAAGGAACGTGCAAGTGCAGCTAGGGTCAGAAGGAACGTGCAAGTGCAGCTAGGGTCAGAAGGAACGTGCAAGTGCAGCTAGGGTCAGAAGGAACGTGCAAGTGCAGCTAGGCTCAGAAGGAACGTGCAAGTGCAGCTAGGGTCAGAAGGAACGTGCAAGTGCAGCTAGGCTCAGAAGGAACGTGCAAGTGCAGCTAGGGTCAGAAGGAACGTGCAAGTGCAGCTAGGCTCAGAAGGAACGTGCAAGTGCAGCTAGGGTCAGAAGGAACGTGCAAGTGCAGCTAGGGTCAGAAGGAACGTGCAAGTGCAGCTAGGGTCAGAAGGAACGTGCAAGTGCAGCTAGGGTCAGAAGGAACGTTTAAGTACAGCTAGGGTCAGAAGGAACGTGCAAGTGCAGCTAGGCTCAGAAGGAACGTGCAAGTGCAGCTAGGCTCAGAAGGAACGTGCAAGTGCAGCTAGGGTCAGAAGGAACGTGCAAGTGCAGCTAGGGTCAGAAGGAACGTGCAAGTGCAGCTAGGGTCAGAAGGAACGTGCAAGTGCAGCTAGGGTCAGAAGGAACGTACAGGTATAGATAGGATAAGGAGGAACGTGCAACTGCAACTAGGATCAGAATGAACGTTTAAGTACAGCTAGAGTTAGAAGGAACGTGCAAATATAGGTAGGACCAGGAGGAACGTGCAATTGCAGCTAGGGTCAGAAGGAATGTTTAAGTACAGCAAATGTCAGAAGAAACCTTCACAAGCATCTAGGGTTAGAAGGAACGTGCAAGTATAGGTAGGATCAGAAAGAATGTGCAAGTGCAGCTAGGGTCAGAAGGAACGTTTAAGTACAGCAAATGTCAGAAGAAACCCCCACAAGCATCTAGGGTTAGAAGGAACGTGCAAGTATAGGTAGGATCAAAAGGCACGTTTAAGTACAGCTAGGGTCAGAAGGAACGTTTAAGTACAGCAAATATCAGAAGAAACCTCCACGAGCATCTGGGGTTAGAAGGAACGTGCAAGTTTAGTTAGGATCAGAAGGAACGAGGAAGTTAAGTTAGGGTCAGAAGGAGCGTTGAAGTACAACAAATGTCAGAAGAAACCTACAAGAGCATTTAGGGTTAGAAGGAACGTGTAAGTGCAGGTAGGGTCAGAAAGAACGTGTAAGTACAGGTAGGGTCAGAAAGAACGTACAAGTATAGGTAGGGTCAGAAGGAACGTACAAGTAGTAGGTAGGGTCAGAAAGAACGTACAAGTATAGGTAAGGTCAGATGGAACGGGCAAGTGCAGCTAGGGTCAGAAGGAATGTGCAAGTGCAGCTAAGGTCAGAAGGAACGTTTAAGTACAGCTAGGGTCAGAAGGAACGTGCAAGTGCAGCTAGGGTCAGAAGGAACGTGCAAGTGCAGCTAGGGTCAGAAGGAACGTGCAAGTGCAGCTAGGGTCAGAAGGAACGTGCAAGTGCAGCTAGGGTCAGAAGGAACATTTAAGTACAGCCAAGGTCCGAAGAAACCTGCGAGAGAGAGCATCTAGGGTTAGAAGGAACGTACAAGTATAGGTAGGATCAGTAGTAACGTGCAAGTGCAGGTAGGGTCAGAAGGAACGTTCAAGTACAGCCAAGGTCAGAAGAAGCCTGCAAGAGAGCATCTAGGGTTAGAAGGAACGTACAAGTATAGGTAGGATCAGTATAGGTAGGATCAGAGGGAACGTTCAAGTATAGATAGGATCAGTGTAGGTAGGATCAGAAGGAACGTGCAAGTGCAGGTAGACTCAAAAGGAACGTGCAGGTGTAAGTAGGATAAGGAGGAACGTACAAGTGCAGCTAGGGTCAGAAGGAATGTACAAGTATAGCTAGGGTCAGAAGGAATGTACAAGTATCGCTAGGGTCAGAAGGAATGTACAAGTATAGCTAGGGTCAGAAGGAACGTACAAGTATAGGTAGGGTCAGAAGGAATGTACAAGTATAGGTAGGGTCAGAAGGAATGTACAAGTATAGGTAGGGTCAGAAGGAATGTACAAGTATAGGTAAGGTCAGAAGGAGCTTTGGAAAGACCATTTAGCAATGCCTACAATGAGCCGCCGGACTTATACTAATGGCACTAAGTCCCTACGGTGATAATATATCTAATTTAATATCTAGCTTTTCAATAACTTAAATACCATTTATTTCTTACTCCAAGTTCCTCAATTTTTCGCAAGTGGAGAGAGAGAGAGAGAGAGAGAGAGAGAGAGAGAGAGAGAGAGAGAGAGAGAGAGAGAGAGAGAGAGAGAGAGAGAGAGAGAGAGCCAACTGTTGCAAAAAATACAAAAAGTCAAAGGGAGGATGAGTATTGCGACGAAATTTGATTAACACTTAAGAATTATTCACAAAGAAGAAATGCAAGAAGCCATGCTATTCTTTATCTTTAAAATATAAATCAAAAGAAATATTATAGTTGTTTTCATCTTTAGAAAGGGGGATACATTACTTTTAATCAAAGGAAAGGGAAAGTTAATTATTGTGCAAGGTTTTCCCTTGGCAATATACAAAAATTTACATTTATGCTTTTAACTTTTTCTAATTTATGAAACAAAAGGGGAAGAAGCAAATCTCTCGCCAGTTTTATGATAGTTTGGTAGATAACATAGGAGGAAAAACTTAAAGTGCTACATGTGAAGAACATACCTTGAATTATATTGATACATAAGTTCCCTTTTAAATATCTTTCCAAAACATTAAGGCAAAATTATTATGAAATATGTTTAAATCTCAAGTCCACCATTTACGAAGATTTTGTCAATGAGATCTTAATTCACAGAGCAATGCCAGATAACTCCGGAGCGAAAAGATTGAGAAGAAAACTGACACTCTTGAAAACAAGAGTAATTGGAGAAATAAAACGAGGAATTACTTGAATAGAAAAAAGAAAAGAGAAACAGTAATTGCACAAAATAGCTCCTTAGACCAAGGTGTGTAGCGGATAACTCCATACTTAAAGAATTGCTCTAAATAATTGCATAGGCAATATAGTGTTCCAGATAACTTGCAGATCAAGGAATATCCCAGATAACTTCATTTTCCAATGAGTGTTAAGACAACCCTATAGAAGGGTTTTAGATAAAACTAAAGTGGAAAGTGTCCAGAATAACTTCCAAGACCAAGAAGTGTTATAAATAACTTAATCGACAAAGAAATAAGGTCCAAATAATTCTATAGACAAAGGGGCATATTGAATAAATCAGTGTATGCTATAAAAAAAATTCTGTAAACATAGAAGTACTAAAAACTGGTAAGTCAAAAAGTTGCCTCATATAGCTTATTGAATCAAGAAACCCCTTGAATATCTTAATAGATAAAGGATTCCATAATTACTGCATAGACTAATGAGTATACCAAATAATCTAAAAAAGCATGCAGGGCATGAATTTCTCCACAATCCATGGCCAAGGAGTTCCTCGAATAACTCTTACAGACTAAGGAGTGCTATGAATGAAGTTTTAAGGAAATCAGAACTAAGGAGTCTAATCACGAAAGCTTGTTAAATCAAGGCATTACCCAATAGCCAATCTTTACCCAAAGAAAATTATGAAACAATGGGTGCTCTGCAAGATATTTTTACACAGGACGTGCTCAAAAAAGCCTGAATACCAAAGAAAGCCCTTTACACCTCTTAGTGACCTATAAAATTATATCTTTAAAAGATAATTACCTGTAAAAGTTTGTAAACAAGGATTTTCTATATAAAAACAGACGTATCATGAAAAGAGAAATAGATTTTCTAAGAAGTCTAAAATATCATGTTTGAGGACTTGATTAGGACTAAATTTTCAAGCTATATTCCTTAACTGGTTAAAAACGCTAGCATTTACAATTCATCACACCATCAACAATTAACCAATAATAAAATATAAGTTTTCAGTAAGATCCATGAAAAAGATATTTCATAAAACATTTGGTAAAGTATCCGACTATAGATTCTTCGAGGGAAAAACTTTCTGGACAGAACCTCTATATACTGCATAATCAGTTACTAACAACAACTTGATAGCTTAGCAAAGTTTACTACTATACGTTCAAACCAATCAATCACCATGAAATATGAATTATGATTTAACCAAATAATGTATGTCATGTGCAATTCTTCAGATTATTCAACATCATGAGCAGACTTCACACCAAATAAAGCAAGAAAATTGGAACTAAATTAACACTGTTGAAACTAAGTTATTCATGAAAAAGCAACACCTAAGCAGAGAACTCCAAACCAGCATAGTAATCGTCATAGGTTTTATGGCATCTAGGTGCATTAATTAAAGGCAAAGCTTAATTATCCACAAATATTTACAGAATAGGAAGGCTTGGTGGAAAGTAAGGACAGAAACAAAACCTTATAATATCACAAGCTAAACAACAGGGTAAAAACCCAGTTATTGTTAAGTAGCTTTCCAATCTATCAGCATTAGTCCAAAATCCACAGGTACCACTAAAGGTATCATAGAAATAAAGGAAGAATAGAAGTCTCTATAAAAAAAAAGGAAAAAAAAAAGGAAAAAAAAAAGAAAAAAAAAAAGAGAGATCTTCACCCAATAGGAAGAAAGTGGTCACCAGCTGAACTTTACGACACCAAAATATATCAAGTCAAACCAAATAGAAATTAAGTGGCACAAAACTGAAAACCCTAAAACCTTTTTCTTTAAGTCCTAATAAAACAAATTATTACCAACATTCTTATACATTGTAGCCTATAAATACGAAAAAATATAAGTAAAATTTCCAATTGACGACAATACATTATTGAGTGAATTTAATGTTGAGGCTTCTAGTAAATGCAAAATTTAGTATGACATAGATAGCAAATAGTAAGATTTAATTTAATTTTGAGGCTTCTAGTAAATTTACCATCACACAAGATAACCAAAAGAGTGAGATACTGATCAAAGTTGCTAAAGTGGTGATTCAGAGATATTTCAAATAGCAAATAAGAAAAACTTATTTTTACGCTTTGCTCTTTGTTGAAGTTTTCAAATAAACTGACAGTGGCATTTACGTTAGTTATGATAATCAGTATACAGTAATGTAGAAATAGAACTCGACGGTACTGACAGCAACTAATCTTAGGATTTATAAAAACATTAGTTTGCAGTTGAATTCTAACAGCTAACTTTAACTTTGGGCAATATCAAGGTACTTAGAGCCTCACTGTAAACAGATCTAGAAAAGATTTTTTTAAAACTAACAATTCTCCCAACACCTAAAACCCTGGGGGTGTATTTTGATCTTGAAGTCACAACAACAAATCTTAGGATTTATAGAAAAAACATTACTTTTGCAGTTAAATTCTAACAGCTAACTTTAACTTTAGGCAATATCCAGGTACTTAGAGCCTGGCTGTAAACAGATGTAGACAAGAATTTTTAAAAATTATGAATTTTCCCCAAGATCTAAAACCCTGGTGTGTAATTTTTTCTTGAAATCACAGATCTTGAATTCCATTAGCACAGTAGAATAGAAGTTTTCCTATGATTGATGGACATCACCATTATATCTGCCGTCAATCATTTGTTGATCTCAAAGAGTGACCAACTGTATCCTGAAAAAAATAAAATATGAATTACTCCTCTTACAATTTGGGACAATAAGACGCTTTGGAAGGCGAACTCAAACATATCATTAAAGTTCTTTGCTCACAAAGCATCTATAACGTTTAAAACTCACAAAAAATACAAATTACATGCGAGATCGTTGCTCAGAAAGCATCTATAACGTTAAAAACTCATCCAGAAGACTAAAATTACTGCCAGATCGTTGGTCAGAAAGCATCTATAAGGTTTAAAACTCACAAAAAGACAAATTACATGCCAGATTGTTGCTCAGAAAGCATCTATAACGTTAAAAACTCATCCAGAAGACTAAAATTACTGCAAGATCATTGGTCAGAAAGCATCTATAACGTTTAAAACTCACAAAAGGACTAAAATTACTGCCAAATCTTTGCTCAGAAAGCATCTATAACGTTTAAAACTCACAAAAAGACTAAAATTACAGCAAGATCGTTGGTCAGAAAGCATCTATAACGTTAAAAACTCACAAAAGACTAAAATTACTGCAAGATCTTTGCTCAGAAAGCATCTATAACGTTTAAAACTCACAAAAATAGACTAAAATTACAGTCAGATCTTTGCTCAGAAAACATCTATAAAGTTTAAAACTCACAAAAGGACTAAAATTACTGCCAGATCGTTGGTCAGAAAGCATCTATAACATTTAAAACTCACAAAAAGACTAAAATTACTGCAAGATCTTTGCTCAGAAAGCATCTATAACGTTTAAAACTCACAAAAAGACTGAAATTACTGCAAGATCTTTGCTCAGAAAGCATCTATAACGCTTAAAATTCACAAAAAGACTAAATTTACTGCCAGATCGTTGGTCAGAAAGCATCTATAACGTTTAAAACTCACAAAAAGACTAAAATAACTGCAAGATCTTTGGTAAGAAAGCATCTATAACGTTAAAATCTCACAAAAAGACTAAAATTACTGCCAGATCGTTGGTCAGAAAGCATCTATAACGTTTAAAACTCACAAAAAAGACTAAAATTACTGCCAGATCTTTGCTCAGAGCATCAATAACGTTTAAAACTCACAAAAAGAAAAATTACATGCCAGATTGTTTCATAAAGCATCTATAACGTTTAAAACTCACAAAAAGACTAAAATTACAGCAAGATTTTTGCTCAGAAAGCATCTATAACGTTTAAAACTCAACAAAAAGACTAAAATTACTGCCAGATTGTTGGTCAGAAAGCATCTATAACGTTTAAAACTCACAAAAAGAATAAAATTACTGCAAGATCTTTGCCCAGAAAGCATCTATAACGTTTAAAACTCACAAAACGACTAAACATACTGTCAAATCTTTGCTCAGAAAACATCTATAAAGTTTAAAACTCACAAAAAGACTAAAATTACTGCCAGATTGTTGGTCAGAAAGCATCTATAACGTTTAAAACTCACAAAAAGACTAAAATTACTGCAAAATCTTTGCTCAGAAAGCATCTATAACATTTAAAACTCACAAAAAGACTAAAATTACTGCAAGATCTTTGCTCAAAAAGCATCTATAACGTTTAAAACTAACAAAAAGACTAAAATTACTGCAAGATCTTTGCTAAGAAAGCATCTATAACGTTAAAATCTCACAAAAAGACTAAAATTACTGCCAGATCGTTGGTCAAAAAGCGTCTATAACGTTTAAAACTCATCCAAAAGACTAAAATTACTGCAAGATCGTTGGTCACAAAGCATCTATAACGTTTAAAACTCACAAAAAGACTAAAATTACTGCCAGATCTTTGCTCAGAAAGCATCTATAACGTTTAAAACTCACAAAAAGACTAAAATTACTGCCAGATCTTTGCTCAGAAAGCATCTATAACGTTTAAAACTCACAAAAAGACTAAAATTACTGCCAGATCGTTGGTCAGAAAGCATCTATAACGTTTAAAACTCACAAAAAGACTAAAATTACTGCAATATCTTTGCTCAGAAAGCTTCTATAACGTTTAAAACTCACAAAAAAGACAAATTACATGCCAGATTGTTGCTGAGAAAGCATCTATAACGTTAAAAACTCATCCAGAAGACTAAAATTACTGCAAGATCGTTGGTCAGAAAGCATCTATAACGTTTAAAACTCACAAAAAGACTAAAATTACTGCAAGATCGTTGGTCAGAAAGCATCTATAACGTTTAAAACTCACAAAAAGACTAAAATTACTGCAAGATCTTTGCCCAGAAAGCATATATAACATTTAAAAGTCACAAAAAGACTAAAATTACTGCAAGATCGTTGGTCAGAAAGCATCTATAACGTTTAAAACTCACAAAAAGACTAAAATTACGGCAAGATCTTTGCTAAAAAAGCATCTATAACGTTAAAATCTCACAAAAAGACTAAAATTACTGCAAGATCTTTGCTCAGAAAGCATCTATAACGTTTAAAACTCACAAAAAAGACTAAAATTACTGCCAGATCGTTGGTCAGTAAGCATCTATAACGTTTAAAACTCACAAAAAGACTAAAATTACTGCAAGATCTTTGCCCAGAAAGCATCTATAACGTTTAAAACTCACAAAAAGACTAAAATTACTGCAAGATCTTTGCCCAGAAAGCATCTATAACGTTTAAGACTCACAAAAAGACTAAAACTACTGCCAGATCGTTGGTCAGAAAGCATCTATAACGTTTAAAACTCACAAAGAGACTAAAATTACTGCAAGATCTTTGCTAAGAAAGCATCTATAACGTTAAAATCTCACAAAAAGACTAAAATTACTGCAAGATCGTTGGTCAGAAAGCATCTATAACGTTTAAAACTCACAAAAAGACTAAAATTACTGTCAGATCTTTGCTCAGAAAGCATCTATAACGTTTAAAACTCACAAAAAGACTAAAATTACTGCCAGATCGTTGGTCAGAAAGCATCTATAACGTTTAAAACTCACAAAAAGACTAAAATTACTGCAAGATCTTTACTCAGAAAGCATCTATAACGTTTAAAACTCACAAAAAGACTAAAATTATAGCAAGATCTTTGCTCAGAAAGCATCTATAACGTTTAAAACTCACAAAAAGACTAAAATTACTGCCAGATCGTTGGTCAGAAAGCATCAATAACGTTTAAAACTCACAAAAAGACTAAAATTACTGCCAGATCGTTGGTCAGAAAGCATCAATAACGTTTAAAACTCACAAAAAGACTAAAATTACTGCAAGATCTTTGCTGAAAAAGCTTCTTTAACGTTTAAAACTCACAAAAAAGACAAATTACATGCCTGATTGCTTAGAAAGCATCTATAACGTTAAAAACTCATCCAGAAGACTAAAATTACTGCAAGATCGTTGGCCAGAAAGCATCTATAACGTTTAAAACTCACAAAAGACTAAAATTACTGCAAGATCTTTGCCCAGAGAGCATCTATAACGTTTAAAACTCACAAAAAGACTAAAATTACTGCCAAATCTTTGGTCAGAAAGCATCTATAACGTTTAAAACTCACAAAAAGACTAAAATTACTGCAAGATCTTTGCTAAGAAAGCATCTATAACGTTAAAATCTCACAAAAAAGACTAAAATTACTGCCAGATCGTTGGTCAGTAAGCATCTATAACGTTTAAAACTCACAAAAAGACTAAAATTACTGCAAGATCTTTGCCCAGAAAGCATCTATAATGTTTAAAACTCACAAAAAGCCTAAAATTACTGCAAGATCTTTGCCCAGAAAGCATCTATAACGTTTAAAACTCACAAAAAGACTAAAATTACTGCCAGATCGTTGGTCAGAAAGCATCTATAACGTTTAAAACTCACAAAAAGACTAAAATTACTGCAAGATCTTTGCTAAGAAAGCATCTATAACGTTAAAATCTCACAAAAAGACTAAAATTACTGCAAGATCTTTGCTCAGAAAGCATCTATAACGTTTAAAACTCACAAAAAGACTAAAATTACTGCAAGGTCTTTGCTCAGAAAGCATCTATAACGTTTAAAACTCACAAAAAGACTAAAATTACTGCCAGATCTTTGCCCAGAAAGCATCTATAACGTTTAAAACTCACAAAAAGACTAAAATTACTGCCAAATCTTTGCTCAGAAAGCATCTATAACGTTTAAAACTCACAAAAAGACTAAAATAACTGCCAGATTGTTGGTCAGAAAGCATCTATAACGTTTAAAACTCACAAAAAGACTAAAATTACTGCAAGATCTTTGCTCAGAAAGCTTCTATAACGTTTAAAACTCACAAAGAGACTAAAATTAATGCCAGATCGTTAGTCAGAAAGCGTCTATAACGTTTAAAACTCATACAGAAGACTAAAATTACTGCAAGATCGTTGGTCAGAAAGCATCTATAACGTTTAAAACTCACAAAAAGACTAAAATTACTGCCAGATCTTTGCTCAGAAAGCTTCTATAACGTTTAAAACTCACAAAAAGACTAAAATTACTGCCAGATCGTTGGTCAGAAAGCGTCTATAACGTTTAAAACTCACAAAAAGACTAAAATTACTGCAAGATCTTTACTCAGAAAGCATCTATAACGTTTAAAACTCACAAAAAGACTAAAATTACTGCAAGATTGTTGGTCAGAAAGCATCTTTAACGTTTAAAACTCACAAAAAGACTAAAATTCCTGCCAGATCGTTGGTCAGAAAGCGTCTATAACGTTTAAAACTCACAAAAAGACTCAAATTACTGCAAGATCGTTGGTCAGAAAGCATCTATAACGTTTAAAACTCACAAAAAGACTAAAATTACTGCAAGATCATTGCTCAGAAAGCTTCTATAACGTTTAAAACTCACAAAAAAGACAAATTACATGCCAGATTGTTGCTCAGAAAGCATCTATAACGTTAAAAACTCATCCAGAAGACTGAAATTACTGCAAGATCGTTGGTCAGAAAGCATCTATAACGTTTAAAACTCACAAAAAGACTAAAATTACTGCAAGATCTTTGCCCAGAAAGCATCTATAATATTTAAAACCCACAAAAAGACTAAAATTACTGCCAGATCTTTGCTCAGAAAGCATCTATAACGTTAAAATCTCACAATAAGACTAAAATTACTGCCAGATCGTTGGTCAGAAAGCTTCTTTAACGTTTAAAACTCACAAAAAAGACAAATTACATGCCAGATTGTTGCTTAGAAAGCATCTATAACGTTAAAAACTCATCCAGAAGACTAAAATTACTGCAAGATCGTTGGTCAGAAAGCATCTATAACGTTTAAAACTCACAAAAAGACTAAAATTACTGCAAGATCTTTGCCCAGAAAGCTTCTATAACGTTTAAAACTCACAAAAAGACTAAAATTACTGCCAGATCGTTGGTCAGAAAGCATCTATAACGTTTAAAACTCACAAAAAGACTAAAATTACTGCAAGATCTTTGCTAAGAAAGCATCTATAACGTTAAAATCTCACAAAAAGACTAAAATTACTGCCAGATCTTTGCCCAGAAAGCATCTATAACGTTTAAAACTCACAAAAAGACTAAAATTACTGCAAGATCTTTGCCCAGAAAGCATCTATAACGTTTAAAACTCACAAAAAGACTAAAATTACTGCAAGATCTTTGCCCAGAAAGCATCTATAACGTTTAAAACTCACAAAAAGACTAAAATTACTGCCAGATCGTTGGTCAGAAAGCATCTATAACGTTTAAAACTCACAAAAAGACTAAAATTACTGCAAGATCTTTGCTAGGAAAGCATCTATAACGTTAAAATCTCACAAAAAGACTAAAATTACTGCAAGATCTTTGCTCAGAAAGCATCTATAACGTTTAAAACTCACAAAAAGACTAAAATTACTGCAAGATCTTTGCCCAGAAAGCATCTATAACGTTTAAAACTCAAAAAAAGACTAAAATTACTGCAAGATCTTTGCCCAGAAAGCATCTATAACGTTTAAAACTCACAAAAATACTAAAATTACTGCAAGATCTTTGCCCAGAAAGCATCTATAACGTTTAAAACTCACAAAAAGACTAAAATTACTGCAAGATCTTTGCCAAGAAAGCATCTATAACGTTTAAAACTCACAAAAAGACTAAAATAACTGCCAGATTGTTGGTCAGAAAGCATCTATAACGTTTAAAACTCACAAAAAGACTAAAATTACTGCAAGATCTTTGCTCAGAAAGCTTCTATAACGTTTAAAACTCACAAAAAGACTAAAATTAATGCCAGATCGTTAGTCAGAAAGCGTCTATAACGTTTAAAACTCACAAAAAGACTAAAATTACTGCAAGATCGTTGGTCAGAGAGCATCTATAACGTTTAAAACTCACAAAAAGACTAAAATTACTGCCAGATCTTTGCTCAGAAAGCATCTATAACGTTTAAAACTCACAAAAAGACTCAAATTACTGCAAGATCGTTGGTCAGAAAGCATCTATAACGTTTAAAACTCACAAAAGACTAAAATTACTGCAAGATCATTGCTCAGAAAGCTTCTATAACGTTTAAAACTCACAAAAAAAGACAAATTACATGCCAGATTGTTGCTCAGAAAGCATCTATAACGTTAAAAACTCGTCCAGAAGACTGAAATTACTGCAAGATCTTTGCTCAGAAAGCATCTATAACGTTTAAAACTCACAAAAAGACTAAAATTACTGCAAGATCTTTGCCCAGAAAGCATCTATAACATTTAAAACCCACAAAAAGACTAAAATTACTGCCAGATCTTTGCTCAGAAAGCATCTATAACGTTTAAAACTCACAAAAAGACTAAAATTACTGCCAGATCGTTGGTCAGAAAGCATCTATAACGTTTAAAACTCACAAAAAGACTAAAATTACTGCAAGATCGTTGGTCAGAAAGCATCTATAACGTTCAAAAACTCACAAAAAGACTAAAATTACTGCCAGATCTTTGCTCAAAGCATCTATAACGTTTAAAACTCACAAAAAGACTAAAATTACTGCCAGATCGTTGGTCAGAAAGCATCTATAACGTTTAAAACTCACAAAAAGACTCAAATTACTGCAAGATCTTTGCCCAGAAAGCATCTATAACGTTAAAATCTCACAAAAAGACTAAAATTACTGCCAGATCGTTGGTCAGAAAGCTTCTTTAACGTTTAAAACTCACAAAAAAGACAAATTACATGCCAGATTGTTGCTTAGAAAGCATCTATAACGTTAAAAACTCATCCAGAAGACTAAAATTACTGCAAGATCATTGGTCAGAAAGCATCTATAACGTTTAAAACTCACAAAAGACTAAAATTACTGCAAGATCTTTGCCCAGAAAGCATCTATAACGTTTAAAACTCACAAAAAGACTAAAATTACTGCCAGATCGTTGGTCAGAAAGCATCTATAACGTTTAAAACTCACAAAAAGACTAAAATTACTGCAAGATCGTTGGTCAAAAAGCATCTATAACGTTAAAAACTCATCCAGAAGACTAAAATTACTGCAAGATCGTTGTTCAGAAAGCATCTATAACGTTTAAAACTCACAAAAGACTAAAATTACTGCAAGATCTTTGCCCAGAAAGCATCTATAACGTTTAAAACTCACAAAAAGACTAAAATTACTGCCAGATCGTTGGTCAGAAAGCATCTATAACGTTTAAAACTCACAAAAAGACTAAAATTACTGCAAGATCTTTGCTAAGAAAGCATCTATAACGTTAAAATCTCACAAAAAGACTAAAATTACTGCCAGATCTTTGCCCAGAAAGCATCTATAACGTTTAAAACTCACAAAAAGACTAAAATTACTGCAAGATCTTTGCCCAGAAAGCATCTATAACGTTTAAAACTCACAAAAAGACTGAAATTACTGCAAGATCGTTGGTCAGAAAGCATCTATAACGTTTAAAACTCACAAAAAGACTAAAATTACTGCAAGATCGTTGGTCAGAAAGCATCTATAACGTTTAAAACTCACAAAAAGACTAAAATTAATGCAAGATCTTTGCTAAGAAAGCATCTATAACGTTAAAACTAACAAAAAGACTAAAATTACTGCAAGATCTTTGCTCAGAAAGCATCTATAACGTTTAAAACTCACAAAAAGACTAAAATTATTGCAAGATCTTTGCCCAGAAAGCATCTATAACGTTTAAAACTCACAAAAAGACTAAAATTACTGCAAGATCTTTGCCCAGAAAGCATCTATAACGTTTAAAACTCACAAAAAGACTAAAATTACTGCAAGATCTTTGCTCAGAAAGCATCTATAACGTTTAAAACTCACAAAAATACTAAAATAACTGCCAGATTGTTGGTCAGAAAGCATCTATAACGTTTAAAACTCACACAAAGACTAAAATTACTGCAAGATCTTTGCTCAGAAAGCTTCTATAACGTTTAAAACTCACAAAAAGACTAAAATTAATGCCAGATCGTTAGTCAGAAAGCGTCTATAACGTTTAAAACTCATCCAGAAGACTAAAATTACTGCAAGATCGTTGGTCAGAAAGCATCTATAACGTTTAAAACTCACAAAAAGACTAAAATTACTGCCAGATCTTTGCTCAGAAAGCTTCTATAACGTTTAAAACTCACAAAAAGACTAAAATTACTGCAAGATCGTTGGTCAGAAAGCGTCTATAACGTTTAAAACTCACAAAAAGACTAAAATTACTGCAAGATCTTTACTCAGAAAGCATCTATAACGTTTAAAACTCACAAAAAGACTAAAATTACTGCAAGATCGTTTGTCAGAAAGCATCTATAACGTTTAAAACTCACAAAAAGACAAAAATTCCTGCCAGATCGTTGGTCAGAAAGCGTCTATAACGTTTAAAACTCACAAAAAGACTCAAATTACTGCAAGATCGTTGGTCAGAAAGCATCTATAACGTTTAAATCTCACAAAAAGACTAAAATTACTGCAAGATCATTGCTCAGAAAGCTTCTATAACGTTTAAAACTCACAAAAAAGACAAATTACATGCCAGATTGTTGCTCAGAAAGCATCTATAACGTTAAAAACTCATCCAGAAGACTAAAATTACTGCAAGATCGTTGGTCAGAAAGCATCTATAACGTTTAAAACTCACAAAAAGACAAAAATTACTGCAAGATCTTTGCTCAGAAAGCATCTATAACGTTTAAAACTCACAAAAAGACTAAAATTACTGCAAGATCTTTACTCAGAAAGCATCTATAACATTTAAAACTCACAAAAAGACTAAAATTACTGCCAGATCTTTGCTCAGAAAGCGTCTATAACGTTTAAAACTCACAAAAAGACTAAAATTACTGCCAGATCGTTGGTCAGAAAGCATCTATAACGTTTAAAACTCACAAAAAGACTAAAATTACTGCCAGATTGTTGGTCAGAAAGCATCTATAACGTTTAAAAACTCACAAAAAGACTAAAATTACTGCCAGATCTTTGCTCAGAAAGCATCTATAACGTTTAAAACTCACAAAAAGACTAAAATTACTGCCAGATCGTTGGTCAGAAAGCATCTATAACGTTTAAAACTCACAAAAAGACTAAAATTACTGCAAGATCTTTGCCCAGAAAGCATCTATTACGTTAAAATCTCACAAAAAGACTAAAATTACTGCCAGATCGTTGGTCAGAAAGCGTCTATAACTTTTAAAACTCATCCAGAAGACTAAAATTACTGCAAGATCGTTGGTCAGAAAGCATCTATAACGTTTAAAACTCACAAAAAGACTAAAATTACTGCCAGATCTTTGCTCAGAAAGCATCTATTACGTTTAAAACTCACAAAAAGACTAAAATTACTGCCAGATCTTTGCTCAGAAAGCATCTATTACGTTTAAAACTCACAAAAAGACTAAAATTACTGCCAGATCATTGGTCAGAAAGCATCTATAACGTTTAAAACTCACAAAAAGACTAAAATTACTGCAAGATCTTTGCTCAGAAAGCATCTATAACATTTAAAACTCACAAAAAGACTAAAATTACTGCAAGATCTTTGCTCAGAAAGCATCTATAACTTTTAAAACTCACAAAAAGACTAAAATTACTGCCAGATCTTTGCTCAGAAAGCATCTATAACGTTTAAAACTCACAAAAAGACTCAAATTACTGCAAGATCTTTGCTCAGAAAGCATCTATAACGTTTAAATATCACAAAAAGACTAAAATTACTGCCAGATCGTTGTTCAGAAAGCGTCTATAACGTTTAAAACTCACAAAAAGACTAAAATTACTGCCAGATCTTTGCTCAGAAAGCATCTATAATGTTTAAAACTCACAAAAAGACTAAAATTACTGCCAGATCGTTGCTCAGAAAGCATCTATAGCGTTTAAAACTCACAAAAAGACTAAAATTACTGCCAGATCTTTGCTCAGAAAGCATCTATAACGTTTAAAACTCACAAAAAGACTAAAATTACTGTCAGTTCTTTGCTCAGAAAGCATATATAACGTTTAAAACTCACAAAAAGACTAAAATTACTGCAAGATCTTTGCTCAGAAAGCATCTATAACGTTTAAAACTCACAAAAAGACTAAAATTACTGCCAGATCGTTGGTCAGAAAGCATCTATAACGTTTAAAACTCACAAAAAGACTAAAATTACTGCAACATCTTTGCTCAGAAAGCATCTATAACGTTTAAAACTCACAAATAGACTAAAATTACTGCAAGATCTTTGCTCAGAAAGCATCTATAACGTTTAAAACTCACAAATAGACTAAAATTACTGCCAGATCGTTGGTCAGAAAGCATCTATAACCTTTAAAACTCATCCAGAAGACTAAAATTACTGCCAGGAAACTTCTATTTGATGAGATTATAACAAAAAGTCATATCGTTTTTCGTAGCTCTTCTTTCATGACAATTAATAGAAACAAGCACACACGCGTTCAATTAAGTATTTATAAAATTATATGATTATGTGATCTAAATGAATAACTTATATCTTTTATAAAAAAAAAAAAATCACTAGTTTGCTAGGCAGCGTTCTTAGATAAGGGTGGGAAAGAGGTTAACTAGCTTCAAATGGAAATGAGGGTATCAATTAGTATGTACAAAATTGTCTAGGAATCATAAGGAACATTTCAAGTAACTGAAGGAGTAACATTTAGAATGTTAGAAAACTCGAGACTTTTAAATATGGAAGTAATTGCTTAATATCAATTAATGAATTAGTATATCAACTATTCTTTTTTTTTATCAAATTAACTTATATAAATTGGTAAAATGTTTAATTTACAAAGGATCTAATAAAATGTTAAATTCCAGTATTCAACTATTTTGTTTATGTAACCTTCATGTGCACAAAAACTCTCAACCTTTAAAATTCCTACGCACTTCTACTTTAAGAATTTGAACAGAAACTGTAACCTAGCCGAGGGTAAATTTATGAAAATAAAAACTTATGGAAAATTTGAACGTATCTTTAAACTGATGTTAAATATCACAGCCTCCATCCCTGTCATCAGCTTTGATTTAGATATGAAGAATTTAATCTTGTGCCATCAACGTTCCTTTAGTTTCCATCTCCTTGTATTAGTAGGCGAATCGGAATGCCCACTAGAAAGTTTGTTTACTGGCTTCGGCTTCTGGATTTCAAATGTGCAGGTAAATAAACGCATCTGAAAGAAAAGTAAAATAATTTTACTCCAAATATTTTTCACCTTCAATTTCATAATTAATTTAATACAGTGTCACACGTTTTAGAATTATCCATTAGAATAACTGGCATATTCAACTTCATCTTCAGAAATCAGTATAACGAGACATTTTTTTAACCTTAAACTTGACCCTGCTGGGATGTTCTTAAAAACATCTGAAGGAAGAAGAGTGCTTATTACCAGAGTTTGTGAAAAAAAACAACAACAACAAGACAAAGTTCAGCATGGATAAATTATCTGAAACTATAGTAGAAACCCTATATTATATGATATTGGTAATTTCATAGCAACCCATTTATTTATATAGTAGTTTATGAGTACTTTTCTTGATAAGGTTACCAGTATCATATTAGCATTGGTAATATTGTATTTGAAACATTAAGTGAACAAGATTAAAATATCACAATTATATAGGTAAATACATAATTATATTTTTCCTGGTAAAGTCTTGAGCGTAAATATGAAAAATGTAGGATATTACAATCTTTTCAAATAAGCGAGGATGCAGATTTGGTCTCGTATGAGACCAAACATTGCTAGCAGGCGTGAACACCATTACCACATACAGAAGCATATTTCCAGGAGGGAAAGGTTCCTGAAGCGAAACTCTTACTTCACTCATGCGTCGAGAACACTTTCCCAAGAAAATACGTTCCCAGTAAGTACTAATGAATCTTTCAACGTTCTTTGAAGTGATGTGGGGTAGTAGGGGGACGAGGGAAGCAGCTAAAGTCCTAACCAGTACTGTGTATTAAATCATATTTTTGGGAACCAGGGAAACATAACCACCTGCCTCTCATGAGAGGCCAGAACGTACTAAGGTCAATTCTTTTTAGTGAGGCAGATTTGCACCGACTCGCAGGGGTGCCCTTTTAGCTCGGAAAAGTTTCCTGATCGCTGATTGGTTGGGCAAGATAATTCTAACCAATCAGATAGCAGAAAACTTTTCCGAGCTAAAAGGGCACCGCTGCGAGTCAGTGCAAATGCACCTCATTTAGAAAAATTGAGTATAGTTATCCCACGAGACATCCAAATGATTGAAGACATTAAGGCTTTCAAGAGGAAACTGAAGATCATCTTAATTCATCAGTCATACAACAGTGACGATTTAACAGTAAACGAACAATACGCGATATAAAACGTTAAATACTCTGAACGAACAAGGTAAAACGACGGAGGTCCTGTATAGAGTGAGGTTCCCCTACTGTATGGGACCGGAAGAGCAGCCGTCAAAGAAGAAAGTCAAAGAAGTGGATCCATTTACAGTAAATACCGATGATTCTCTCGACATACTTCAAAACCCTGGCTTGACCAAAGTGCCCTAGGAATATCCTGCCACCAGCAGTTCTTGGGCTTAATATCATATGAATCCTAACGTTAGTAGCCTCCACCTTGTACCAGAACACCCTCCTGGGGATGTTCGGATTTTCCTTACAAAACCTTGTAAAGAAATCGGTCTCTCATGAGACTCGGTTCAATCAGTCAATGTCTCATGAGAGACTGTCCAATAGGTCAATGTCTCATTACATTAGGTCCAATCAGTCAATGCCTCATGAGACTTGGGTCAATAGGTCAATGTCTCATGACATTAGGTCCAATCAGTCAATGCCTCATGAGACTTGGTTCAATAGGTCAATGTCTCATGACATTAGGTCCAATCAGTCAATGCCTCATGAGACTTGGTTCAATAGGTCAATGTCTCATGACATTAGGTCCAATCAGTCAATGTCTCATGACATTAGGTCCAATCAGTCAATGCCTCATGAGACTTGGTTCAATAGGTCAATATCTCATGACATTAGGTCCAATCAGTCAATGCCTCATGAGACTTGGTTCAATAGGTCAATGTGTCATGAGATTAGGTCCAATCAGTCAATGCCTCATGAGACTTGGTTCAATAGGTCAATGTCTCATGACATTAGGTCCAATCAGTCAATGCCTCATGAGACTTGGTTCAATAGGTCAATGTCTCATGACATTAGGTCCAATCAGTCAATGTCTCATGACATTAGGTCCAATCAGTCAATGCCTCATGAGACTTGGTTCAATAGGTCAATATCTCATGACATTAGGTCCAATCAGTCAATGCCTCATGAGACTTGGTTCAATAGGTCAATGTGTCATGAGATTAGGTCCAATCAGTCAATGCCTCATGAGACTTGGTTCAATAGGTCAATATCTCATGACATTAGGTCCAATCAGTCAATGCCTCATGAGACTTGGTTCAATAGGTCAATGTCTCATGACATTAGGTCCAATCAGTCAATGCCTCATGAGACTTGGTTCAATAGGTCAATGTGTCATGAGATTAGGTCCAATCAGTCAATACTTCGTGAGACTTGGTCCTATTGGAAAATGTTTCATGAGACTTGGTGTAATTGAAAAATGTGTCATGAGACTGTCCAATCAGTCAATGTCTCATGAGACACTGTCCAATCGGTCAATGTCTCATGAGACTCTGTCCAATCGGTCAATGTCTTATGAGACACTGTCCAATCGGTTAATGTCTCATGAGACACTGTCCAATCGGTCAATGTCTCGTGAGACTTGGTCCAATCGGTCAATGTCTCGTGAGACTAGGTTCAATCGGTCAATGTCTCGTGTGACTTGGTCCAATTGGTCAATGTCACATGAGAGACTGTCCAATCGGTCAATGTCACATGAGAGACTGTCCAATCGGTCAATGTCTCATGAGACTCGGTTCAATTGGTCAATGTCTCATGAGTCTTGGTCCAATTGGTCAATGTCTCATGAGACTTGGTCTAATCGGTCAATGTCTCATGAGACTTGGTCTAATCGGTCAATGTCTCATGAGACTCGGTCCAATCAGTCAATGTCTCATGAGACTTGGTCCAATCAGTCAATGTCTCATGAGACTTGGTCCAATCGGTGAATGCCTCACGAGACTTGATCCAATCACCAATGTCTCAAGAGAGACAGTCCAATTGGTCAATGTCTCATGAGACTCATCAAATTGGTCAATGTTTCACGAGACTTGGTTCAATCGGTCAATGTCTCATGAGACTTGGTCCAATCGGTCAATGTCTCATGAGACTTAGTCCAATCAGTGAATGCCTCATGAGACTTGGTCCAATCAGCCATTGTCTCATGAGACTCAGTCCAATCGGCCAATGTCTCATAAGACTCAGTCCAATCGATCAAAGTCTCATGAGACTCGGTCCAATCCTCATGAGACTCGGTCCAATCGGTCCATGTCTCATGAGACTCCGTCCAATCGGTCAATGTCTCATGAGACTCGGTCAAATCAGTCAATGTCTCATGAGACTCGGTCAAATCAGTCAATGTCTCATGAGACTTGGTCCAATTGGTCGTCCTGTACTTTAGCTACTACGTCTTTCTTTTCTTCAGAGTGGCAGGTGTCACATCTGAACGCTTAGCAACAGGTGAGGAAGATGATACAGGAAAAGATGGGGTGATCCAGGATTGTGGAAAATGATAATGCCCTTCATTAACACCACCCATGGTCATGATCTGTATCAGAGGGGAAAAGAAAGTGCCGAAACTTCCTCCCGTATGAATGGTAGCATGCATGCAATGTGAAATCTTGACGATAGTAAGGGTGTTCCAAGTAGTAAGAGGAAATCACTTGTTCTTACTTATATACAACGATGAGTGGGGTGGTTCCATGTTCTACTCTGGTCTCAATCCAAGGGGGGGGGGGGGAATGTAATGTAGACCGGCCTTAGAGCATAAAAAAATCTCGATATATCGTCATAGAACTCTGAGAAGAAGCAGGGAACAAGTGCCTGTGACTTGAATGTTAAAATTGCCGAAACGTAAGCTAGAGGAGTCTAAGATTGTGGTGTCCTAATATGTGGCATCATATCACATGGAGACTGATGGTGTGGAGACTGAGCATATGAAGACCGACAAGCACGTGGATTCCAGATGCACGCGGATTTCAGGTGCGAGGAGGGTTGGTCAGCAGGTGACCAGTGAGGAAAAGGTCAATAACAAGATTGTCTGTTGATCTCATCACACTCCTTGACAACATCATCATGCTCAGGTTCGTCGATCGTGGTTACCGAGCACGTGGATCAGGTGTGCACGAATCTCAGGTGCACGTGAAACACAAGTGTGTTAAAGAGTTTGTAGATATGGATATCTTGCGTGTGGAGGGCATGCGAGTTAGAGTCTATGTGCATGGAGAATGGTTATGTGAAGATAGTGCACATGAAATTCTTGTGCGTGGAATAATTTTTTGCATGAAACCCTTGCGTGTGGAGAATGGTCTCTGTGACAATGTCAAGATAGTCTGCTTACATTCTAATGCTGCTAGTATTAAGGTGAGTTCATTCACTGTGATCCTTCTGCTGGGCTGACATCTTTGGTGGTGATCTCATCCTCTCCCAGGAACTGTCTTAAGAAGGACGGGATATAGGGTGATGCCCTTTATCCAGATTGAAGGTAAGAGTACTCGTCTCATATGAGACAGAGTTCTGGTAACAGGCATATGAACATTTGAATCACGTAGTATTCAATTCTTTGTACGATCTTTGTATGTACCATCCTCACATTTGTAGGGAGAGGTCATTAGATACATACAGCTAGATTGTTCGATTATTCTAGAGGATGTTTTCTTTTTTGGGTGGAGTAGCAGCATTCAGACGAGGGCACAGTATTTGGTTCAAGATCGAACACAGTTACAGATACAACACTTACCGATGATTCTACCAGTTAAGGAGCAACTCTCTCCATGCACCACTTCCCTCTCTCCTTCAAGAGAGAGAAAGAGAGAGATTGTCCAAGAAGGGGGTGAGAAAATTAGCATCTTTCATCAGGGCGTATGCCCAGCTTCATATGAAAGTAGTGGATAGTGATATTTATTCTCATTATGGGACAACTCACGTCACTTTCTTCTCCCAGTATGAAAAAAAAACACAGGCAAGATGTGTGTGAACACTCATACTGAGTACACAGATACCTCCACATTGTTGAGCGTGGAGTTTTTCTTCTACAGAAAGAGGAGCATTTGGAGTCACGCATATGTGGCCCCTATTAATAGGTTGTCCTGGACATTTTCGATGACTTCAACTTTGCTTTCTTAAGAAGTAGCAGCGAAGACACTTACGGTTACAAAGATGAGGCAGAGGAGAAGGAAGAACTTCTATTTTGCTCTCTACCTTGTCATACAGGCCGATGATGACACAAGGTGGAAAACTACAGAAGTTCTATAAACAGAAAACAATAACCAAATATGTTCATAGCACTTTTCTGAAATTGGAAATTCACTGAGGGGAAGAATAAAGTTGGTGCTCTACCGCTCGGTGGTAAAAAATCCTTCATCCTCTGATGGAGCACATTGATGTTTAAAGATTGGCAATCTTCATAAGATTACATTGTTGGTGTCATCACAGGGCCACACAAGCAAGGGAATAAAAAGCAAACAAGAATTCTGTCCAACAGGAACAGGAGTGTGGATATCATCAGATTTGGCCAAAGACTATCAGCGTTACATTTATTGGGAAACAGCAGCAAATCTTCCTCCTTGATTTCCCTTGCACACTAAAATCTACCAAAAATATGTCTAAAGGAGAAAAGCTAAAGATTGAAACGACCATTTTAGGTCACAAAAAGTATGTCTGTACTAATTTGGGTCTGAAAACAAAGTGGGAGCTCAGCTACCACACTCCAGTTAGCTACAACACCTTAAATTTTATCAGTCTTACTGAGCTTCGCTGAAAGTATACACCTGTTGAAGGACCAAGGCTTGCATTCGTGTAGGAATAAACTGTTGTTGACATTACTTTAATCAAATCTTTGAGTGCAAAGAGTTACTAAGGTAAGGGTAGGTAAAATGATTAAGTATGTAATGAGAGGTCAAGTAAGGTAAAGGTAGGTAAAGGTAGGTAAAGTGAGGTTTGGTAAGGTTAGGGTAGGTAAGATTTGGTAAGGTTAGGGTAGGTAAGATAAGGGTAGATAAAGTGAGATTAGATAAGACAAGGATAGGTAAGGTAATGGTAGGTACAGTAAGGGTATGTAAATTGTGGGTAAGTAAAGTAAGGTTAGGTAAAGTAATGGTAGGCTGGGTATGAGTAGGCAAGGTAAGAATATGTAAGGTAAGATTAGGTAGAGGAGGTAGAATTAGGTACGATAAAGGTAGGTACAATAAAGGTAGGTACGATAAAAGCAGGTAAGGTAAGAGTAGGAAAGATAATGGTAGATACAATGAGCACAAGTAAATTGAGGGTAGCTATAGTAAGGCTAAGTAAGGCAAGGTTAGGTAATACAGTGATGGTTGGCAAGGTATGGGTAGGTATGATAAAGGTAGATGAGGTTAGAATAGTGAAGATAAAGGTAGATGAGGTTAGAATAGGGAAGATAAAGGTAGATGAGGTTAGAATAGGGAAGATAAAGGTAGATGAGGTTAGAATAGGGAAGATAAAGGTAGGTAAAAGGTAGGCAAGATAACGATAGGTAAGGTAAAGGTACTTGAAGTAAGCGTATGCAAATAAGGGCACGTAAGAGTAGGTAAGATAAGGGTACGTTAGGCAAGAGTAGGTAAGATAAGGGTACGTTGGGTAAGAGTAGGTAAGATAGGGGCAGGTAAAGTGAGGTCAGGTAACTACAATATTAACAGGAGAGCTTATTTCGTAACTTTTTATCATTTGGTTCAAGTCAGCTTTATTACCTTTTTGAATAAACTTTCAAACATTCAAAAATGCGCCCTACAAAAATCTGCACTGCTAAGCCTACTCTCAGTGTAGCTCTAATTTAGCACGAAGTTGCAAGATCACGAAACAAATATAGGACTAGGATATAAAATGCACTTCTATCAGCCTAGTTTTACACAAAGAAAGAACACTAGCTGAGAAATCACTTGAGTGTAGCTCTAATTTGGCACGAAGTTGCTAGATCACGAAGCAAATATAGGCCTAGGATATAAAATGCACTTCTATCAGCCTAGTTTTACACCAAGAAAGAACACTAGCTGAAAAATCACTTGAATATCAATTACGTGTATAAGACACACTTCTGTGAGACTAGTTTTACAACATGAAAGAAGACCACGTTCATTGTAAAATCATTTAAATATCAATGAAGTTATTACACATTACCTTCACGGTAATTGGAAACTGGAGTATTGCACAGTGCAGCTCACTATATATAGCGGTTCCTTGTTGCCAAAAAGGAGTAACAAGTGACGGACGGGAGACATTACTTACTTTACTTTGACTTGTTTTTCCGGTCCTATACAGCATGGGAACCCTACTCTCTACAGGACCTCCACACTCATATTCTAATCTTGTTCGTTCTAAGTATTTAACATTTCATATCACGTATTGCTCATTTACTGTTAAATCGTCACTGTCAATGGACTCTAACAAACTTTCGACAACCGCTTACATTCCCAAAACCGTTCCAACAATGTTAACCAACTTTTCCAATTACTTATTCCCCAATTTCAAACATCTTTACCATCCTATTTCATTAAAATATGAACCGACTTGCTGGTATGAACTACAACTAGCAGTATTGAGGTTGATAGTAAAATAAATGGTTGTTATAGAAAGATATAGAAAAAATCTCGAAATATTATAACTCAAATTACTGTGCGTTCCATGAATACCACAAGAATCTCAATTTCTCTCCTCTTGAGAACTTTCTGTATATCTTTTGATAATTTATTCTACTACTATCAACCTCACTAATGCCAGTCCTAGTTCCACAGAGAGAGAGAGAGAGAGAGAGAGAGAGAGAGAGAGAGAGAGAGAGAGAGAGAGAGAGAGAGAGAGAGAGAGAGAGAGAGAGAGAGAGAGAATGTAGGGGTAGTTTTCTTCAGAAAAATATGTCCTTATATCAGTAGCTCACGTGCCTCGGCTCAAAATTCTGTAGGATGCTAAAATAGGTTCTCAAACTTAACGTGGACCCACTGTCCTTTTCCTATAGAGAGAGAGAGAGAGAGAGAGAGAGAGAGAGAGAGAGAGAGAGAGAGAGAGAGAGAGAGAGAGAGAGAGAGAGATATTGGTAGTCTTGTTGAATTAAAAATAGGACTTATGGCACTCTGGGTACTTGCCCTCTGGGTACTTGCCCTAAGTGTAGTAAGATACGTGGAGTTAAGTCAAGTCTGATGTGGACCTCTAAACCGTGAACAACATATGCCTCCTTATTTGATATTATTAACCTTCCTTCATCACCCAACTCCAATAAAGAAAATAAGAATAAGCGCAGTAAGCTTTTGGTCCACCAAAATAAAGTATTTCAACCATATTATAATATATTTCTGATATAAATTCTTAAGGTTGCGTATTCAGTTTTAACTATTAAAACGGAAAATTACATTTCAATGCCCCAAAATAGTGTAATTGATAGATTAAAACACGTACTTTATTTCACCCACCGTTATTGAAGAAAATCTAGCCCCATTCCCTTCAAACTTATGCAAGGATTTATAATAGGTACTTATGGTAAATTTTCTATGGATTGCAACATTGCTGTATTGCTTCCAAATTGTTATATAATGCAGTTTTGTTTGTATGCTTATGTTTACTATCCCAGATTGTTGTAAATTACCCACTAAGGAAAACTTATTCGTTACCCACTGAGGAAAACTTATTCGTTAACCTTTAAGGAAAACTTACTCGTTATCCAATGAGGAAACAGCAGGTTATCCTAGTAAATTTTGCGTGGATTATACTGCCAAAAAACTAGGCAAATTGCAGTTTAGAATGTATATATTTCATATCAGTACCGTAAAATACTGAATTTCAAATACATTTAAAATACTAAATTAAAGTTCTTTTCGTCCCTAAACGTAAGGCTGTTTTGGTAAACTCGCAGATTTCCTTAATATTTCAACCAAACAGCAATAAATTGCAATTTTATAAATAATCCATCGATTTAGAGTTATGATAGCTAACTGTGTCACTGATAATAGCAGCAAGAAATGCCTCCTAATTGGATATAAACATTCAGGTTTTTAAGTTTTTCTCGCTTCTTTTATTTACGGCCTACAACATTCGATTTCGTGGAAGATTCCCTTAAAACACTGAAATAAACTACATCTGCTGAACTTTTAAAATAAACCTCCTAGACTGAACCTTCTTCGCTGACCGCTGCTTGCTAACCAATATTCCCGTTACAGACAACACTGACAATAACCAAAGCAATAGAAACCAGCCGTAACTAGTTTTAACCAAGCAAGTTTAACATGTCTTAACTAATTATCTAATTCAAGGAAAAAAACAGTTTTTGTTCAGCTAAAATTTGTACGGTGCTAGTTACTGATAAATTTTGTACTAATGACAATTGCAATATCATACCTGCAGAATATTTGTACATGGTTTCATCCACAGTTTCATCCTTGCTATTAAGTAAAACTTCCAAACTATAAAAATACAATATTGTATACTTAAGTATTGTTATAGCATCATTGAGAACTACTCCACTTCTTTGAATTGGTTTTTACAATCTATTTTAAAGTTCTTTCCTAAATAGGAGTGTTTCTTAAAATTGAGATATTTTCGTTTCCCATGTATCTTTGGATATTCTCATAGCATTAGGGGAACAATAGCCAGCGTACCACATAGGCTTGGATTTGATTTATGAAATTGGTCTGTACAGCCTAGATATAGGGCTTTTGAGGTGATTCAGAGCCCAAATACAACTGGGGTGGGGGAGGCTGCAGTTTAGTAAAAAGTTAGGAGGCTGAGCAGGCAAAAGGTAATAAAAAAACTAGCACAGCTAGGTCAGAAGAACCCCCCCCCCCCCCCCGAACTTAAAAAATTCCAAAAGTGTAACGCCCAGGTTGCACTGACAACACTTTCCTCCTACCTATAGATATGGGCTAATGTGCCTAGTGCCTCTGTTATGATAATCAAATGTGGGCCTGAACAGCCTTAAAATAGCAAAGCTAAAAGATTTTACTAAATAAATCCCTTTGTGTCAACAAATTTGGAGCTTTTCCTGTGAATGAATTCAGATTGCTATATCAAAAATGCTATTAAAAAGCGAGGACCATCTCTTCTGTTACCTCCATATTAAACCAAGAATCCATTTCTCAATCGCTGACCATTAAGTCAAATATTAAGTAGGATTGTTCGCCTACAGTTACTCAATTCTATATTAAAGCATAAATATCCCAGTCCCAATCGACGCTGTCATCCTCTGTAGACTGCGACTGGGATATCTATGCTGCTGACAACGATGCAGACCCAGCAACACAGCACAGACCAATAAGACCGTGCTAATACTGTAATCTAGACACAGAAGAACCTCTACAGCACTACCTACAGCACTGTCAAGAAACAAGACTACTTCGACAGGATCTCAACCCAAACAATCCTGCAACTGCAATTGTCAAACACATAATCGCAAATGTTGATGCCCTCTCAGCCTTTCTCCGCAGCTACCCTCCACCTAGATAACGTAACAACTGCACCAGTTTGCCATCTTAAAAACCCTTTCAACTTCTCTGCTGAGATCAGAACGATCATTGGCGGCTGAGGGCAATAACTTGTACTCCTTATAAGGAGACAGTTTTGCGCTCCTGTCCTTCCTCTCAACAATGGGAGGGAGTGCAGAGCCGTTGGTGGTTTTTCTGGTTTTCAACACCTCTTCCACTTGCAATCTCTCTTTTCAGTTCAGGTATCCCCTCTATCCATTAATACCCATATGTCTCAAATAATCACTATTACAAGTAAATTTTATTCTAATTTTACAGGTACAGGAATGTTTTATTCCACCCTTTTTCTACCACTTAAGAAGCTACTATTCTTTTCTCTTCAGCTCTCTTGCATAGCTGAAATCTCACACTATACCTCTGTCTAATAACTTAAGCTCAAACCACTATGAAGTTTTTTACTTCACCTATACCAATATCTCCAACTAAAACTCCTCAACTCCTTCCCAAGCTCTCCTACTTATCGGGACTTATTACTATAACTTTTTCTCTAACGATAGACTTGAGCCAATGGGCTCCTGGGAAAGGATATCCCCTACCTACAGTCACCTTCTTCACTCTCCAAACAGGCTTTAATATTGCTTGTTACCATCCTAAACCCAAAACCTAACCCAATATCCGAAAAATAAAAGTTGCAGAATAAACCCCACCCCAATTACCTACCCCAAAAAAATCCTACCAAAACACCTACGGGCTGCAAGATTGCAAGAGCCCGTGTCTGGCCAAAAGGGCCAGACAATCAAAAAAAAAAAAAAAAGAAAAAAAAATATTTCGGCTACTAGATACCTCTACCCTTTAAGGGTAATGTGCAATAAGATCTCTCAAAAGCGAATGGAGCTCAAACTAATATTCAAAACTAAAATAGGAAAAATTTTAAATCTTCAAGAAATCATGAAAAGAACTGCTGCTCAATCAGAATACCAATGCTGAGAGACCTAACAGATTTATATAATCAAGGGGGAATAAACTAATCGAACCATGATTTCCAACATGGATCTTTAGCAGAGCAATATTAATATTCCCAGGCTACAAGATGATGTCGTCAGCCATTGTCCATCAATATACCTACGTTTTTGTTGCTTGAGTACAAATCCTATTTGTTCCTCAGCCCCGTTTAAATGTCAAGCTTTATTTCTATTATTAATCTTGGTAAAGTTTGGTGAGAAGAAAAACCTGGCTTTCTGAGAAGACAAGTAGTAGCAAGATTTAAGCTGCATTAAGGTTGCTCCCAAATTATGTTCAGATTTAATTTACCCTATAGTTAGATTGGTGAAATTAAGACTTCAGAGATTGAAATATCTACCTCGAAGAGTGCTTCATTAGAAAAAAGAAAAAAAAATTACCATAAGGTTAATACCCTTCTGGCTTCACTTCCAGGGACGCGCATGTCTATAAGCGGTCGTTAACCCGTACTTTTAAATCAGCAGAACTACAAATATTTCTTTCAGGTATGGCAAAGCTGCATTTATTCAAATTTCATTACTCTGGCTATATCATTGCTTTAGTTTAGAAGATTGGTAGATTACGGTTACTTAAACTGTGGGTAGATTACAAAACCCTTCAACTGGCTCCTGACACGAGATTGCTACTTGTTACAATCGCTGTACCATTAGTTTAGCTAAATCGGAAGATTCATGGTTACTAACTCTGGGAAGATTAAGAGAAACCAAGTTTTAGACACTTCATTTGGCACATATGAAATACCATTTTATTTTAATAGCCGTACTTCACCAAATTCTATAATTCAGCAACTAGTACAACAGTCCATTCTAATAATGGTTCAGATTTCTTTCCCGACCAGTATGCTCAGGATCTCATTCTACCTGAAATTTTATCTTATCACCGAATCTGATTCAAGAGAATCTATCGTACCTAAAACCTTGATAACAGGTTTCAAGTGTTCATTCTTTTAGTTACCATAAAAAGGTCTTGTCAATTCTCATCTGCACCATTTAATGATAAAGGCAGTGTTCTTGCAACAGAAGGAAAGTGATGAGCAAACTGCTTATTTTCTCATCTGCACCACTGCACCATTTAATGATGAAGGCAGTGTTCTTGCAACAGAAGGAAAATGATAAGGAAAATGATTAGCAAACTGCTTATTTTCTCGTGCAAATACAATGCCTTATAGACATACTTGCAAGTAGAATCTAGCTATGTTAACAGGGACCTGTTAAAATTTAAATTTAACTTTTTTTTAGAAAAGTTTTTATTTAAGTAACAAGCAGGGTATCTTTAGCCAACCCTTCTTAAGTTTTTAGAAGATCGACAAGATTAGCAAACTAACCATATAAGAAAATATACAAACTAACAATATAAGAATATACAAAGTTCCATCCAGTTAATCATAACTTACTCAATAAGGCCATTAGAAAAAAAAATGTTCCTCCAAAATATTTATTAGTCAAGTACAGAGAAAAATCCTAAATTGACGACTGAAGTGTGTTCCCATTCGCCAACGACTGCCGGTGGTGAAAATGCCAACTCGAGGAAGCCTACGATACCTCACAGATCCTGGAAAATTCAAGACTGAATAACTAACCAGTATAATAAAATAAGTCTTTGTTCATTCATCAAAGATATACAAAGAAAATAAAACAGTGCTTGATTAGGCTAATACTACAATCTATTCGTTCATTTCCTTGCCAAAAATAAGATTCTTAAAATAGTTAAACTATAATTTACTAAAACAGAAAGATTACTCTTAATAACCAAGTTGCTCTTAACATTCAGTAGATAGCGAAACAATTTACCGGAAATTCTTTAGCCCAATTATACCACACGCCACAAGCCATAGGAATGTACAGAATTCCGAGGTTTACTTCGAAAGAATACAATGGGTATACAAGGGTAATATAAAACTAAACTACAGACTAATCAAGTGGACAAAATTCACATCACTTCAAATCAAGGTCACTATCCCAATAATGAGGTTTCCTTATATATCTATCGTTCTAAGTCTGAATTAGAACAGTTATCCCTCTGAGTCGGATATAAGTAAAAAAAAAAAAAAAACTTGTGCCCTCCACATTTGTGGGCTAAATTTAGCCGTCAGAGGGATCAAAATATGAGATTTCCAATACTGGCGAGGAATAGCCAGGTATTAAAGATCCTAATCATCAAAACGACTTGCTAATCATCAAAACGACTTGCTAATCATCAAAACGACTTGCTAATCATCAAAACGACTTGCTAATCATCAAAATGACTTCCTAATTATCAAAATTACTTCCTAATTATCAAAATTACTTCCTAATTATCAAAATTACTTCCTAATTATCAAAATTACTTCCTAATTATCAAAATTACTTCCTAATTATCAAAATTACTTCCTAATTATCAAAATTACTTCAAGATAGCGTTCAAATCTTCCTACCTAATTCTGAATTTCATAATTCAAAACTAAAAAAGTTTGTCAGCAACGAACTGCCAGATTCGACCCATAAAACAATATCAGCAACGAACTAAAAATAGAGATTCGACCCAAGGACCATTAAAAAAATGGTAAGATTCACCAGCAATGAACTAAGAACCAATAAAATATAAAAGGATTACAAAAATATTTCCACCAACAACCTATTGAACAGACTTGCCAAAAACTTCTGGAATACTTTAATGGAAACTATACAAAATTTTTATTACTATTCGTGTGGATAAATCATGACCTTTATCAGATTGACGGCCCTAGAAAAAAAAAAAAAAAAGTCAAATCTTAGGCCTACCCTGAGTTGTCAATAGGATAAACATACCCAAAGTGTATGGGAGGAACAAACCATAAAGTACACATTACAATTATGATTCCATTGAAGCTACACATTTATCGAGACTATAAGGGCTTACTTCCCTATAAGAAAAAAAACTGATCCAAAACATCTGCACACGTCACAAAGTACAAACTTAGTTAATTAAAACTTTTATAAAACCTAGTTACTTTTGCCTTATGTTATGATAGGACTGGAAAATCACCAAATTTCCACAACCCAAATGTTTTAATTCAAAAGATTGGACATTTTAAAAGTTAAGTTTTTGGAATATTTTAAAATTACGTCCAATTACTGAATCTTCATTTGAACTTTTATTTTTTCCCCCTTAGAACCAATATGATATTCAATCGATTATATTTGAGCTACACAGCCAGGGCCAGTGTTCTATAGCCATTATGCATATATGCAATTAGGGAGGAAACCAAACAGGTTCGCAATGGAGTAAAAAATGTTTGGTCGCAAGAAGGAAGGTAGCAGGAACTTTGCGGAAGTAGGAACAGAGTCCGTGCAGCAGAGGGTCGCGGGAATACTGCTAAGACTAGTAATGCAAAGAGTACTAAATTTAAAAAATAACAAGTAATTTTGATGGAAAATAAAGTAAAAATAGTTCCAAGCCATATTTCAGTAAAATACAGGCGGCCGTAATTTTACCATGCTTTATCTTATACGGGTTGACTAATGTAAACGCCAATATATGTTTATAAAACTAAAAACCCTGGAATATGTTGCCAGGCATTTACATTTTTATACGACAAATTTTCAATTACATTAAGTGTTCTTACTGACAGCATTACTCCCTCACGGGAATTTGGACCCAGAAAAACTATATGAATGCTAATCTTCACTGAATATATATTTGTTTACAAGAATCCCGATATTAAGTTCTTCGTGATTGAGGAAGAATTGGGATTTTAAACATTAAAAAAACATGAATTAGATGCTCACCTTAGTGATTGAGATTCATATAGTAAGGTCTAACTCTTACTGAAAGGATTTAGAACTATTACAGCGAGATTACACTTTTCCCCCGAAACCAACTAAAATACTTTAAAATTATGCTCCTAAAATGTATTTTGCAGACTATTGCTTAATATATTGGACTATTGATATAGCAAGTCTTCCACTGAAGTTTAAAGTGTGGCTATTACACAATCACTAAGTTTCTAAAGATACATTTTTTTTTTCAATTTGAGTTCGCTATTCATTCAACTGAAAGAAACCATATTGTCCGTATATACATTACCATCTCAAATTTCAATGGGTATTCACACCGGCACTAATTAATTAAAAAAAAAATGTTGAAAGATAAACAAACCGAAAGGTATATCCAATTTTCCCTACCTATTCTTTACCAACATTGAAAATGTTAAGTTTACTGTTGTCTGTAAAAGCAATTAGCCTATTAGACCAAATAGAAAGTTTACTTTCAATTCTCGTCAATTTTCTTTTGTTGCTCTGTTAAAGTTTAATACCAGCTCAAGACTAACTTACACTTAAAATTATAAGATTAAAATTTTAAGTTGATAACTCCTAATGAAGGCATTTTTTGTTTAAATTTAAACCTAAAATCAGTCTTAAGCGTTTAGTGATTTTATTCTTAAATAATTGCGGAACTTTACCTTCTACATCCTTTGATAGAGTTTTGTAATTAATTTTCAGTAAATTAATCTGGCTGAAAATGTATTAACCGTAAATGCGCCATTCTCTTTAAATAACTAAACTTACTATCAATTCACTATTCTAGCTTCACCCTTACATGAATTCCTTTAAACAAGGGTCTTTACTACATTTTTACTAGATACTAAAATTTTAAACTGTACTTGGACAACCAATTTATAGTTAATAAAAGTTTTTCCTTAGATACTAAAAGTCTAAACTGTACTTGGACAACCCATTTATAGTTAATAAAAGTTTTTCCTTAGATACTAAAAGTCTAAACTGTACTTGGACAAACCATTTATAGGTAATACAAGTTTTTCCTTAGATACTAAAATTTTAAACTGTACTTGGACAACCCATTTATAGTTAATATAAGTTTTTCCTTAACTCCTAAACAGGCCTGTATTATATAACTTGTCACTAATAGTTACCTTAACTGATAATGGGGCAGGAGGAGGTTGGTGATTACACCAAATCTTCCATTACTTATGAAAGTACCATTATAATGTCTCACGTGATTAGGTTTGGTGGCAAAAGGTTTTGATACCTGCTACTGGAGGACATCGTTTAGAAGTACACAAGAAAAACAGCAATAATTTCCTAACACTTCCAATAAAGCTTTAACACTGATCTTTGTGTGTGGCCAGATAGTTTCATCAATCAAAATTGGGTAGATGAATCTACAAATATAGGATTTCAAAACCTACACCGTTTTAAAACGGCCATTGGTTTGCACACCTAATGGTAGTATAGGTGTTTCCATCTATGCACCCTCTCCAGTAATTGGAGACTTTTCTAGATCTTGAGGTTTTTAGTAAAGATCTGGCAATGAATACATTGAATTTTATTTCCTAAACTCAAGTGACCAAATTGGTGCTCATAAGATTTCCCCTTACTCTTTTGTACCGATGTTACATAAGAGAAATGAAATATGTAATATTAAAAATTTTAGCTAACGGGAAAACATTTGCTAAAGGTCATTAATTCTCTATGGAAAAAAAAACTATTTGTCTTAAGATTAGCTTCATTATGTTTTCCAGTTTTTATTTATCTTTGAGCTTAATTGCAAAAAAGTTACTTTACTTCGCATAAATGTAAACTGCTATCAAACCAACGAAACAATAGCTTTACAAAAACCTTCAGAAAAAATGTCGACGGTATTTCTTCGAAATATGCCAACCCCTATTAATCAAGTGTCTTAACTATGAAATAACGGTAAGGTAGGGGGGGGGGGGATAAGAGTTTCGACGATCCAACTTGTGCTATTAGAAAAATTAAAGCTTTTAAATTTATCTAAACTACTGTCCCTATAAGAGCCGAGTTTAGCAAGTTCAGCTTAGTCATAGAGCAAATAAATGTAGATATAAAATCTTACCAAATCCGTGAATCCGCTTAGGAACTCTAATCAGTATAGATTCCAATCACTAATCTCTAAAATCCTAAGGTTTTGAAAATTTTGGTGACCAGATTAAACCCCTAAGAAAAAAAAAAAATTGAGGGAATCCTTCGTCTATCTAATACTAACATGGATTTTGGAAAATAAAATTAATAGCACGTTAACAGTATAACAATCAGAATTTTAACTTAAATCACAATCTGCAAGCCAATACCATATCCATGCGGAAGATTTTCACAAAGCTGTCGCTGTCCGAGTGCCACTTTCGTACAGAGTCGTAATCTAGAAGTTCAGTTATCGAAAAGTAGGCTTTACAATATTCGTTCGCGAAATTACTTTAACGAAATAACAAATAATGGCTGAACTGCCGTTACCAATAGATAATGACCGCCATCGTAATATATCTTAGGAACTTCGTAAAACTAGAGGGGTTCTAGAAAATAAAAATCGTCTAATGTACATAAACTTGCAAACATCTAAAACGATTTACACAAACCAGACTATCGCCCATCTTCATAAAAAATCGCAAACCAAATAACCTTGTTATCCAATATTTTACCAAAAAAAAAATGAATTTCAAGAAATAGATATCAATAGTAGTAAACTTAACATCAATTACACACTCTCGATGCCACAAAATTAATTCCACAATGAGTAATACAGTTTCATGCAGGAACTCTTGACTGCATAAAAAAAAGAAAAAGAAAACCACTTACTAGGCAGTATAGCTTCGTTCGTCCGTGTACTCCAACTAAATTACGATGACGCCGATCCGTAAGACGAAGATAGTGGTAACTCTGAAGTGTATAGCCAAGGAAATATTACGGCAGCAGTGGAATGAAGATTACACAGTTTTCTCACAGATTCGACACCTAGATTTTGATGTATCTACTGTAGTTTAACTATCTGAAGTTCCTAGTGTCCATCATCCGAGGGCTCAAACCTAGCCGCTCTCTTTCCATGCCAGGAAGTAGTGGCCATTCTCTATTCCAGAATGGGAATGCAAAACAGTCACCATCTGCTCCGAGAAATATCAAGGATGAGGAGGGGGAACTGAAACAGGGAAAGGCAGAGCCATCTAGGGATAGTGAAAAAAAAGAGCAGAGCCATCTAGGTATTGCGGAAATGAAGCAGTAGAGCTATCTAGGGATTGTGGAAAAAGAGAGCAGAGCCATCTAGGAATTGTGCAAAAGGGAAAGCAGAGCCATCTAGGGATTGTGGAGAAGGAAGAGCAGAGCCATCTAGGCATTGCGAAAATGAAGCAGCGGAGGTATCTAGAGATTCAAGAAAAGAGAGTACAGAGCCATCTAGGTATTGCGGAAATGAAGCAGCAGAGCTATCTAGGAATTGTGGAAAAAGAGAGCAGAGCCATCTAGGAATTGTGGAAAAGAGAGAGAGCAGAGCTATCTAGGGATTGCGGAAAAGAGCAAGCAGAGCCATCTAGTTATCGCTGAATGAACCAGCAAGGGTCACCTAGGCATTGTGGATCTTTCAAACTACCAAAGTTTCTTTAAAATTTGTTTCGTATGGCATGGTGGCTTCATAGATTGCTTTGGTTTATAAAAACAAATATTCTATAGAAAAAAAATACTATACACACCAAGCGTTTAAAATTTCCAAGGTAATGAAACCAGATCTACTCATATATCCATCTTATTTTAATTATAGTAATTACTAATCAATTTACCAGGAACATTAGTAGAATACAATAATTCTTTATTACAATTACCGTATGTTAATGGGCAAACTGGACGGAATGCCAAGTCCATCCCCAGAACTGGCTTATCTATCGAGTTTAGTGACCAGTTCAAGAGAATAGTTAGGATAGGATAGAAATATTTAATTTAGGCCAGAGGCCCTGCTCTGAGAATAGTTCACCCTCGAGTTGTTTGTACAACACTCATTGTTAGGCCATAAATCAATAAATTTTCAGTTAAATGCCAATTTTTCTATAGCTTTACTATTAACCTCAAATTTTAATCACTTCTAACTACGATATAATTTTGCTACTTATCTGTTCCTATTTGGCCATGGTAGTCTGTTAGAACCTTATGGGGAGAAATAAATTCCCTTCTGTCATCACTGTTTAGCAATGTATCTGAACACTCCAGATGACTACTGGTTCTAGGCGTTTACCAATGTATCTGAACACTCCAGATGACTACTGGTTCTAGGCGTTTACCAATGTATCTGAACAATGCAGATAAATACTGGATCTAGGTGGGATCAGCCGACGACTTCTTAAGAGTATATCATACTTAATTTGATGTAAGGATCAAACCTGGTCTATTTATCTATTGATTACATAATTATATAACAACGTCAATTATTCAATAAGGTTAAAAATACCATACAAATACTTGCACCCATTTACTTCAGCATCAATATACAAATATATACAAAGTTATATAAAAAGATACCCTCTTACATGATAAATGAAAAATTCACCAATTTTTTTTTTCTTCAGACTTCACACCAAAATAAAAGTACAAATATTACTTAAAACATGACTGAACCCAGTTGATTAATCTTTGCCAACTTGAGTATGGAGTTCGACAGTTACGCTAATGAACACTGTGTTCGTCTATGCATTAGTAATATTCTACTGTATTTATAAGGAAAGCAGCCGAAATAAAATACCCTTTAACAAAACCTTACTTTAATATTATTTTCAAGGAATTAACCTTACCTAAAGCTAACCAAATCCGCGTTAAAGAGTTCCTTCATAAAAGCAGTAGAATAATATGAAAAGCTCCATCAGGAATAGCTTCCTGAGGAAAAGTTTCCTCAGGAAGAGCTTCTTCAGGATAAGCTTCTTCAGGATAACCTTCTTCAGGATAAGCTTCCTCAGGAAAAGCTTTTTCAGGATAAGCTTCCTCAGGAAAAGCTTTTTCAGGAAAAGCTCTATCAGGATAAGCTTCCTCAGAAATAGCTTTCCGAGGAAAAGCTTTTTCAGGAAAAACTTCCCCAGGAAAAGCTCTATCAAGATAAGCTTCCTCAGAAATAGCTTCCCGAGGAAAAGCTTCCTCAGGAAAAACTTTCCCGAGGAAAAGCTTCCTCAGCAAAACCTTCCCAGGAAAAGCTCTACCAGGAAAAACTTCCTCAGGAAAAGCTCTATCAAGAAAAACTTCCTCAGGTAAAGCTCTATCAAGAAAAACTTCCTCAGGAAAGCTTTCAGTCACACAAGGAACTCAAGAAGTTCCTCTGAAAAAAATGTCGTTACTGAGCAAGATGACAAAGGTTGATCTATTCAGAAAAACAAAGCGTCAACATCACCATGACTCTGGACACTTGGGCTCCGTGAACTAGTTTATCACTGTACCTCGCTGTAGGTGGCTTCTGGTACTGTATCCAAAAACGGTGGTACTGTACATACTATGGAAGAAAGATTAAAGATTAAAAAATAAAACAGCAAAGCCTACGTATTATATTCGAGATTGGAACTGGCATGAAAACCTCGCTGATCTTGATTGTATGGAGAGATGCTAAAGGCACAATACAGTGCCCAAGTGGCCTTTGTCAAGTATATAACTACATGAATTTAAAATCACTTTCCCCCACTCGAGGCAACATTACACATAGCTCAAAATATGCACAATTCAGTAATTCAAAATGTTTAATGTATGAGAACAGCATAGTGGTACTGTGTGGACTCAAGTTTCGTGTTGTCTACGGTACTGTCTTTTAAGTAGCTTTCAGTGTATTATTGAACTTAATACTTTTCAGATATTCTTGGTTTCAGTTCAGCCTTCATTTACTGTAAGGCTGAATTCAGCCTTTATTTACTGTACAGCTGAATTGGTCCTGTGGCTGAATAAATGAATAAATTCATCTTTGAAAGCGTACAGTTCAAGTTATAAAAAAAAAAAGAAACTTTTTTTTTTTTTGGTTATAAATGAAAACACATATGTTCATAAATTGCATAACCTACAATCATAAACGAAAAATAATCTTAATATCAACGAATATATGTTTGGATAAAACAACAAACAAACACTATTATACCACGGGGGATTTTACTTAAATGTTGCAAATAAAATTTGTGCAATAACATTTTTTGATATCCCAGCTTACAACTTCCTATTAATTAAAAACTATTCAGTAGTCCTTCCTAACACATTTTCCACACTAAGCTTGTAGTTTCAAATCAATTCGGTTAAAAAATCTAAACTTTCTCAAAAGATCTATATATTTTTTTCAGAGCCTGGAACAATACTTTGGAATATCAGAACTGCAGAAATCAAAATATACACCAGCAAAATTTTCACACATACGACATATTTGTAATTTCATCTACGAACTACAAGTTTAATTTTGTGAATGTAATACTCTATACAGTACAACACTCTGTTAGGCCGGGAGCACACAAGCGACTTTGTGGCGCCACAAAGCCACAGCATCGTGTGGCGGTGATGTGGTCTCCCATACGTTTCCATTGTTTTCAAAGCCACGCCAGGCCTGTAGCGGGGATGAGCGACAGAGAGCCACAGTCGCTTGCCACAGTCGCTAGTTTGCGCGGCAAAACTTGAAAACAATGGAAACCTATGGGAGACCACATCCCCGCCACACGATGCTGTGGCTTCGTGGCGCCACAGAGTCGCTAGTGTGCTCCCGGCCTTAGAGTTAATATCAACTAGTATTTACCAGTTTTTTTTTTTATACTGAAGCACAAATCTTATTTGAAACTTAATTATTCCGCTGCCAGTTTTTCATTGACAGAAAACAAAACATAAGAAGAAATTTAGCAAACCTAATCAGACATTTTAGAAGAACCCTGAATGGATAACACAAATGACAATTTCTAAAATAAAAAAAGATAAATGTAAAAGTTGATACAAAACTCCCTAGTATTCATAACACCTCAATTAAGAGAAATGTCTAATTGTTACACAAATACAATATGCTATACTCATAACAGCTACTTTTTGCTTAGTAGCTCCTCAAAAAAAAAAAAAAAAACTTGTTCAGTGACTCTTCACCAAAAATGTTTAAGCAGAAATGAACATTTAAGCAATGTTTTCATTATTCCATTATCGACACCATTTATTTACAAGTAGAATCCACTTAACATTAATCAGTCTTTGGAGCTGTAGGTACAAGAGACAAGAGGCTAAAGCTTCACTCACTCAAAAAAACATATTTTTGAAAAAAAAAGTAACGAAAACAAGAGTGCAGAAGATAAAAAGTAAACTTCGGGGGAAATTGGCTACGCTACATCCTTACTTAAACATGAACTCAATCAAACACACATTATTTGCATCTGCACTCTTTTACTTTCATAACAAACGAATGACTCATTGCATAGGACACAGTGATGGACAAAAAATTAATATATAGAAGGTACCCATCTTACAAACACAAATCTAACTGAAAATGACAAAGATAGACAAATACTATAATAAAACAATGATCGTAAAAATTCTATTTCTATACTAAATTTGATATATGTGTCTTTGAAATTCTCCATGCTCTGTATAGAAAGGTTGAAAAAGCATTCAGTTTAAAACGATGAAATGTAAAGCTGGTGAAATTGAGGCCTACTCCGGTATAAGTTTTCTCTCTGTATACTGCAGTATTGATAGTAATACTGGAAAGAGGACAAAGTACTATTAATACTGCAGTATACAGAGAGATAACTTATACCGGAGTAGGCCTCAATTTCACCAGCTTTACATTTCATCGTTTGAAACTGAATGGTTTTTCAACCTTTCTATACAGAGCATGGAGAATTTCAAAGACATAAAACAATGTTGTATACTTTAATACAGAAAGCAAAATGACCTGATATATATTTCATAAGAAACCCGACTATTTGTTGACCTTTTTAACTGGAAATCATAGTCATGGGAGTCAGGTTAGGCCTTACCCTAAGCCAAAGCTTAAAAATGTTCGAGTTACAAACAAAACCTGTAAAAATTCGAGTTACAAACACAAGTTAAAATTTTTCGAGTTACAAACAACCCGACTTACAAACACCTTGGAACCTATTGAGTTTGTAATTTGCGGACCTTCTGTAAACAAATTGAAAATCTGGTGGTGTAGACATAGCAAGCATAAAACCTATATATATATATTTAAAAACATATCCATTACAGAAGCCTCACAATGCATACATATTCGCATATCATCTGGATGCCATTGAAAACTATAGACAAATATCACTTACTCTTATTGGTAATTCACATTAAGACATATTTATGGAGTCATAAACTAATTCTAAAATTGATTTCATATTGAAAAAAATTGAAATCACTTATGAATTGTTATTAATGGTATTCCTAAAGTCTGTGACGTATGTTCACTTGCTCTCGACCACCAAAATGCTGAACACATATAGATCTCATTCACCTGGCTCTTCTTTTCCATATTTCTTTGAATTTTATCCTACAATATTAATTTTTTCAAAGATTTCTTTTACTACACTGGCCGGAATACCTTCCAAAAATAGGATAATTGTAATGTACTTTTCTTGTGGTATAATTCTTTAAGATCTAGAAATGGTTCCATAAGTATAATTTCTAGTTGTTGATTATAATCTGGTTGGACACTTGTCAATTATTTTCCAATTACCTAAATGCTTGAAAAATCTTTCTGAATTTTCAAGAGAGAAATTGAGATACATTAAATCACAAATTACCTACTTAACGTTACTATTTCACCATTATAACTCATAAATTATAATAATTGAAAAGAAAAAGTTTAGGACTTTTCGTTCATATTCTAGGTAAACCACATTACAACCTACGATTTGGTCCAGAAATCTATATTTCAGCAGTTTGCAAAGGACGGCCTTGAAATGTAATTTCCGCATACTGAGTCTTCTGTTGTGGATGTCTTCTGTTCCCTCCACGTCTCATCGAACCATTATTGGACGACCTCGGAAGCTGCAGCTCGGCATACACGATGCCTCCTCCCCCCCCACCCGGCCTCGGATTGATCCCACCCGCTTTCGACTTCTCGAAGGACGACCCGGCCCGTTCTAAATTCTGCTGGTACACAGGCACGTACGTTGGACTACTTGTGGTCGTCTTGGATTGGTCTTCCCGCTGGTCGTCTTTCTTCCTGAAAGTCTGCATTTCACCCCTTTTGAGATTAAAACCGCTCGGATCCGTTTGTTCTAAGTTAGTGGTCACAGCTTCCCCCTTTTCGTCGGCCATCTTGGGGAGGTGCTCATCTCTTTTCGTTGTTGCACTGCTGCTGCTGCTGCTGCTGCTGCTCCTTCTCCTTCTCGTTTCCTGGCATGAGCTTGGTGTTACCGTTGGTGTTGGCATTATCTATAAATGACAGAAGAACTATCAATTTTAAATAAAATTCTATGTAGGGTGATGCAGTATGTATACTCGGTGCCGGTTTAGTATGTGGCCTAACTTTTTTATTCTGGTTTAGTATGTGGCCTACCTGGCTTGTTAGGTAAGGTTAGGTTAGGTTAGGTACGGTACGGTAAGGTTAGGTTAGGTTAGGTTAGGTACGGTAAGGTTAGGTTAGGTACGGTACGGTAAGGTTAGGTTAGGTAAGGTTAGGTAAGGTAAGGTAAGGTTAGGTTAGGTTAGGTAAGGTAAGGTAAGGTTAGGTTAGGTTAGGTAAGGTAAGGTTAGGTAAGGTTAGGTTAGGTTAGGTAAGGTTAGGTTAGGTTAGGTAAGGTAAGGTTAGGTTAGGTAAGGTAAGGTTAGGTTAGGTAAGGTAGGGTTAGGTTAGGCCACATACTAAAACAGATAGAATTTCGTAGGCCATATTCGAAAGGTAGACCACATATTAAGCCGGCACCGTATACTCTATATATATCAAATAGATGTGAGTATGTTTACATTTCTATTTCATATATCACAGGAATATAAGCATGAAAAATGTTTTCGTTTCATATTTTTCAACATTACTGTCTCAAAATCTGACAATGAGGATTTCTGTCTGACTAGAGTATTGCCATAAGTAAATTCTTCACTTCTATTCACACTATATAAGGGTGGTTGATTTTATCAACTTCCATATTTTCTATCTTGCGTTAAGGGATATCTGGAGTCTTTAACTTGATAAACGACAGAAAATTTTATCAACTTTCATATTTTCTATTTGCGTTAACGGGTATCTGGATTCCTTAACTTGATAAAAAAAGTTCTTTAACTTGATAAACAACAGATAATTTTACCAACTTTCATATTTTCTATTTGCGTTAATGGGTATCCGGTTTCTTTAACTTGATAAACATCAGAGATTTTGTTAATTTGGTATCATAAATCTAATTAAGACCAATATGATGTTCTGTAAATTGACTATTATCGAAGGTATAGATGAGATTAAATTTCTGCTTCTCAGTGGGTGTGTATATTTTGGTTCTTAAGTCAAAGGACTCAAATGATTTAGACGGTTTCTTATGTCCATGTTTCTTAGGAACACAGAAAAACAAAAGAAAACTTATGAACAGAATAGAATGATGATTAAAAACAAACGAGATAAAAAAGGAAAACTTATAAGTAAAAGAAAAAAAGTGATTTATAGCAACAGGGTTCAGAAAAATAAACCAATCTACATGTTTGCCTAAATTCAAACTCTTTTTACTTTATTCTTTTATAATCTTGAAATTAAGAATCTCTGAGATGACAAAAGCATATACTGTACATCCCTGTTTATATAATTATGTATTTATACATAGCTATTGTACTGATTATAATTCCTCTCTTTCCTATTTTTTATCATTGCTTTCTTGCTCTTCCCCTTTCCTTGTCTTTTAAATGCTTCTTCTATCTTCTCATTATCATGTCACAAATATACGTAGTAAAATGTACTTAGCTACGAGCTCTAGTAATGAATTAATTAAATAAACTTTGTAATCTATCTTTTGGGAATAATTTACGAGCTCTAGTAATGAATTTCTTAAACAAACTTTGTAATCTATCTTTTGGGAATAATTTACGAGCTCTAGTAATGAATTTCTTGAATAAACTTTGTAATCTATCTTTTGGGAATAATTTACGAGCTCTAGTAATGAATTTCTTGAATAAACTTTGTAATCTATCTTTTGGGAATAATTTACGAGCTCTAGTAATGAATTTCTTAAACAAACTTTGTAATCCATCTTTTGGGAATAATTTAGTCTAGTGTAACATAACTTAACATAAAATATCAATTTAAATTCTTAACCAAAATATTTTTAATAGCTTCTAAAACTTTAAGTGCAATAAATGGTTAGTAATCTTGTGCATATTTTTAGAACTATATCTACTCTATTATCTTAAGTTAGTCAGATAGAAGTATTGCTTTATAAAGTTTCAAAAGTCAGAAATTGAAAGAGATAAAATTTTCATATAAGGGAAAACATTACAACAGTTGGCCAGGAAGTAATTTTACTTTTAAGTTTAATAATTGATTTAAGTTTTTATAGAAAGGTAATCCGGTCGTGTTAAAGCTACTATTAAGTTGGGTTGTCGAGATTCAAGTTCCTGATTAACTTGGCCAAATATCTTAAAAAAAAAAAAAAAAAAAAAAAAAAAAAAAAGCTAATAAAGTAAAAAATTTAATTTCATCAAAATTTACAAGGACGATTTGGGGGAACAATCTATTAATATAAAGTGTCAATGAATAGAGAAAGAAATTAATAAAAAGTCTCAATGAATAGAGAAAGAAATTCGACGAAATAAAGAAAGAAAAAAGAAACACGAGGAAAATACTACTGTGCAGTGCATCGGATATGTATATACAACAAAATATCACCCTGATGTTTATGTCAGCGTGACCTGAGTGACGTGTGTGGGTAGCTGGCCGTGCGTCCCGGGCCGAAGATAGGAGATGACACCTCGGGGTTTTTAAGCCACTTTAAGAGTGACAACTGCAGAGGACAGTGCCAAAAGGGGCCGCTAAACCCCCCAAGTTGGACAGAGGGTATCTTACAGTGCCACTTGAGCTAGAGGTTGTGTAATTTTTCATAATTCCAAATCAAGATTTTTAGTAAGCTGTTAAAAAAAGATCGAAATTTTAATCGGAAATTCTCCGTAAAAATATACGGTTATAAGCCGTATTTCAGTAAAATACAGGCGACCGTAATTTTTACATTTGATATCTTTTCCAAGTTGGTGGGCGTAATATCACTATTTTACGTCAATACATAATTTTTGAAAACTGTAAATGCCTGGCAACATTTATCCCAGGATTTTTTAACAGTGATAGGCACGACTGTAAGATCAACCCTCCAGGCCCAACAAGTTAGTTTAGACAGCCAACCTAGAAGCATCTGTTCGCCCAGCGTGTGAAGTTCAATGGCTTACTCTAGCCTCACCTTAAGGTTTTCATACTCATGGTCAGGTTTCGAGGACAGTGTGGACACACTCGTGTGCTTTGAGGCTGAGGTATAAAAGGCGTCGGGTGGAATGGAGGCTAAGGAACCTTCGACTAGTGTTTTGCCTCCACTCCTCCCCACGCCGGACCCAGAACTCGAGTATTGGTGCCTACCATTATTTCCTTTTTGGCTCTCTAGGTCGCTCTTGTCACTGTAGAGAGAAGATAAGGACCTGTTAAAATATTGTGAGGATGTGATTCCTTAACAGATCGAAGTTAAATTTAAAGATTATTTGCCACTATATTTCAGTTGTCAAAGCTATATTGAAAGATATGTTTGAATTTTGTCCTGAAACTGCTTCATAACTGGAGTCATGATTTTAAATTTAAATTATATTTGCCACTATATGTCAGTTGCCTAAGATATATTTGAATTTTGTCCTGTAACTGCTTCATAACTTTGGATTCATGATTTTAGATTTAAATTATATTTGCCTCTATATGTCAGTTGTCAAAGCTATATTGAAAGATATTTTTAAATTCTGTCCTGAAACTGCTTCAAAACTTTGGATTCATGATTTTAATTCCTCTGGAAAAATTCTGGTTATCGGGTAAATTTAGAGAATATTTGCCATATATTTCAGTTGCCAAAGCTATATTGAAAGATATATTTGAATTCTGTCCTGAAACTGCTTCATAACTTTAGATTCGTGATTTTAATTCCTCTGGAAAAATTCTGGTTATCGGGTAAATTTAGAGAATATTTGCCATATATTTCAGTTGCCAAAGCTATATTGAAAGATATATTTGAATTCTGTCCTGAAACTGCTTCATAACTTTGGATTCATGATTTTAATTCATCTGGAAAAATTCTGGTTACCGGATAAATTTAGAGAATATTTTCCAAAATATATCGGCTGCCAAAACTATATTGAAAAATATTTTAAAATTGTCCTGAAACTGCTTCAAAATGTTAGATTCATGATTTTAATTCTTCCAGGAATTACTGGAAAGTTTCCAGTTAACGGATTCTTTAAGAAAACCTTAAGAGTAGAATAAACCATCATTTATAGTGGGTTTGATAAATATCATGTATACATTTCACATAGAATTTAATAAAGTTAAATTTCTTACTTTAACAAGATAATTTGATTTGACCTAAAAAAGCATCATGAGAGATGTTCCTTTAGAAATAGTGGTTTTCAATATATACAGCATATTATACAGTGCAAGTTATTCTACAGTTTTCAGTGCAGTTATTTACATGAAAGAAACATTATGGGTACTTTCGTGTAATATCTAATGACATTAGAAAGCTTGCAAACATTTGACTCACCTTTCCAAATCTGTGGGCTTGAAGTCTCCCCGTTCTGTGAGCAATAAAATATGATAAAAAACAATCAATTAGTGACAATAATGAATGTTCTCACTTCCTTAATGGCGAACAATTTCAGTATTTTTCACACAGCTTTATATAAAAAAAAGTCTACTATTAAAGCTTCTATATCTTATTTCTAGCTTTTTTTTATCAAAGCGAAATATATGAATTACTAGTCTTTAATTCAGTAATGTACTAAGAGGGTATCTGTCAGTCTTAAGAATTTCTTTTGGTTATATAAGATATATCTTCCTTCAAAGGAATATCCTAAAGGTAAGTCAACACAGTAGTGAAATCTCGTAAGGTAAGAATCATTTTCAGTGGTTTTCTATGTATGAGCATGAAGACAGGAAAATAGTTCCAACCACCAGATACCCACATAGCAAATATTTTACAAAAAATGCAGGGAAACTACTGTTATCATTTCTTACATTCTTCCAAACATGAGTGACCTTCAAGTAAAATTATGCTGATACTGTTAGGTAGTACACAGTTTAAAAAACCCGTAATTTCAACCGGAGTTTATCCGTAAAAGTATACTGTTCTCAGCCGTATTTCAGTAAAATACATGCGACCGTAATTTTTACCCTACTTTGTTATTATCTTTTACGGGTTGGTGAGCGTAATATCACTCCTTTACGTCACTATATCTTTTTTAAAAACGGTAAATGCCTGGCAATATTTATTCCAGGATTTTTACCGTTTTTTAAGGCAAATTTTCAAGTATACGTCAAGCCAGGGAGAAAATTACTGAGAAAAGCTAAGTAATTATCTTGAATTTCAATATTATGATAACAGTTAATTTCCCCGCAACTACAAATGAAAGACTCACATGATGATTGAAGCGCCCCAACATGCAGACGCAGATGATTTAAAAGAAAATACTTTGCAGAGGCTTTTTAAAGACATAAGGCGGATTTACACGGTCGAACGGTTCGTCGAACGGGGTATTTGGTTGTCGAACACGTCGTCGAACGATTTGACGAGCGGTTCGTCGAACACGTCATCGAACGGTTCGACAAACGGTTCGTCGAACACGTCGTCGAACCGGGTTTGACAAACGTGTTTGAAGTGATGTTCGAACGTGTGAACGAGGTATTCGGTTGTCGAACACGTTCGAAAAAAGTCTGTTCTCGCCTGGCTTTTGTGGGCGGGACTTCGTTGTCCACAAGCCTTATGCATTTGTGGCTGACTCCACCTTTTCGAACCGTTTGAGTCGGTTCGACAACCGTGGTTCGACGAACCGTTCGACCGTGTGAACCCCGCTATACAGTACTGAGCGCAAAGAGGCCCCAGAAG